>NW_024070210.1:49709213-50149673 GCF_014754425.2 Oryx dammah
GTTGCAGCTCCCAGGCTCTAGTGCACAGCCTCAATATGGGGCTTCGTTGCTCTGTGCCATGTGGGGTCTCCCCGGATCAGGGACTGAACCTGCATCTCCTGCTTGGCAGGCAGATTCTTTACTACTGAGCCACCAGGGAGGTGCTTTTAATCCATTTAATCCTTCCAACTATACTATGTGGTAAGAGGATACCTCTGTTCTCACTTTCACAGAAAAGAAAGCCAAAGCCCAAAGGAATTCCAGAGGAGGGACTGACCCGAGGCAGGTCTGACCCCAGAGCCCCGGAGTCTCTCTGGCACAGGCGCACACACCCAGGTCACACACACACACACACACACACACACTCGCATGAACAGATGCCTCTGTTCCACTGGCCCCTGCTCTGGGGACACCCAGTGACTGACCTGCACACTGACATTTACTTTCCCTGCACCTGCTCTGCATCCTGTGAGCTCCTCCCTGGGCCTGTGGGCCCAGTGCAAGCAGGAGAGCTCAGGTCCCGGCCCTCGAGTGTGTCTCTGAGCACCAGAAGTGTGGCTAAATCTGAGTAGAGATGTGCCGTGAGTGTAAAATACACACAGAATTCCCAAGACTTAGTAAGGAACAAGGAATGTAAAATACCCTATACTTTGTATGGATCACATGTTGAGATTATGTATTTTGGGGATATAGTAGATTAAAGAAAAAGTGTTTTTAACAATAGTATTTCCCATTTTTTCTTTTTTAAATATAGCTGTTGGAACATGTAAAATCAATTACGTGGCTCATATGTGTGGCTTGTATTATATTTCTGAGGAGCAGTTCTGCTCTGCATAGAAAGACAGACTCTCAGCAAGTAAACAAATATGGAAGAGGGGTGGTTGGGCGGAGAGGAAAGTGCTGGAGAAGAAATAACGCAAGTGGTGTGCTGAGGGGGGCCGGCAGGTACACACAGGCGACCAGGACCTCGGGTCATGAGCAGCAAGTAAGGAGAGGCAGAGGGCCCTTCTAACCATGAGAATAAGGCGTTTTCCACACTGCAGAGGTACCAGGGCCTGTGTCCTGAAGAAAGGAGTCGTCATGCAAAGATCCAGATAAGAAAGCCTTCTTCAATGATCAATGCAAAGAAATAGAGGAAAAGAACAGAATGGGGAAGACTAGAGATCTCTTCAAGAAAATTAGAGATACCATGGGAACATTTCATGCAAAGATAGGTTCGATAAAGGACAGAAATGGTATGGACCTAACAGAAGCAGAAGATATTAAGAACAGGTGGCAAGAATACACAGAAGAACTGTACAAAAAAGATCTTCATGACCCAGATAATCATGATGATGTGATCACTAATCTAGAGCCAGACATCTTGGAATGTGAAGTCAAATGGGCCTTAGAAAGCATCACTATGAACAAAGATAGTGGAGGTGATAGAATTCCAGTTGAGCTGTTTCAAATCCTGAAAGATGATGCTGTGAAAGTGCTGCACTCAATATGCCAGCAAATTGGGAAAACTCAGCAGTGGCCACAGGACTGGAAAAGGTCAGTTTTCATTCCAATTCCAAAGAAAGGCAATGCCAAAGAATGCTCAAACTACCACACAATTGCACTCATCTCACATGCTAGTAAAGTAATGCTCAAAATTCTCCAAGCCAGGCTTCAGCAATACATGAACCGTGAACTCCCTGATGTTCAAGCTGGCTTTAGAAAAGGCAGAGGAACCAGAGATCAAATTGCCAACATCTGCTGGATCATGGAAAAAGCAAGAGAGTTCCAGAAAAACATCTATTTCTGCTTTCTTGACTATGCCAAAGCCTTTGACTGTGTGGATCACAATCAACTGTGGAAAATTCTGAAAGAGATGGGAATACCAGACCACCTGATCTGCCTCTTGAGAAACCTGTATGCAGGTCAGGAAGCAACAGTTAGAACTGGACATGGACCAACAGACTGGTTCCAAATAGGAAAAGGAGTACGTCAAGGCTGTATATTGTCACCCTGCTTATTTAACTTAGATGCAGAGTACATCATGAGAAATGCTGGACTGGAATAAACACAAGCTGGAATCAAGATTGCCAGGAGAAATATCAATAACTTCAGATATGCAGATAACACAACCCTTATGGCAGAAAGTGAAGAGGAACTAAAAAGCCTCTTGATGAAAGTGCAAGAGGAGAGTGAAAAAGTTGGCTTAAAGCTCAACATTCAGAAAACGAAGATCATCGCATCCGGTCCCATCACTTCATGGGAAATAAATGGGGAAACAGTGGAAACAGCGTCAGACTTTATTTTTTTGGGCTCCAAAATCACTGCAGATAGTGACTGCAGCCATGAAATTAAAAGACGCTTACTCCTTGGAAGAAAAGTTATGATCAACCTAGACAGCATATTCAAAAGCAGAGACATTACTTTGCTGACTAAGGTCTATCTAGTCAAGGCTATTGTTTTTCCAGTAGTCATGTATGGATGTGAGAGTTGGACTGTGAAGAAAGCTGAGCGCCGAAGAATTAATGCTTTTGAACTGTGGTGTTGGAGAAGACTCTTGAGAGTCCCTTGGACTGCAAGGAGATCCAACCAGTCCATTCTGAAGATCAGCCCTGGGATTTCTTTGGAAGGAATGATGCTAAAGCTGAAACTCCAGTACTTTGGCCACCTCATGCGAAGAGTTGACTCATTGGAAAAGACTCTGATGCTGGGAAGGATTGCGGGCAGGAGGAGAAGGGGATGACAGAGGATGAGATGGCTGGATGGCATCACAGACTCAATGGATGTGAGTCTGAGTGAACTCCGGGAGATGGTGATGGACAGGGAGGCCTAGCGTGCTGCGATTCATGGGGTTACAAAGAGTCGGACACCACTGAGCGACTGAACTGAACTGAACTGGACAGACTCCCCACTGAGCCATGAGGCCTGGAGCTGCAAGGACCCTCAAGGTCACCACCTCTGCCTCTGGGTTTTAGAGGGTCAGTGTTTACCAAGGTCCTCATGTAGGGCTGGGTGACTCTCCGGTGCCTGCCCTGGTGGTGGTCACTCCACAGAAGGTCCTCTGCATGCCTTTGATCCAGCTAGCAATAAGCTCTGGAGAGGAGATGGTGACAAAACCAAGTCCCTGCTCCCACAAGCTCATAAACAAGGCAGAGAGAGGTGTGGCTGGAGATAAAAGAAAGACAAAGAGATATCTATGTCAGGAGTGGTAGGTGAACAAATCAAGAGGAAGAGAGGGCAGGTGGGAGCTGGGTGCTGTTTCATCAGCGACCTGAATGAAATCAGGGAGGGAGCCCTGAGGACACCAAGGGAAGGAGAGTCCCAGGGACTTGGAATAGCATGTGCAAATGTCCTGAGGTAGGAACCTGCCTCAATTTCAAGGACGACATCAGGCCAGTGCACTGGGGAAGGGTAGGCAAGGGGAGAGTGGCCAAGGTGAGGTCAGGGTGGGGACCTGGATGGACTTGGAGTCACGCGGGTGATGGTTTTCTGTATTATTACCAGTGTTCTAGTACTGGTAGAGTACTGGAGGGGAGCACAGGTTTCCTAGAAAGATGACATTTACCACTGTTCACAGGGTCTTCTAAGATGAGGAGGTGCCCACAAGGCCTGATGCACGAGAGATGGGATAGCCCATGGCTGGGTAGGCACACACTGTCTTATGCTTAGCAACTTGTCTGTAAGAGAAACCATGAGGCGAGGCACTGGGAATGGGGTGGTGGGGTCTTGGGGTGGAAGTCTGGAGCTGTCAGAGGGGCCAAAGGCCCACATGATGACAGGCTCTGTGATTTCCTACAATCAAGGAGCCAAGGCCCTAGCAGCTTGCTGAGGTTCTGCTTTCCCAGGCTCTCCCATCCGCCTTCTTGCCCTGGTTTACCAGGCCCCTCCTTTACTCAAGAGCCCACAGCTACTCCATACTGCCTGCTGTTTTGCTCTTCAGCTGACCCTTTGCCACAGTGATCACTCATGCCCCTCAGGTCTCCCTGTCCGGTGATGATTTGCCAAAAAATGTTGGCTAAGACTGCTGGAGGAAATTACTTGTTTATTTTTTGCTAAGAGGGAAAGACCTGCTTTAATGAATAATTTTTCCCCAAGAAAATGATCCTCTGACCTTTTCTGAGCCACAAAGTCAGTGCTGCCTTAGCTGTCCCTGCCTGTGGAGACACTTCCCTGTCCCATGGGGCGCGGCAGGCCCGAGAGACTGCGGTTCTGTGAGCATAGCTGTGCTCACCGACCTGGCCTGGACTCAGTGGCCCTCCTCGGGAGGCCTGATGGCTATTAACATAGCAGGGTGTGTTCAAAGACCACCAGCCTCCCTCCCCATCTGCATCCACTAAGCCAACATTCACTGAGGACCTACTGTGTGCCCGCCACTGTGCTGTGGCCAGACTGCTCAAAATCGGTTTCTGTAGGGACAGGCTTATTCCAAATATGCTTCTAGTAAAGAAAGGCCATCACCCCCCTTTTAAATGATTCCTTGTACAAACAAAAGCCATTCTTTTTAAGTTTGGCTCCACCGGGTCTTTGTAGCTGTGTGGACTTTTCTCTGGTTGCAGCAAGTGGGGGCTGCTCTCTGTTGTGGTGCGCAGACTTCTCATCGCGGCGGCTTCTCTTGTTGTGGAACACGGGCTCTAGGTGTGTGGGCTTCAGTAGTTACAGCCTGCAGGCTCGAGAGCACAGGCTCAGTAGTTGTGGCACACGGGCTTAGTTGCCCTGCAGCATGTGGAGTTTTCCTAGAGCAGGGAATGAACCCATGTCCCCTCTTTGGCAGGCAAATTCTTAACCAGGGAAGTCCCAGAAAACCATTCTTTTGAATCTAATAACCACAGTCCACCAAGCTTATAAAAAAAAATCTCTCCGTATTCTATCATATCTCACAGTGCCTGTTTTTTGGTCTTCAGGGGAGCTCCAGGATCCTGAGCCATCTGTTTGCCCTTCCTCAGGAAGATGGGCATCATTCTATAGTAGTTTGCACATAGGACTCAGAAAGGTAAGTTACTTTCTTAGATCACACAGCCACACAACCTGGAGCCAGGATGGAAGCCCCATGCCTGAATCTAGAGGGGTCCCCACTCTGGATGCACAGGAAAACACTAGGGGCAATTTTACAACTACCAACCCCCGCCCCCCGCAGCTGCCCCAGATGATCCGATTTCATGGGCAGGGCCTTGACAGAGGCAGGGGAGGTTGGAGCGCCCCCAGATGATTCTAATAGGCTACAGGAGCTGAGAATCACTGTGCTGGAGCCTATGCCCCCGGGGGCAGAGGAACCATCCCAGTTCTGCCACTAACTTGCTGTGTGATTTGAAGCAAATCCCATAACCTCTCTGTTCTTCAGTTTCTTCATTAATCAAAAGGGAGCTCTCTTTCAGAGTCTGCCTCACACGTAATCCGTGAGTCATAGGATAATGGGATGATGCTAGAAGCCTTCAGCGAGGGCCATTGTGGAGAAGGGCTTGGGATCCTGACCCTCCTGGCATCAGACTGGAGGGAGAACAGGCCCAACAAACGGCGTGGCTGTCCCTGTCCTCCCCACCCTGCAGTCTGTGGGGTGGGCGTGGGGTTTGGGAGGCACCCAGGGGAGGCCTGCCAGGCCCACACCTTCCTTGTGGTGCTGAGCCCCCACAGGGCCCGTAGGACCCTGTGGGACTGAGGCCTGTGGATCTCCAGGGCCAGGCCTGGAGCAAGGAGAGAGACCATGTCTGGTCCTGCAAGTTCAGCAGCCCCGGGAAGGGCTGGCCTGGCCATGGGGGTTCACAAACAAGAACCCAGCCTCCCTAGATAAGTGGGGAGGGGGGGATCCTCTCCTAACATGATTCTCACAACTATCCTTGTTTCTCAGTTCCTGGAGGTAAAAAATGTGTTGCAGAAGAAATAGAGCTGTGCTTGTTCACCAAGTTACAAAGGTGAGTTCACACTCTTGAGTGCTTTTCCGTGTTTCTGAGATAGAGTTCACTTTTCTTCTGCGACACTTTGGGGTACACTGGGGCCTTAGTGGGGAACATTAGGGGCTGGGGAGCTGGCGGAGAACGTTGCCCCTACCCCCACCACAGCACACTTCCTACTAGAGTGGAGGGGCTCAGAGAGCTCTGGGCTAGGATGCGGGTGTGTGGCTGAGGCTCAGAGAGTAAAAGGGCAGGAGGGCTGGCCCAAGCCCCCAGGAGCTGCCTTAAGCCCCTCTACCACAAGGAGGGAAGCCCCGCCAGCCAGGGCCCATCTCCAAGGTTCCCTTGAGTCCTGGAGGGGCGGGTGGCGCTGACCCTTCTGACTGACGTCAAGGGGAGGCGGCTTCCCCGTGGAGTGACAGACACCCCTGTTGTGAGCCGAGCCCCCAAACATGGCTCCAGCTCCTCTCCCTGACTCGGAGGACATTTTTCTCCTTGGTAGGAGAAAACCCTGATCCAGAGCAGTCCAGAGGATGCGTGTTGACTGGCCACATTCTCACCAAAAATGTGGGCCCTGGGGCCAGAATTTCTTGATTCTGGAAAAGTGGCTTCTGCTGGCAGTGCCTCAGTAAGTGGATTGTAAAAATTCTTCTCTGAGTGCGCATCTTCTTGTGTGTGGGGCCTCCATGTTCAGAGTCTGTAACGCAAACCCGTCGTGGCCAGGAAAGGAGCTGCGGTCACCGAGCCGTGTTGCGGGGCACCGGGCCCTCCTGGTGGCCGGGGCTGTGGATCCGCTCTGTGACCTTCAGCTGCGAAAGTGAGCCGTTTCCTTTCGTTTTCTAGCCCCCGGGCGTGAAAGGAAACCCCTTCTGCTGTGTGTGGGGAGCTTTTCTTCTCCTCGGGTCCAAGAAAGTGGAGCTCTGGGACTCTGGTCACCAGGCACGGCTGAGAGTCTGGCTCTTCAGACATTTTCGTCCCTGGCTCAGCCCCGGGGTCCTCAGGCCCCATCCCCGTGAACAACCCGCCCCCACCGGACTCCTCCCCATTTGCTGAGACCACGACCTCTGTTCCCCCCTCATCCTGGCACACTCGATGCCCCTCTTCAACTCGAGTCCAATCTCATCCCTCCTCCCTCTGGGACCACACAGATTCCTCTCTGTCCCTTCTCCCCGTGGACCTAAAATACAACAGTTCTTAACTTGCGGAGCTGGGGTGAGTAGATGAGAGAGCCCAGCCTTTTGTAAACACAAAAATGGCCTCTTCTGCCCAGAAAGGAGACAAGGCAGGGAAAGAAGACACTTTACTCTTCCTTTGAGAATTCGGAACAAAAGCTTTAGCAAATGACACTCCCATCCTCTGCCCACACCCCTGAAACAAAACCAAATCCCAAAGACCAATTTGTTTTGTTTTACTAAATAGCTCACCTTGTTACATTAACCTCATTTTACAGATGAGGAAACCAAGGCTTAGACGGATTAGTTACTTCAGCTGCCATTTGGCCTCACATCAGAGTTTGCAGAGATGCCGGCCCCACCATTTACTACTCAGTGGGACCAGTGTTAGATGGCGGGCACTGCTCTGACCTGTGGCCACAGAGCCCCAAGCAGTTACCCACCTGCTGAGACACATGTTCTGTCCCAACCTTAGCCAGTCAGTGAGCAGGTAGGACATGACCAAGAGACGATTACATTCCAGCCACTGAAGACAGAGGCTAAGCTATCTTGAGGAACGCATCACGGCTGAGGACTCTATAGCTTAGGAGTGCTTGATTCTGATCACCTCTCCTGGGCCACACACCATGCTCACAGTGGTATGGGTACTGTCTCACACCATCCCCCACAAGAATCCAACTATTGCTTTCCTGCTCCAGATAAGAAAAAGTTTGCTAAGAGTGCTAAGTAACTTTCCCAAGTCCTGTAGTTAAAAAGGAGGTTGACAGAGTAGAATATGAGAGTGAATCTCCTAACTTGAAAAACAAAACCCAACTATTTAATATATAATTTATTTATTTATGGCTGCTGGGACTTCATCACTGTGTGGGGGCTTTCTCCGGTTGTGGCTAGCAGGGGCCACTCTCTAGTTGCAGCATGTGGGTTTCTCATTGCGGAGGCTTCTCTTGTTGCAGAGCAAGGAATCTAGGGGCACGCGCCTCAGTAGCGGCAGCACTCGGGTTCAGGAGTTGTGGCGCATGGGCTTAGTTGTCCCGAGGGATGTGAGATCTTCCTGAATCAGGGATTGAACCCGTGTCCACTGCATTGGCAGGCCGATTCTTAACCCCCAGACCACTAGGGAAGTCCGTGAATGTCCTAATTTTAGTCCCATGTTCTTCCCATCATGTATCGGTCAAGATAACTGGGCGATTTCACTTTTCAGAGAGACAGAAGCAATGAGGGCAATGCCAGTGTCTGCTCCTTTAATTTGTGGGGACAGACCAGCCAACAGTAGACCACAGGGGAAAAAGCAATCAGACATTTCCATCTATCGGGAACTCCATGATGGGAAAGCAGCTACTTCAGCGGTTACTCCATAAAGGACCACCTGGGGGCACCATTGTACAACAGCTGCATACCCAACTGCTCAGCACACCAAAACCGGAAGATGCCGCCCAGGGCAGTGGCCTGCTTTTCATTGAAAGTCCCTGGAATGACCTGGAAGTCTAATGAGGCCGTGTCCATGGCCCGTCGTAGCTCATGCTCCCCTGATGTCCAGAGCTGCTCTGAGAATAAGGAACTCCGTCAGCTCCTGTCCCTTTACTAACCCATCTATTTAGCAAACATGTGCTTTGTACCTTGTAGCTATTTAAAATATCTTGACTATGTTAGATCTTTAAATAACCTGATCTGTTTCTGAAAAGGTTATGCTTCTTTGGAGATCCAGGGAGCAACTTTAATGAAGTTCCCCTTTAGCCTGAGAAGATGGTAGGGAGAAGTATTGATCTGGGTTGAAGGTGAAGGGGTCAGAGGTCATGCAAGGGCAGAGGCAGGGTTTGACCAGATTGAGGGCCAGGCAGGCAGCTTTACTCAGCCTACCCATGGCCTCTGTAAAGGGTCAGGGACTTGGAAAGCTTTGGCATTGGAGAGAGGGGACCGGGGTGAAGTAGGTAATAAACAACAACTTCTCACACTGTTGATGGACAGTGTCATCTCTATTGCTAAGCTGGTTCTTGGATTTTGGACATTCCTAGGGAGATTGTGGTGGGCAGGAGCCCAGGGAAGTCTCCAGGTTGCCTCCACCCTGGCTTCAAGAGTGTCTGTCACACACACTGCAAATACAGCAGTGTCAGGACCCTGACACTTGGGAGAAATGGGAAGTCAAACCAAGGCTCCAGGCATTTAAAAAAATTCATTTATTCATTTATCTTTAGTTGCACTGCATCTTCGTTGCTGTGCATGGGTTTTCTCTAGTCGTGGCAAGCAGGGGCTCCTCTGTAGTTGCGGTGCACGGGCTTCTCATCGTAGTGGTTTCTCTGGTTGTGGAGCACAGGCTGTAGGGCACACGAGTGTCAGTAGCTGTGGTGCACGGGCTTAGTTGCTTGGAGCCGCGGGGATCTTCTGGATCAGGGATCAAACCTGTGTCCCCTGCATTGTCAGGCAAACTCTTAGCCACGTGATCCCCAGGGAAGCCCAGCTCCAGGCACTAAATGTGAAGAGATGAGTCTTTCCTGATGAAGAGAAATAATGGGGCAATCAGACCCCTTAGTGGTGATGTGCACATAGGAACACACAATCTCAGGGTTACCTTCAAAGAGCAGGTGAAATAGAAGGAGATTCTACTTCAGTTCAGTTCATTTCAGTTCAGTTCAGTCTCTCAGTCATGTCCAATTCTTTGCGACGCCATGAATTGCAGCATGCCAGGCCTCCCTGTCCATTACCATCTCCCGGAGTTCACTCAAACTCATGTCCATCAAGTCGGTGATGCCATCCAGCCATCTCATCCTCTGTCGTCCCCTTCTCCTTCTGTCCCCAATCCCTCCCAGCATCAGTCTTTTCCAATGAGTCAACTCTTCACACGAGGTGGCCAAAGAACTGGAGTTTCAGCTTTAGCATCGTTCCTTCCAAAGAACACCCGGGACTGATCTCCTTCAGAATGGACTGGTTGGATCTCCTTGCAGTCCAAGGGACTCTCAAGAGTCTTCTCCAACACCACAGCTCAAAAACATCAATTCTTTGGCACTCAGCCTTCTTCACAGTCCAACTCTCACATCCATACATGACCACAGGAAAAACCATAGCCTTGACTAGACGGACCTTTGTTGGCAAAGTAATGTCTCTGCTTTTCAATATACTATCTAGGTTGGTCATAACTTTCCTTCCAAGGAGTAAGTGTCTTTTAATTTCATGGCTGCAGTCACTATCTGCAGTGATTTTGGAGCCCAAAAAAATAAAGTCTGACACTGTTTCTACTGTTTCCCCATCTATTTCCCATGAAGTGATGGGACCAGATGCCATGATCTTCGTTTTCTGAATGTTGAGCTTTAAGCCAACTTTTTCACTCTCCTCTTTCACTTTCATCAAGAGGCTTTTTAGTTCCTCTTCACTTTCTGCCATAAGGGTGGGGTCATCTGCATATCTGAAGTTATTGATATTTCTCCTGGCAATCTTGATTCCAGCTTGTGCTTCTTCCAGTCCAGCATTTCTCATGATGTACCCTGCATATAAGTTAAATAGCAGAGTGACAATATACAGCCTTGATGTACTCCTTTTTCTATTTGGAACCAGTCTGTTGTTCCATGACCAGTTCTAACTGTTGCTTCCTGACCTGCATACAGGTTTCTCAAGAGGCAGGTCAGGTGGTCTGGTATTGCCATCTCTCTCAGAATTTTCCACAGTTGATTGTGAGCCACACAGTCAAAGGCTTTGGCATAGTCAATAAAGCAGAAATAGATGTTTTTCTGGAACTCTCTTGCTTTTTCCATGATCCAGCAGATGTTGGCAGTTTGATCTCTGGTTCCTCTGCCTTTTCTAAAACCAGCTTGAACATCTGGAAGTTCATAGTTCACATATTGTTGAAGCCTGGCTTGGAGAATTTTGAGCATTACTCTACTAACGTGTGAGATGAGTGCAATTGTGCGGTAGTTTGAGCATTCTTTGGCATTGCCTTTCTTTGGGATTGGAATGAAAACTGACTTTTTCCAGTCCTGTGGCCACTGCTGAGTTTTCCCAATTTGCTGGCATATTGAGTGCAGCACTTTCACAGCATCATCTTTGAGGATTTGAAATAGTTCAACTGGAATTCCATCACCTCCTCTAGCTTTGTTTGTAGTGATGCTTTCTAAGGCCCATTTGACTTCACATTCCAGGATGTCTGGCTTTAGATGAGTGATCGCACCACCGTGATCATCTTGGTCGTGAAGATCTTTTTTGTACAGTTCTTCTGTGTATTCTTGCCACCTGTTCTTAATATCTTCTGCTTCCATGAGGTCCATACCATTTCTGTCCTTTATCGAGCCCATCTTTGCATGAAATGTTCCTGTGGTATCTCTAATTTTCTTGAAGAGATCTCTAGTCTTTCCCATTCTGTTGTTTTCCTCTATTTCTTTGCATTGATCGCTGAGGAAGGCTTTCTTATCTCTTGCTATTCTTTGGAACTCTGCATTCAGATGCTTATATCTTTCCTTTTCTCCTTTGCTTTTCACTTCTCTTCTTTTCACAGCTATTTCTAAGGCCTCCTCAGACAGCCATTTTGCTTTTTTGCATTTCTTTTCCCTGGGGATGGTCTTGATCCCTGTCTCCTGTACAATGTCACAAACCTCAGTCTATAGTTCATCAGGCACTCTATCTATCAGATCTAAGCCTTTAAATCTATTTCTCACTTCCATTGTATAATCATAAAGGATTTGATTTAGGTCATACCTGAATGGTCTAGTGGTTTTCTCTACTTTCTTCAATTTAAGTATGAATTTGGCAATAAGAAGCTCATGATCTGAGCCACAGTCAGCTCCTGGTCTTGTTTTTGTTGACTGTATAGAGCTTCTCCATCTTTGGCTGCAGAGAATATAATCAATCTGATTTTGGTGTTGACCATCTGGTGATGTCCATGTGTAGAGTCTTCTCTTGTGTTGTTGGAAGAGGGTGTTTGCTATGACCAGTGCATTCTCTTGGCAAAATTCTATTATCCTTTGCCCTGCTTCATTCCATATTCCAAGGCCAAATTTGCCTGTTACTCCAGGTGTTTCTTGATTTCCTACTTTTGCATTCCAGTCCCCTGTAATGAAAAGGACATCTTTTTTGGGTGTTAGTTCTAGAAGGTCTTGGAGGTCTTCATAGAACTGTTCAACTTCAGCTTCTTCAGCATTACTAGTTGGGGCATAGACTTGGATTACTGTGATAAGGAATGGTTTGCCTTGGAAACGAACAGAGATCATTCTGTCGTTTTTGAGATTGCATCCAAGTACTGCATTTCGGACTCTTTTGTTGACCATGATGGCTACTCGATTTCTTCTAAGGGATTCCTGCCCGCAGTAGTAGATATAATGGTCATCTGAGTTAAATTCACCCATTCCAGTCCATTTTAGTTCGCTGATTCCTAGAATGTCAATGTTCACTCTTGCCATCTCCTGTTTGACCACTTCCAATTTGCCTTGATTCATGGACCTGACATTCCAGGTTCCTATGCAGTATTGCTCTTTACAGCATCAGACCTTGCTTCTATCACCAGTCACATCCACAACTCGGTATGTTTTTGCTTTGGCTCCATCCCAACCTCCAAAAAGTCAGAACTAGGGTAAGGGGTCAGGAGAAAAGTCAGAGGGGCACCAAGTGTAGGGCAGTGCAGGCGCCTGTAGTCCAAGGAGCAGAGCCAGAGGCAGGATGGACACCAGCTTCCCAGTGAGGCACCAGGCACCTCACCTGGGGTGAGTGCTCAGTACACCTCAGAATGCTGAGTGTTGAACTCTGACCTATTGGGAAGGAACTGTCTTAGTGAAGGAGGGCCCAAGGCTCTCAAACAGAATTTTTTAGTTTTTATTTTCTCTGAAACCTTAACCCTTAGTACAATGAATAGTCAGCATTGGAGAATTTGCTGGATGGAATGTGGGGTTCTGGGCAGAGATTCTAAGCTGTGTTGAATCAAGTTATAAAGTGATGTGACAAACTGAATTGCACCTTAAGATGCCCTTTCTTTCTTCTTCTTTTTTAAACTAACATATTGTCTTATGCTGACGGGTGTCTAATTTTTTTACATTAATTTTTATTGCAGTATAACTGCTTTACAGTGCTGTGTTAGTTTTTGCTGTGCACCACCGTGAATCAGCTGTATGTATACACGTATCCTCTCTCTTTCGAATTTCCTTCCTTTTAGGTCTCCACAGAGCAGAGTAGAATTCCTCCTGCTATATCATAGTTTTCATTAGTTATCTGTTTTATGCATAGTAGTGTGTATATGTCAATCCCAAGCTCCCAGTTCATTTATTCATTTATTCTCTATGTCTGTATCTCTATTTCTGCCTTGCAGATAAGTTCATCTTGGGTTCCCAGGTGGCTCAGCAGTAAAGAATCCACCTGAAATGCAGGAGACAGGGATTTGATCCCTGGGTCGGGAAGATCCCTTGGAGGAGGAAATGGCAACTTACTTAGTATTTCTGCCTGGAAAATCCCATGGACAGAGGAGCCTGGTGGGCTACAGTCATGGAGTTGCATAGAGTCGGCAGGACTGAGCAACTGAGCACACACACATTCCATTTTCTTAGATTTCGCAAATAAACAACATTGTATGGTATTTGTTTTTCTCTTTCTGACTGCACTTTGAATGACAGTCTTTTGCAAATGGCACAATTGTGTTCCTTTTTAGGCTAATATTCCATTGTCTATATGCACCACATCTTTATCCATTCCTCTGTCCATGGACATTTAAGTTGCTTCCATGTCTGGCTATTGTCAATAGTGCTGTGATGAACATTGGGGTGTGTGTATCTTTTTGAATGATGGTTTTCTCCAGGTATATGCCCAGGTGTGGGATTGTTGGGCCATATGATACTTTTATTTTGAATTTTTAAAGAAACCTTCTTTTTGTTCCCCATAGTGGTTGTATCAATTTGCGTTTTTTAAAAAAAGATTATGTATTTATTTTTTTATGTGGCTGCACTGGGTCTTAGCTGTGGCACTTAGAATCTTTGATCTTCATTGTGGCTTTTGGGATCTTTCTTACAGCATATGGGATCTAGTTCCCTGCCCAGGGATGGAACCCAGGGCCCTGCATTGGGAGCACAGAGTCTTAGACATTAGACCACCAGGTAAATCCCCTCAATTTACATTTCTGTCCAATTATTTTTAAAACTACCACACAAAATCTATGAAGAATGAAAATGAGTATTTTAAAATGTCATAGAAAAATAATTGCTGTCACTTATTTTAATATAGTTACAAAGGAAGTTCATAACAGAATTTGCATTCAAGTATTTTTATTGTGTAACTCAGATAATTTTTCCTTCTGTGTACCCTCACTTATGTGGAAGCATAAAATGTCATAAACAATTGTTCTGTAAGAAAACATAAAAGTAAATTATCAACAAATAAGATTAAGAAACACAGCATAACCTCTATGCACTGTAGAAATACTTATTTTTACTTAATAATTGGGATTTACAGGACTTTGAATATTTTTATGTATCTTGTATATCATTGCTAACTCAAAGTACCTTCAGGCTGTTAAATCTAAATTCTAGTCTGTGTAGAGGTGATGCCATCTTCCAAGTATTAGGGGTTGAATTGTTCCTCCCCCCACCCCAGCCCTGCAAAATTCACATGTTGAAATCTCAGTCCCTAGCACCCTGGAATGTGCCTGTATTTGGAGATATGTTCTTTTTTTTCCAACTTTTTTAAAAAATTACGGTATAGTTGTTTTACAGTGTTGGGTGTATGTGTATATATATATATATGTGTGTGTGTGTGTGTTAGTTGCTGAGTCGTGTCTGACTCTTTGCGACCCCATGGACTGTAGCCTGCCAGGCTCTTCTGTCCATGGGATTTTCCAGGCAAGGATACTGGAGTATCCTTACTGACATTTCCTTCTCCAGGGTATCTTCCCAACCCAGGGATCGAACCCAGGTCTCCTGCATTGCAGTCGGATGCTTTACCATTTGAGCTACTTATATATATATATATATACACACACACACACACCATATTCCATATTTTCTTTATCCATTCTGGGTTCTTTACCAGAGGTAATTAGGATAAAATGAGGTCATTAGCTCAGACCCCAATCTCATATGACTGGTGTCCTTATAAGTTGAGGGAGTCTGAATGAATACATAGAGGGAAGACCGTGTGAAGTCTCATGGAGAAGACAGCCATCTGCAAAGCCAGGAAAGAGGCCTCAGGAGAAACCAGCCCTGCTCACACCTTGATCTTGGGCTTCTAGTCTCCAGAACAGTGAGAAGATAACTTTCCATTGTTTAAGCCATCCAGTCTGTCGTCCTTTGTTGTGACAGCCTTAGCAAATGAATACACTGAGTTATACAGACTAACAGGGAAGAGCAGTAAGGTAGAGGAAGCTAAGACTGCTTCTTTCAGTGATAAATTCCTTTTCACAGAATAATCTGTACATGTCTTCTTAAAGTAGCTCTTTTCACCAAAGAGAAAACCATGCATTTTCAAATTTCAAACATGTTCATTTTTTATCTATGTAACTGTATATGGTTTGACAGTGATGTCACCCTTGTGAGCAAGGAGTTAGGCCTGTGCTGGGTCGAGACTGTGGCTCCTGTTTGGGAAGATAACTGAACAGATTCTTCAGGTCCTGTGCCCTGTGGAGCTCTGAGGTAGGTGTCAGGAACTGGCACAGGGAGCCCTGGGACTTGGGCAGGGCCAGCCAGACGGCGATGTGACTTCCAGGCCCCGAGACCAGCTGCAGCAAGCTTGGCGAGGCCCCTGAGCGGGGCAGGGCAGGAGACCACAGCTGGTCAGGAAGCACTGGCCGTGTAGGAGTGCCTGGTGCCAGCCAAGGTCCCCCACTCAGAACTGGACTGGGGGCCGCTCCTGGCCAGCGCTCTGTTTCGGAGGCAGTAGCTAACTACTGGCCGCTTGTTTTTAAAATAATTAGTTGACGGATTGAATAGTGCTTTTCAAAATTTGGTTTTGTGTGGATGGGCTGGATTTTCCTAACACGCAAAGGAAATTTTCTGGGAGAAAAATCTCCAGAATGGGTAGCTCTCGGTGTATGAGGTTGACAGGCCAAGGAGAAAAATTAATTATTATAGAGCTTTGTTGCTTGGGAGTTGGCATCCTGCTGGCATTGCTGCAGACAGGTGCCTGAACTTTTTCTACAATAACACCATATTAATTTGAAATCCAAAGAACAAAAAGAAAAATTCTCCGTCCCCTACTGGATTTTGCATTTACCAGGCTCAGCTTATCTCAGCACTTTCATTAAACAGTAATAAAAGGTGTCTTGTTGGGGTTGGGGACTAGCAGTGGCTTTGAAATAGTCACTATTTTTAATTAACCAACACTGAAATCAGGTTTACTGTAATTTGGTATGATTTAATTAACTTCGTGTCAGGCCTTAAACCTCCTTAAAACCAAAAAGTCCTTGCTCAGAGGCTCAGGTTAGGTGTTTCACATAGCAGTGGGGCCTCTCAGAAGGCTGGTCTTGTTCTGCCTTCTGGACAGCAGTGGGGACCCCACTTCTGCTCAGCAGCTTATGGAGTAACCTGTTTTTCATTTTTTATTTGCCGTTGCTGCCAACTCAACCTGTCCAAAGGCTTGTCGCCTTCTTTTTGCCCTGGGTCCCCACCACACGTCGTCCATCCACAGCCTCCCAGGCTTGGAACCACCCTTAACAAGGCTTCTCCTTTTCCCTCAGACTGTACCAAATCCTGCACCAGCTTCCTTTTTTTAAAAAAAAAAATTATTTATTAGTTATTTATTGGCTACACTGGGTCTTCGTTGCCGCACATGGGCTTTTCTGGTAGTGGTGAGCAGGGGCTGCTCTTCCTGTGGGGCTTGGGCCTCTCAGTGTGGCGGCTTCTTTCCTAGTAGAGCACAGTCTCTAGAGTGCAGGCTCACTAGTTGTGGTCCACGGGCTTAGTTGCCCCGGGGCATGTGAGATCTTCCCAGACCAGGGGTCGAACCTGTGTCTCCTGCATTGCAGGGCAGATTCTTAACCACTGGACCTCCAGGCAAGCCAGCCATCTTCCTTCTCAAAGCCTGTCCACCTCTGGTTGCTCCCATCCATGGTTCTCAGCTCCTTACCCTTCTTCTTAACCTGCTCAATCCATTCCCTTTTCAAATTCCCTCTCATTCTTCTGTGACAACGCTCCTACAGCTCCCCCAGCTCTCATTGAGAATTGTCCTTGCTCTGCTGAGCTCCAGAAATTGATGGGGGGATCTTGAGGTAAGAATGAGGGGGCAGAGGGGACCTGGACAAGTCATTTGTTCTCCCCACCTCTGCTCTGACCAGAGTGGCCCAGCTTTCTCCTTGAATTCATGCATGAAGCTTCTGGGTAATATTTGATGTGGCAACAAAAGGTGTCTGTTGGTAAAAATAAAAACCACTTATCTGTGCAATAGGACCGCACCCTCCAGCTTCACAGTTATGACCCAGAAACAGGGAACAAAGGCGCTTCTCTGTTTTCCTTCGTTCCTCACTCTCTTCAACCCATTCACCCCATGGGGCTTCGGAGCATCTTATCATTTCCTACCTTTTTGCCTGGAATAAAAAGGCCCCTCTTCTCTAATTCCCAGTTATTATTATTATTTTTTTAGATTTTAAAAATGTAGATCATTTTTAAAGCCTTTATTGAATTTGTTACAATATTGTTTCTGTTTTATATTTGTTTTTTTTTTTTTTAATTTTTTGGAAGCATGTAATATGAGATCTTAGCCCTCCTACCAGGGATTGAATACACACCCTGTGCATTGTAAGGTGAAGTTTTAACCACTGGATTCCAATTCCCAGTTATTGAAGGCCTACCTGCCCTGATGTGGCTGTGTATGCCCTGACCACTGGGGCTGGAAGGCTCTCTCTCACTCTGCACCCCTGCTCCTCTCTCTGGCCACGGCTGGATGGACCAGGGGGACCCTTCATGGCCTTCTGTGGCCTGGCGCAGAAACCCATGCCCACTGGAGAATCTGAGCTGGAGAATGGAGACTGAGTTATTAGGTGCCCGTGGCTGATGCCACACGGAGAGACCACAGGAGCAACTTGTCAATGAAAATTGGGAGGTGGGGGTGCAGGCTGTGGGCAAACGGAGAAAGATAGTCAGCAGAGGCAGGAGAGAGAGGAGAATGGATGGATGAGAGTGACTAGAGAGAGACACCAATTCTTGTCCTCATCTGTGATACCCTCGGGGAGGTCTTGTAAGCAACCTGCCCTTTACTGGCGTCCACTTGCAGGGGCCTCTGCTCCTGCCCACAGAGAAGCTAGCTCACATCCCCTGGACTGGACATTGAGCGCCTCAGGGCAGACTTTCATCTCATTCAGGTTTTATCCCCTGAAGCCCACACCACAGGAGCGTGTCAGAGAGTGTGCATGTAGGAACCAGAGCCACTTTCCTGCATTGGAAACCAGTATGTTTGCGCTTTAATGCTGAGTGCGTGCAACCCAAACCTGGGTAGGGAGTGATTCCGAACAATGGGTACTGAACACCCACCAGGAGGGCCATAATCGAAAAGATGACAGTAAGGAGAATGCTCAAGGATGTGGAGAAAGCAGAACTCTCATATACTGCTGGTGGGAGTGTAAGATGGTGCAGCTGCTGTGGGAAACAGTCTGGCAGCTCCTCAAAAGTTTAGACGTAGAGTCATTCTATGATCCGGCAATTCCACTCGTAGGTCTGTACCCAAGAAAAATAAAAACACACTTCCACCCAAAAACGTGCACATGGATGCCCAAAGCACCATTATTCATAATAGCCAAAATCAGGAAACCACCCGAATATCCCCATCAGCTGATGAATGAATAAACAAAATGTGGTTTGTCCATACAATGGTTTATTACTTGAGAATAAAAAGAGATCAAGTGCTGAGACATACTATAACATGGGTGGACCTTGAAAACCCTGAGCTAAGTGAATGCGCTTAGCTTCCATGTGCTTCCATGTGGTCATGGAAGACCACACAGGAATCCATTTATATGAAATGTCCAGAATAGGAAAATCCATAGAGATCTATAGAAAATATATGAGTGGTTGACAGGACCTGGGCAGAAGGGAAAACGGCAAATGACTGCTAATGGGAATAGACTTTTGGGGGAAGGTGATGAAAATGTTCTGAAATTAGATAGTGATGATGTTTGCTTAATCTTGTGACTATACTAGAAACCCACTGTATTGTACACTTTAAAATGGTGAATTTTATAGGGTGTGAATTATATCTCAATTTTTAAAAATGGGCACCCCTAATGATTGAATATCTAAACACTAAGCAGCAGTGATGTCTAATATGGTAAAAAGAGAGACAACCAGATATTATGAGCTTCCTTTGAAGGAGATTCCATCACCTATGAAGGAGCTTTGCCAAAGGGAAAAAAAAGGTGAACCTGAGTCCAGGCAAGCCCATACCTCCAACACAAATTTACAGAAAACAGAGAGGCAGGGAAACATGTAAAATGACATCATGGGGAAGTAGTCCAGACTTCAGGAAACTGAATTGGAAAAATGACTCAGTTACTTCAACAAACAAATTCCAAAAGAAAAAGAGAACCCACAAATTAAAAGGAAACAGCCAATTGCTACATGTGAAAGCTACCTGATTCTGAGTCAAATGACCTGTTTTAAAAAATTAGGGCATTTGACACTTTGGAAATGTGCAGACCAAGTAGATATTTGATAATATTGATGCAACATTGTTAATTATTTTCAGATTCCCCCCCAGCTTTATTGATATATAATTAGTGTATAACATTGTATAAGTTGTTACATTGGCATATAACATTGTGTAAGTTTAAGATGTGCAGTCTTGGCTTGATACACTTACATATTGCACTATGATTACCGCCATAGTTTTTTAGCTAACACCTCCATCATGTCATGTGACTGCCATTTCTTTTTTGTCTTGAGATCTACTCTCTTAGCAGCTTTCAAGTATTTAGGACAGTATTGTAATCTGTAGTGACAACATGGTGCATTAGATCCCCAGAACTTACCTTCTAACTGGAAGTTTTTACTCTTTGACCAGCATCTCCCCATCCCCACTGCCTCCATCCCATAGTAGCCACGATTCTACTCTGTTCCTACAAGTTTGGCCTTTTTAGAGTCCACATATAAAAGAAATCCTATAGTATTTCTCTTTCTGTGTCTCACTTACTTCACTTAGCATAAGGCTTTAGGTTTCATCCCTTTTGTCCCAAATGGCAAGATTTCCTTCTCCTTATGGCTAGACAATATTCCACTGCATGAATGTACCACATCTTTATTCATTCATCAACAGATACTTCCTTAGGTTGTTTCCATGTCTTAGCTATTCTGAGTAATACCAAACACGGAAGTGTAGAGATCTCTGAGATTTTCATTCCCTTTGCATATTAAGCCAGAAGTGGGACTGCTCCATCATATGGTGGTTCTATTTTTAATCTTTTGAGCAACCTCCATATTGTCTTCCACAGTGGCTACACCAATTTACATTCTCATCAACAGTGCACAAGTTCTTTTTTCCACACCTTCTCTAACACTTAAGCTCTTGTCTTTTTGACAAAAGCCAATCTGACCGGCATGGGATGATATCTTTTTGTAGTTTTGATTTGCATTTCTCTAAAAATTAGAAGTGTTGAGCATCTTTTCATGTACCTGTTGGTATTTGCATATCTTCTTTGGAAAACTGTTTAAATCCTCTGCAGTTTTAAAAATCATATTGTTCTTTGGGTATTGAGTTGTATGAGTTGTAGTTCTTTCCATATTTCGGATATTAACCCATTATCTGATATATGATTTATAAACACTTTCTCCCATTCCTTAGGCTGTCTTTCATTTTGTTGATAGTTTCTTTTGCTGATTAGAACCTTTTAGTTTGATGGAATCCCATGTATTGATGTTGGTTTTTGTTGTTTGTACTTTTGATGTTATATACAAAAAATTGTTGCTAAGAGACATGTCAAGAAGCTTTCTCCCTCCGTTTTCTTCTAGAAGTTTCACAGTTTCAGGTCTTACATTTAAGTCTGTAACCTATTTTAATTGAAGAAATTCTCATTTCTCCATTGAGTATTCTTGGCTGCCTCGTCAAATATCAGTTTACTGTATGTGTGTGAATTTATTTCTAGGCTCCTGATTCTGTTCCATTGGTCTATGTGTCTATTTTTATGCCAGTATCATACTGCTCTGATTAATATAGCTTTGTAATATAGTTTGAAATCAGGAGGTTTGGTATCTCTAGCTTTGTTCTTCTTGGTCAGAATTGTTTTGGATATTCTGTTTTTTATAATTCTATGCAATTTTAGGATTTTTAAACATTTTTGTGAAAAAATGCCATTTGAATTTTGATACAGATTGCAGTGAATCTTTTCAGATTTGATAATAGTGTTTTAGGTTTTGTCTGTGTGGTCAGTTCTTGTTTCTTTAAAGAATCCTTATCTTTTAGAATTACTGAGATATTTATAAAAAATGATATGATACTTGGGATGTATTACCAAATAATTAAGAGGGAGGGAAATAAGTGGAGGTATTGATAAAATAGGATTGGCCATAAGTAGACATTATTGAAACTAGGTGACGGGTATATGAGTGCTCATTATATGTTCCTACTTTTTGAAATTTTTTTCAAAAAATTTGAAAATTTTCAAAATTTTCCATATTTCCATGTTAATTTATCATTTAGAAGAAAAGAAGGAGAGTTGAAAGAGAAAAGTTATGATGAAGTAGCTGTTGAGGTGGGGTGCTGGGGCAGACGTTTGTCAACCGCTGACTGCCAGGCTTGCTTTGTTTGGTCTCTGACTGCATTAAGTGTCTGTCTCCACCCTCCCTCCCTCACTGCCCCCACGGGCCCTTTCCCAGGAGGGGACTCTCTCAGTGGTCATGCCCATCTGGACCTGTGGACTCCCATGGACCAAGGTAGGATGAGCACATGTGACCACATGAGGCTACCACTGTTACGGAACAATGAATGAGTTTACAGTGTGGCCCTCCCATAATCAGAGCACTTTCGAAAGCGAAGAGTTGAGACGTGTGAGGAGAAAAGGGAGGAAACTTCTTGACCAGGAACCTACTGCAGTTTAGGGAAGGCAAAAGTACTTTTTGGGTCAAAGGTTGGGGAAAATTCTGGTCTAAGGAGTGAATTGAGCTACAGTGTCAGATAAATCATGCAAACCATCTCTGAGTTCATTTCTTTATGAAAATTAAAAAGCCCTACAGGCAGACATGCTTCTTCTTTGCTCAAAGATGCACTTTAGAAATGGCTGGAGGCTCAGTGGAAGATCAGTGACAGGCTGGCTGTTTCAGGAGAAAGAACACATTTCCCACAGAAGCAATGCTACATGTGGTGTTGGGTTTCTAAGCTCTCCATCAATCTTTAAAATTGTATATAATCTTTGAAAATTGTGAATCACTAAGGAATTTCTTGGTGATCCAATGGTTGAGGCTCAGTGCTTCTATTGCAGGGGGCACAGGTTCAATCCCTGGTCAAGGAACTGGGATCCTGCATGCCTCAAGGTGTGGTTCCCCCCAAAAAATTGTGAATCACTGTACTGTGCACCTGAAATGTATATACTATTATAAATCAGTTGTACCTCAATAAGAAAAAGACAAGAAATCTGAAAGACTAGACACTTATCTAGCTGAAAGACACCACTGACTCTTAGGTGTGACCCTAGTGCTGTACTGCAAGCTTGACACTCACTGTGGCACTTACCGCAGTGACCTCACGTGCATGTGTGTCTGTGCGTGCTAAGCTGCTTCAGTTGTGTCTGACTCTTTGCCACGCTATGACTGTAGCCCTCCAGGCCCCTCTGTTCATGGGATTTCCCAGGTAAGAATACTGGAGTGGGTTGCCATTTTCTCCTCCAGGGGATCTTCCTGACCCAGGGATCAAACCTGTGTCTCTTATATCTCCTGTATTGGAAGGCAGGTTCTTTGGCACTGGCACTACCTGGGAAGCCTCAGTAGATCAACTATACCTCAATTTTTAAAAAGACAAGAAATCTGAAAGACTAGACATTTATCCTTAAAATAATGGATTTATGTTACCTCTTTACTATATGTCGAATGCGAGTTTGTAAGGAAAAGCTATTCAATTATTTAACAAAATGAAGTTACAATTATTTAGTTCCATCTGAGAGTTACTTGTGAAACTTCAATGAAATCATGTTATCAACTGAAGGAAAATTAAGTTTTTCCTTATTGAAGAAAATTGACTTCAAATAACGAAGAAAGTTTACGCAGCCAGTTTAAATGCTGAGCATTTTCTCCTGAAGTAACAAAGACAATTTTCAAGCTTTGTGAAGTTACAGAACACCTGTGTTACATGTCAGGCTAGCAGAGATATGTGCCCGGTAGCCCTCGGGGACTGTCAGTGAGATTCAGAGGAGGGAGAGAGTCCTTCCAGTTAGGAAGCCAGGGTAGCAGTGAGATTTGAGCTGGGCTTAGAGTGGTGGATATGTTTCAGGGGCGGAGCAATCCCTCTGACCTCCTTCCTCATATTGTTTTAAATTATTTATTTATTTTTGGCTGTGCTGGGTCTTCATTGCGGCACAAGGGGCTTTCTCTAGTTGCAGAGAACAGGCTCTAGGGCGTGTGGGGTCAGTAGTTGTAGCACATGGGTTTAGTTGCCCTGCAGCACATGGAATCTGCCCAGACCAGGGATCAAACCAATGTCCCCAGCATTGCAAGGTGAATTCTTAACTACCGGACCACCAGGAAAGCCACCTTCCTCATCTTTGTTAAGGATAATTCTGAAGTGTGCTTTGGGGCAATTCCCACATTAGCCTGAATCAGGCCCAGGGATGAAGCCTGATTATGAGGAAGTGCCAGGACTAAGGCCAGATCCATCAGAGACAGACAGAAATGTGCTCAGAATGTGTTGAATGACAGCCCTGCCTCCAGGCCTTCAGGGTGCCTCCAGCTGATTGTCATGGGCCCATGCTCCTCCTCCGTCAGATTCCAGTCTGCAGTTCCTGACCTGGTTTCTCACTTCCGCTTCTGTCAAAACTGCAGGGTCAGATTGGCTCTTATCTTTGTTTTTGTTATGATGTTCCAAATACAGCCTTCCTCAAGTGATCTTTTCCACCAGGCCCATAACTTCTTCCTAAAACTAGCATCCAGAATACAAATACCAGATCCATCAAGCAGGTTCAAAAAATAGGTCTCGGATGGCTTCCTTATTTCGGGAAGCATTGGATTAATTATTTCCACTCAGGAAAATATTATGCTGGAGTCCATTCCTGCTTCTAGTCCCCAAGTGAACTTCAGTAAGAAACAAATGAAAAGCAGTTTTAGTGTGTGCAAATCAAAGGAGGAAGGGGCCTTGTTTTCCCTCAAGTGAAACTTTAATGAGGATAGACTCTCTTGAATTCCTCCTTTCCACTCCCATAGCATCTAGGAACTCATCTCTCATTTGTTTCTCAGCCATCTGAGCCAACTGTCCATATCAGTTATCTATTGCAACAGTAATGCTGTGTAAATCTCCCAGTTTTAGTAGCTTCAAACAACAACCATTTCTTATTACTCATGTGTCTGTAGGTTAGATGCGGGATTCTGATGACTTAGGCCAGTCTTGTCTGAACTCAGCTGGGCTTACTGTAGAGGCAGCTGGTGGCTGAGGGGATGAATCGGTTCTCCTCTGCAGACTAGCCTGGGCTTATTCTCTCTTCCTGTAGCAGTCTTGCTCCCATGGCTGAGGCAAGAGATCCTCAGAGAAGAGCAGAAGCATTCAAGATCACCAGAGTCCTGAACTTGAAATGGCACATCACACTTCTGCTCCATTCTGTTGGCCAAAGCAAATCACAAGGTCAGCTCTGATTCCAGCGGGGTGAGAGCACACTCTGCCTCTTAATGGGAGGAGTCATGAAGTCAGTAGGCGGGGGATTGCTACAGGAGGGTCATTAACTGTGCCCATGAATGCCAGAAATCTGTCAGAACTGCCAACATGATTTTTCGTTTAGCTGTGGACTTAGTCCAACTTCATACATTAATGAAACATTCAGATTCTACTTCCAAATTCCTAATTCCTAGGGAACTGGGAAAGCAGAACACGCCAGCCTTCTGTAACCCTTCTTCAAGTGACAATCATTTCCAGAGCACCCACTGTGCCAGCCCCTTGCTCAGTAGGTCCTGGGAGATGCAGGGAAATGGCCGTGCTCTGTAGCCCAGGTGCTCAGCCCAGAACAGGGAGGGGGAGGCGCCACTGAGCGCCTATGGGAATTCCTGCGGGGAGTGATATTTGGTCTCAAGTTAGAGTTTTACAGAAAGAGAAGGAAGGTGGGGGGTTGTATCCCAGAGATCTTGAGGCTGTAAAGATGGTTGTGTTTTCAGGAAAGAGAGCTGCTTGTAGGGAAGGGCAGACATGGGTTGTGAAGGATACATGAAGCCACTGCAGGGCTTGAGCTGAACTCCTGTGCCCGGGTTTGCTTTTGGAAATATCTCTGGGGCAACAGGGGGCTTCCTAGCTGGCACTAGTGGTAAAGAACATGCCTGCCAATGCAGGAGACACAAGAGACGCGGGTTCGATCCCTGGGTCAGGAAGATCCCCTGGAGGAGGAAGTGGCAACCCATCCTAGTACTCTTGCCTGGAAAATTCCATGGGTAGAGGAGCCTGGAGGACTGCAGTCTGTGGGATCGCAAAAGAGTTGGGCGCAACTGAGCTGCTGAGCCGTAGGACAGCAGAAAGGTGGAGTGACAGCGGAAGACAGGGAGACTGGCTGGGAGACTATTTCCATTCCAAGACTGTCCTTCCAAGTTGACGTTTCTCTGAGGCCCACCTGCCAGCTGATCTGCAGAGCCTCTCCGCTACAGCTCAGAAGTACATGAGCCTGTGTGCGGTGGGGGCAGGGCCAGGAGGCTTTGCCCTTCTCTGCTCTTGGCTGACTTCGTAACAGGTTAGCCTTTAAACTTCTGGCTTGTTCCAGACACCGTGCCTCGGGCCCTGGGAGAGAACTTACCCTCCCTGACCCTGCATGACATTTCCAGTTTCTGGGAAATCCAGCCTATGCATGATCAGGTGAGGAGGTGCACACAAATCCTCTGTGTCTCAAGCCTCCCTTCTCTCCGTTGATCCTACTAAAGCTCCATCCTGGGAGAACTGCGGGGGCAGTTTTCCTCTGCTGACACCTAGTTCAGTTCCTGAGCTTTCAGAGCCCCTGCCCATCTCCCACCACAAGCGGGTTTTCACAGAACTCCTGGGGAGTGTGGTGGGCAGAAGAGTGGCCCCAAGACGTCCATGTCCTGCCCTGATCCCGGATGTGTTGGGGGCAGGAGGCCTGATGGTTACAGGTCTCACCTGGACCCGCGAGGCCCTCGAGCACAGGCTCTTGGGAGCAAGGGCTTCTGGGTCACACCTGGATCGTGGGAACATGCTGACATCAGTCAGCCAACAAATGAGACTCATCTGAAGAGCCTACTGACGGCTGAAAGGGTGCCAGGGAGACAGGCGGTGGGGCTGCAGCCCAGGGCGCAAGGGGGAAGGGCCAAGAGGCTGGTCTCTGGTGCTGGCACCTGGGTAGGAAGGGGACCCCAGCAGGCGCCGCAGCACTGAGGCGGTTACTGCTACCCACAGCCCCCCCACCCCCACCCCCGTGACAGTCATTCACGGCAGGCTCCACGTGGCTTCCCTGCCTCAGGCAGAGATGCAAGCTCAGCCAGGGTAGGGCGGACTTGGCTGGTGTGTGCTCAGCGAGCACGTGGGAGCCAGTTCCTGCTGGTGGCCCTCACTCCTTCAGTGAGCAGGAGTCTCGTCACACAGTGGCCTGTCTCCCCTCAGTAAAGTCCCCACAGCTAGCTGTTCTCATTCTGAAGAGAGAAACGTTCCATTCTCAAAGGAAAGAGAAACATCCCTTCTTCCAAAGAGCCGCTAAGAGCCAGATGCTAACTAGGTGTCACTTGAAATCCCCAGACACCAGTTCCCATAGCAACCCCAGGGCACTATCATAGCCTGCCCTTGATACAGATGGCTTTAGCAGGGGGTTTTGAAAGAATCAAATATTTTACACATGAGTTTTAAACCCAGTTTTTAGGTAGACATCAAGGGGTTCCTTACCTCGAGTAATTTGATGAGAAAGTCGCTGGTTGGTTCAGTCCATGAAAACAGCTACTCTGGTGTGATGATCCGTGGCTGGGAGCAGTAGGGCAGTCGGTGTAAAGCCACTAAGACTGCATCCTGTGATGAAGGGAACCTCTGAGACTTAGCACCATGTTTGAAATCCTTGAACGGCCTTCTGTGCACAGTGCTGTTTGGAAATGATGCCGGGAATCAGAGGAGCCATAGGTGCGTAATGATGACAGCACTGGGGTGAGCCCTCTACCAGCCTGCATTACTCAGCGAAGCCACGTCTGCACTTAGCCGCTTGAGTCGGCCACATCAGCCCCTTCTGACGAGGACAGCCCTCTCCTCCGCCCTCTCTTGGGCACTGCAGTGGGTGAGTTAAGATTCTCCCCAGGCCTTCTTCTCTGAGAACAGGTTGTCTTGACCCTTGACGTGGATTCTCCAGGCTTCTTAGAGAAACAGGCTGGGATTTCAGGATTGAGAAAGGGAAAGAACAGATAAGCCAGGACTAGCTTGTGGTGCCAGAAGATAGAGAAGTGCTGGGAACATGATGACATATCCAAAGATCACAGGAGCCAACTTGAAAGGACTCTCAACAGCCAGAACTGGGGAATCTGAGCAACAAAGCAAATAAGGATGACAGTGGGTCATGACCTCTGGAGTCAAATGAGTGTGTTTTGCCAACTGAAAGAAGCCAGATTTCCCCAAACTACATACTGCATGAACCCACTTATATGACATCATGGAAAAGGCAACATCATAGGGATGGAAAACACATCAGTGTTTGCCAGAAATAGGGGTTGATCATGAAAGGACAGCATGAGGGAATTTTGGAGGGTGATGACACTGTTCCATGGCTGTGATAGTAGACATATGAGGCTATACGTTTGTGAAAACCCATAGAACTGCAAATCTCAAAGAGGGAATTTTACTGTGTGTAAATTAAAAACATAAATAACTGGGATGATGTGTGTTTTCCTGAATAGGAGGTTCAGTTCCGTTCAGTCGCTCAGTCGTGTCCGACTCTTTGTGACCCCATGAGTCGCAGCATGCCAGGCCTCCCTGTCCATCACCAACTCCCGGAGTTCACTCAGACTCACGTCCATCGAGTCGGTGATGCCATCCAGCCATCTCATCTTCTGTCGTCCTCTTCTCCTCCTGCCCATAATCCCTCCCAGCATCAAAGTCTTTTCCAATGAGTCAACTCTTCACATGAGGTGGCCAAAGAACTGCAGTTTCAGCTTTAGCATCAGTCCTGCCAAAGAACACCCAGGACTGATCTCCTTTAGAATGGACTGGTTGAATCTCCTTGCAGTCCAAGGGACTCTCAAGAGTCTTCTCCAACACCACAGTGCAAAAGCATCAATTCTTCGGCACTCAGCTTTCTTCACAGTCCGACTCTCACATCCATACACGACCACTGGAAAAACCATAGCCTTGACTAGATGGACCTTTGTTGGCAAAGTAATGTCTCTGCTTTTTAATATGCTATCCAGGTTGGTCATAACTCTCCTTCCAAGGAGTAAATGTCTTTTAATTTTATGGCTGCAATCACCATCTGCAGTGATTTGGGAGCCCCAAAATACAGTCTGACACTGTTTCCACTGTTTCCCCATCTATCCATCTGTTTCCCATGAAGTGATGGGACCAGATGCCACGATCTTTGTTTTCTGAATGTTGAGCTTTAAGCCAACTTTTTCACTCTCCTCTTTCATTTTCGTCAAGAGGCTTTTAGTTCCTCTTCACTTTCTGCCTTAAGGGTGGTGTCATCTGCATATCTGAGGTTATTGATATTTCTCCTGACAGTCTTGATTCCAGCTTGTGCTTCCAGCCCAGCGTGTCTCATGATGTACTCTGCATAGAAGTTAAATAAGCAGGGTGACAATATACAGCCTTGACGTACTCCTTTTCCTATTTGGAACCAGTCTGTTGGAATAGGAGGTAGGATGCTGCAAATGACCCTAACCATGATACAGATATATAACGTGACCCCACTGAAGGGAGTAGGGAAGAAAAGAACCAGCGCAAGTGCCTTGGGAAAACAGGGGTTTTGACTTCCTACCATCAGATAAGTATCTAGAGGTAAAAAGAATGCACGCAAACACTATATTTCTAGTGTTTGTACCTTGTGTGCATGTGCTAAGTTGCTTCAGTCGTGTCTGACTCTCTGCGACTCCATGGACTGTAGCCTGCTAGGCTCCTCTGTCCGTGGGACTCTCCAGGAAAGACTATTGGAGTGGGTTGGCTGGCACTCCTCCAGGGTATCTTCCTACATTGGTAAGTGGGTTCTTTGCCACTAGCGCTACCTGGGATCTATTTTTCACAGGAGTATGTGTTAGTAATTCTGAAACCACCTTAGGTGTAGACTGTGTGTGCCAATTCACTAAGTTGGATCCAACTCTTTTGTGACCCCATGAACTGTAGCCCACCGGGCTCCTTTGTCCAAGGGATTCTCCTGGCAAGAATACTGGAATGGGTTGCCACTTCCTCCTCCAGAAGATCTTCCTGACCCAGGGATAGAATTCGCGTCTCCTGCATTGGCAAGCAGATGCTTTACTACAAGCCCAGCTGGGAAGACTGGAACAGCTAAGTAAGTACATTATAGATAATGAGAGCCAGGTTTCTCACTGACAGAGAAGGAAATGACAGGTGAGAAAAGGAGGAGGCTAGACTGAACCCTGTGGTATTGGATTGAAATCTGAGTTATCAGTATGAATGTATTATACTTACATGTGTGTCATACATATAATATATATCATATGTATACAGACAGGTAGGTAGATACAGGAATATGGATGTGTGTGACTATATGGGTTAATATACAATATGTTCTGGTCTCTTAGAGGGCCTAGAAGCATACCAGTGAGAATAAGTTCACCTAGTGCTCAGATCTTCATTTCTAAATGGAGCCAGGTGTTTTGCAGGTGTGGCTGATTCCTGGTCTTGGGCAGGGAAAATGTAAGAAGGCCCTAGAGTATCTTGCGTTCACGTTCAGTCACTCAGTTGTGTCCCACTCTTTTACGACCCATGGAGTAGTCCCCCAGGCTCCTCTGTTCGTGGGATTTCCAGGCAAGAATGCTGTAGTGGGTTGTCATTTCCTTCTCCAGTGGATCTTCCCAGTCCAGGGATCAAACCCACATGTCTTGCGTCTCCTGCATTGGTAGCTGGAGTCTTTACCACTGTGCCACCTGTGACAGAAAGTAAGTAAATGCTCAAAAAAGGTCAGGAACACGATAAGAGGGAGCAGAAGACAGCCTGAAGGAGCTCCCAATGACTAAGGTGGGAACAATTAGAGTAACAAAATAATGATAACGCTGGAGTATAAGCCATAGAATAAAATAAATATACGTGAGTTCATACTCATAAGCAAATAAGCAAATGGATGAGAAACAACAACTCTTCTGTTGAGAAAGTTTCAATTCTTACAATAATTAATAATAAGAGAATAGCATAATAACAATAATTATTATTATTTAATGAGGTGCATATAAAATCATTAGACAAATACATTAGTAAAAGTTTAGTGTAGGCATGATTCATAGAAATTAAAATTGGTGGACAAAATTTGAAGGGAAAATTTGAGGCCATCTGCATAGCCTCAAAGTAGCTCCTATAAATTATTTATTAACTACAAAAAGAAAAATAGTAACTTTAGAGTGAAAAAGCCCAGCAGGCACCAGCTTAACCAAATGGTCAGGGTTAATATCATTAGGAATAAGACATGGAAATATCATAACCCCCTGACATGATGCACTGAGGGCCCATTCCCTTTGTACTGTTGTTGGCAAAAATGGATAACTTCAGTCTAACCACGAGAAAACATGAGATAAACCCCAAAGGGGGACATTCTACACAATAACTGACTAGTATTATTCAAAAGTCTCAAGGTTATAAGACAGGGAAAGATTGAGGATCCATCCAAGACTGGAAAAGACCAAGGAGACAAATGCAGTGTGACATCCTGAAGGATCCTTAAGAGGAAAAAGGACAGTGGATAACTAGTGACAATTTATGAAAATGTAATAACGTCTGTAGACTATAGTGGTATTGTATCCATGTTCAGTTCAGTTCAGTTCAATCACTCAGTCGTGTCCGACTCTTTGCGACCCCATGAATCGCAGCACGCCAGGCCTCCCTGTCCATCATCATCTCCCGGAGTTCACTCAGACTCATGTCCATCGAGTGGGTGATGCCATCCAGCCATCTCATCCTCTGTCGTCCCCTTCTCCTCCTGCCCCCAATCCCTCCCAGCATCAGAGTCTTTTCCAATGAGTCAACTCTTCGCATGAGGTGGCCAAAGTACTGGAGTTTCAGCTTTAGCATCAGTCCTTGCAAAGAAATCCCAGGGTTGATCTCCTTCAGAATGGACGGTTGGATCTCCTTGCAGTCCAAGGGACTCTCAAGAGTCTTCTCTGACACCACACTTCAAAAGCATCAATTCTTTGGTGTTCAGCCTTCTTTACAGTCCAACTCTCACATCCATTAATGACCACTGGAAAAACCATAGCCTTGACTAGACGGACCTTAGTCGGCAAAGTAATGTCTCTGCTTTTGAATATACTATCTAGGTTGGTCATAACTTTCCTTCCAAGGAGTAAGCGTCTTTTAATTTCATGGCTGCAGTCACCATCTACAGTGATGCTGGAGCCCCCCCAAATAAAGTCTGACACTGTTTCCACTGTTTCCCCATCTATTTCCCATGAAGTGATGGGACCAGATGCCATGATCTTCGTTTTCTGAATGTTGAGCTTTAGGCCCACTTTTTCACTCTCCTTTTTCACTTTCATCAAGAGGCTTTTTGGCTCCTCTTCACTTTCTGTCATAAGGGTGGTGTCATCTGCATATCTGAAGTTATTGATATTTCTCCCGGCAATCTTGATTCCAGCTTGTGTTTCTTCCAGTCCAGCGTTTCTCATGATGTACTCTACATCTAAGTTAAATAAGCAGGGTGACAATATACAGCCTTGACGTACTCCTTTTCCTATTTGGAACCAGTCTGTTGTTCCATGTCCAATTCTAACTGTGGCTTCCTGACCTGCATACAGATTTCTCAAGAGGCAGGTTAGGTGGTCTGGTATTGCCATCTCTTTCAGAATTTTCCACAGTTTATTGTGATCCACACAGTCAAAGGCTTTGGCATAGTCAATAAAGCAGAAATAGATGTTTTTCTGGAACTCTCTTGCTTTCATAGATGTACCATAGGTGAAGTGAGATGTTAACATTTGAGAAATTTGGGTGAGGAATTTTGGAAATTCTTCCCCCAACCCTCAGCTTTATTGTTACAGCTGACTTATTGTGTATGTTTAATGATTGCAGCCATGAAATTAAAAGATGCTTACTCCTTGGAAGGAAAGTTATGACCAACCTAGATAGCATATTCAAAAGCAGAGACATTACTTTGCCAACAAAGGTCCGTCTAGTCAAGGTTATGGTTTTTCTAGTGGTCATGTATGGATGTAAGAGTTGGATTGTGAAGAAAGCTGAGTGCCGAAGAATTGATGCTTTTGAACTGTGGTGTCAGAGAAGACTCTTGAGAGTCGCTTGGACTGCAAGGAAATCCAGCCAGTCCATTCTAAATGAGATCAGTCCTGGGTGTTCTTTAGAAGGACTGATGCTAAAGCTGAAACTCCAATACTTTGGCCACATCATGTGAAGAGTTGACTCATTGGAAAAGACTCTGATGCTGGGAGGGATTGGGGGCAGGAGGAGAAGGGGACGACAGAGGATAAGATGGCTGGATGGTATTACTGACTTGATGGACAAGAGTTTGAGTGAACTCCGGGAGTTGGTGATGGACAGGGAGGCCTGGCATGCTGCGTATCATGGGGTCGCAAAGAGTCAGACACAACTGAGCAACTGAACTGAACTGAAGGTGTACCCTGTGATGATTTGCTGCACTTGTATATCACAAAATGATTACCACAATAGGGTGGGTAATCCATCACGTCGCATAATTACACCTTTTTTTTTTTTTTTTTGGCTGGGACTTATCTACTCTCTTTCAACTTTCAAGTAAATAATACAATATTGATAACTATGGTCTTTCCTGATAGTTCAGTTGGCAAACAATCTGCTTGCAATGCAGGAGACCCCAGTTCAATTCCTGGGTCAGGAAGATCTGCTGGAGAAGGGATAGCCTATCTACTCCAGTATTCTTGGGCTTCCCTTGAGGCTCAGCTGGTAAAGATTCTTCCCACAGTGTGGGAGATCTGGGTTTGATCCCTGGGTTGGGAACATCCCCTGGAGAAGGGAAAGGATACCCAGTCCAGTATTCTGGCCTGGAGAATTCCATGGACTGTATATTCCATGGGGTTGCAAAGAGTTGGACATGACTGAGCGACTTTCAAAAAAAAATTAGTAACGATAGTCATTATGTTGTGCATCTTAGACCTGCAGAACTGATTTTCTAACTGGAAATTTACAGCCTTCAACTGACATCCCCCTTTCCCCTCAGTGCCCAGCCCCTAGCAGCCACCACACTGCCTTCTGTTTCTATGACTTTGGTTTGTGAAGATTCTAGATATAAGTGAGATTGTATAGTATCTCTCTTTCTCTGTCTGACATTTCACTTCGCGTATTCCCTCAAGGTCCACTCATGTTATGGCAAAGGACAAGATTTCCATTGATCTCATGACCGAATGATAGTCCATCATGTGTGTATATGTACAAAAATATGTATATATACCCACAAACACACACACCACATCTTCTTTATCCTTTCATCCATCACCAGACCCTTAAGTTGTTTTCCTGTCTTGGCAATTGTGAATAATACTGCGATGACTGTGGGAGTGCAAATATTTCTTTGAGACCCTGATTTCATTTCCTTTAGATATATACCTAGAAATGGAATTGCTGGGTCATATGGTAGTTCTACTTATGATTTTTTGAGGCTTCACTAATTTCCATTCCCACCAACAGTGCACAAATATTTCCTTTTCCCTAAATCCTCTCATCTCACACACTAGTAAAGTAATGCTCAAAATTCTCCAAGCCAGGCTTCAGCAATATGTGAACTGTGAACTTCCAGATGTTCAAGCTGGTTTTAGAAAAGGCAGAGGAATCAGAGATCAAATTGCCAACATCTGCTAGATCATGGAAAAAGCAAGAGAGTTCCAGAAAAACATCTATTTCTGCTTTATTGACTATGCCAAAGCTTTCGACTGTGTGGCTCACAATCAACTGTGGAAAATTCTGAAAGAGATGGGAATACCAGACCACCTGACCTGCCTCTTGAGAAACCTATATGCAGGTCAGGAAGCAACAGTTAGAACTGGACATGGACCAACAGACTGGTTCCAAATAGGAAAAGGAGTACGTCAAGGCTGTATATTGTCACCCTGCTTATTTAACTTAGATGCAGAGTACATCATGAGAAACGCTGGACTGGAAGAAACACAAGCTGGAATCAAGATTGCCAGGAGAAATATCAATAACCTCAGATATGGAGATGACACCACTCTTAGGGCAGAAAGTGAAGAGGAACTAAAGACCTCTTGATGAAAGTGAAAGAGGAAAGAGAAAAAGTTGGCTTAAAGCTCAACATTCAGAAAATGAAGATCATGGCATCTGGTCCCATCACTTCATGGGAAATAGATGGGGAAACAGTGGAAACAGTGTCAGACTTTGTATTTTGGGGCTCCAAAATCACTGTAGATGGTGACTGCAGCCATGAAATTAAAAGACGCTTACTCCTTGGAAGAAAAGTTATGACCAACCTAGATAGCATATTCAAAAGCAGAGACATTACTTTGCCTACTAAGGTGCATCTAGTCAAGGCTATGGTTTTTCCAGTGGTCATGTATGGATGTGAGAGTTGGACTGTGAAGAAGGCTGAGCACTGAAGAATTGATGCTTTTGAAGTGTGGTGTCAGAGAAGACTCTTGAGAGTCCCTTGGACTGCAAGGAGATCCAACCAGTCCATTCTACAGGAGATCAGTCCTGGGTGTTCTTTGCAAGGAGTGATGCTAAAGCTGAAACTCTAGTACTTTGGCCACCTCATGCGAAGACTTAACTCATTGGAAAAGACTTTGATGCTGGGAGGGATTGGGGGCAGGAGGAGAAGGGGACGACAGAGGGTGAGACAGCTGGTTGGCGTCACCGACTTGATGGACTTGAATTTGAGTGAACTCCAGGAGTTGGTGATGGACAGGGAGGCCTGGTGTGCTGCGATTCGTGGGGTCGCAGAGTCGGACACGACTGAGTGACTGAACTGAACTGAAATGAACTGAAATCCTCTCCAATCGTTTCTTTTTGAGCATAACCATTCTAACAGGCATGAGATGATATCTCATAGTTTGTTTTTTTTTAATGCTTATCTATTTATCTGGCTGCACTGGACCTCAGGTGTAGCACCTGGGATGTACACTGTGTCGTGAGGGATCATGTGGACTCTCTAGTTGTGGTGTGTGGCTTAGTTGCCCTGTGGCATGTGGGATCTAGTTCCCTAACCAGGGATCAAACCCTCATCTCCTGAACTGTAAGGTGGATTCTCAACCAGGACGTTCCTCATACTTAAAAAAAAAATTTTGTTTTTTATTGAAGTATAGTCGATTTACAACATTGTACCAATCTCTGCTGTACAACATAGTGACTGACTATACACATATAGACATTCTTTTTAAAAATATTTTTTCCATTATGTTTTATTACAGAATACTGAATATAGTTCCCTCTGCTATACAGTGAAGTGAAGTCGCTCAGTTGTGCCCAACTCTTTGTGACCCCATGGATAGTAGCCTGCACCAAGCTCCTCCGTCCATGGGATTTTCAAGGCAAGAGTACTGCCATTTCCTTCTCCAGGGAATTTTCCCAACCCAGGGATCGAACCCAGGTCTCTCACATTGTAGACAGACACTTTACCGTCTGAGCCACCAGGGAGGTAGAACCTTGTTCATCCATCCTATATACAATAGTTTGCATCTTCTATCCCCAACCTCCCACTCCATCCCTTCCCTACCCCCTCCCACTTGGCAACTGCAATCTGTTCTCTGTATCTGTGAGTCTGTTTCTGTTTTGTAGATAGGTTCATTTCTGCCATATGTTAGATTCCACACATAAGTGACATCATATGGCATTTGTTTTTCTGACAGACTTCACCCTAGTATGATAATCTTTAGTTGCATCCATGTTGCTGGAAATGGTATTATTTCATTCTTTGTTATGGCTAAGTAGTATTGCATTGTATATATGTGAGGGCTTTCCTGGTGGCTCAGATGGTAAAGAACGTGCCTGATTGTCTGACTGACTTAACTTCATTTAGTGTGATAATCTCTAGTTGCATCCATGTTGCTGCAAAAGGCATTATTTCATTCTTCTTTACAATTGAGTAGTATTACATTGTATATATGTACCTCATCTTTTTTATCCATTAATCTGTCAATTGACATTTAGATTGTTTCTGTGTTTTGACTATTGTGAATAGCGCTGCTATGAACACACGTGCATGCTGGCTAAGTCGCTTCAGTCTTGTCCAACTCTTTGTGACCCTATGGACTATAGCCAGCCAGGCTCCTCTGTCCAAGGTTTTCTCCAGGCAAGAATACTGGAGTGGGTTGCCATGCCCTCCTCTGGGGATATTCTTGACCCAAGGATCGACCTGCACTTCTTACATCTCCTGCATTAGAGGGCAGGTTCTTTGCCACTGGCGCCTCCTGGGAAGCCCGCTGTGAATGCAGGGGTATCGTTTTGGGTTACAGTTTCGTCCGAGTCTGTGATCAAGAGTGGGACTGCTGGATCACATGCTAATTCTGTGTTTAGTTTTCTGAGGAACGGCCACACTGTTTTCTGTATCTCACTGTAGCTTTGAATTGGATCTTTCTGAATATTAGTAATGTAATATTTTTCTGTAACTTTTTCTGTATCTGTTGGCCATTTTTATGTCTTCTTTGGGAAAATGCCTGTTCAGGTCCCCTGCCCATTTTTAATTGAATTGTTTGGTTTTTGTTATTGAGTTGTATGAGTTTTCAATATATTTTGGACATTAGCCCCTTATCTGATATATGGCTTACAAACATTTCTCTCATTCTGTAAGTTGCCTTTTTACTGTATTGATAGTTTCTTTTGCTATTTGGAAGTTTTTAGTTCGATACAGCTCACTTATTGATTTTTGCCTTTGTTACTTGTGATTTTGTTGTCATACTCCCCAAAAAATCATTGCTAAGACTCATCTTAAGGAGATTTTCACCTATGTTTTGTTCTAGGACTCTCAGGTTTCAGGTCTTACTTTTAAATATTTAATCCATTTTGACTTAATTTTTGTGAGTCATGCAGGGTAGGCATTCAATTTCATTTTTCTGCCTGTGATTATCTAGTTTTCATAACACTATTTATTGAAGATATTATCCTTACCCTGTTGAGTATTCTTGGTTTTCTTGTCAAATATTAGATATTATATATTTGAAAGTTTACTACTGGGCTTACAATTCTGTTGCATTGGTCTATGAGTTTGTTTTCATGCCACTGTTTTGGTTAATACAGTTTTCTAAAATAGTATGAAATTGGGGAGTGTGGTGCCTCCAGCTTCTTTCAGAATGGCTATTCAGAGTCTTTTGTGTTTCCACACTAACTGTAGGATTGATTTTTGTATTTCTGTAAAAAAAATGCCATTGAAATTTTGATAGAGATTACATTGAATCCATGTATGCCTTTGGGAAGCACGGACATTTTAATTTTAATTCTTCTGATCCATGAACCAGAGCTATCTTTCCATTTATGTGTGTCTTCGTTAATTTCTTTCTTCAAACTCTTACAGTTTTTGGGGAAGAGACCTTCTGCCTTCTTGGTTAGAGTTATCCCTAAGCACGTTATTCTTTTCTGTTGCCATTATACATGCCTTTTCTGCATTCCCAGGTATTTCATCATTAGTGTATAGAAACAGAACTGATTTCTGTGTGTTGGTTTTGAATCCTGAAACTTTACTGAGTTCGATGATTAGTTCAACTCTTTTCTGGGTAGATTCTTTAGGATTTTCTATATATAAGTTCATGTCATCTATAAGCAGAGACAGTTCTACGTCTTTGTTTCCAACATGAATGCTTTTTATTTCTTTTTCTTGCCTAATTGCTCTCACTAGGACTTTTAGTAGTATGTTGAATAGGAGTGGTGAGAGTGGTCACCCTTGTCTTGTTCCTAATATTAGAGGAAAAGCTTTCAATCTTCTACTATTGAGTATGATGTTAGCTGTGGGCTTTACACGTAGTTTAGCACACACCTGACCTTGTGTGTTAAGTTACTTCATTTGTGTCCAACTCTTTGTGACCCCACGGACTGTAGCCCGCCAGGCTTCTCTGTCCATGGGATTCTCCAGGCAAGAATACTGGAGTGGGTTGCCATGCCCTTCTCCAGGGGATCTTCTGACCCAGGAATTGAACCTGCATCTCTTACATCTCCTGCATTGGCAGGTGGGTTCTTTACCATTAGCGCCACCCTTCGCTCCCTATGAGTTCTCAGTAGCAACAGTTATAGCTACAAGTTTCCATTCCATTTGGGGGTTTTGTCTTTCATTTATTTCCCTGTTTGTAGTAAAAGAGAATGTTTCAGTCTGAACTCATTCAGCCATCTTGACCTGGAAGGTCTGAGTTACTTTTATCATGGAAAAGAAAATATATTGTAATATAGACATTATGCATAAGACAGGCTAGTGCTATAGACGTATGGTATATCATAGAGATTAAACTCACAGCCTCTGGAGTTGGTCTGACCTACTTTGGGATCCTAGCCCAGCCACTTGCTAGCTGTGCAATCTTGAATAAATTACCCTAAACTGTGCATTCCACTTTCCTCCTTGCACAAGGAGTATAACAATATTGTCTGGGTTATTGTTAAGACTGAATGAAATGATGAATGTAAAGCCCTGGACAGTGCCTGACACAGAGAAGCTCTGCCCCCTGCACCTCCCAGGTCTTTACCTATTGGAACAGACAGCAGATTCAGGCGGAGAAGACGGAACTGACATTTTTATTATTGGTGGAGTTGCTGGAGAATAGGAATATTAGGTAATAGATATCTTTCCAGAAAATGATGCCTTATGCCACCATCAATCCCATCTCAACAAATTGTTATAATATCCAGGTCTATGTACAGATTGTATTATGTATCTTAATACTGCTTTGTTGAGTCCCTTCCAATAGTTCAACTGAATAGCAAACAATTTTAAAATATGTTGGTAACTTTTGGAGGGTTCCTAAGATGAGTTTTGGGTGTGGGTGCTTTGAATGGCAGGGACCAGGTATAAGACTGGAGGAAAGCATGAGTAGATGGGTCTTGAACAAGGTGCTCAATATTATAAATGATTCTGTGATTCCTTTTTCTTAGTATAATTAGCCTGTAATATTTTATAAAATAAGGTTCAAATTTCCTACATTTCTCAGGTGCTTTCACAAGCTCACAAGGTCTTGTGAATATGCTGCTGTTGCTGCTGCTAAGTCACTTCAGTCGTGTCCGACTCTGTGCGACCCCATAGAAGGCAGCCCACCAGGCTCCCCCGTCCCTGGGACTCTCCAGACAAGAACACTGGAGTGGGTTGCCATTTCCTTCTCCAGTGCATGAAAGTGAAAAGTGAAAGTGAAGTTGCTCAGTCGTGTCTGACTCTTAGTGACCCCATCATGGACTGCAGCCTACCAGGCTCCTCCGTCCATGGGATTTTCCAGGCAAGAGTACTGGAGTGGGGTGCCAATGCCTTCTCCGTGTGAATATGCACTGATGCTCATATTGTACATTTCCATCAGCCAGATACAAATAACCAGAAAACTATTTTTTAATGTAAATATAATCTCTCTTCCTTTTTTCATATATATATATACATACACATTCACGCACACACATAAAACCACAAACACAATGCTTTTGTGTTTTTTTCCTCTTGCAACCTGGACCCACGTGCTCTTTATTCTTTTTTTAAAAACTGTAATAAAATCCACAAAACAAAATTTACATACTCTATTTTTAAGTATATAGTTCAGTGGCATCATGTGCATTTTCACTGTTGTACTGTCACCATTGTACTGCACCATCCACCTGCAGAAAATTTTCACCAAAACACATTGTTTGAAAACTATCAATTTTATTAAGTACCTTTCCTTCAAACTGTAACAGCTAAAGAAAGAAACTGAGACTTTGGCAACATTGGCACTCAATGCTACTGTATTTCAGAGGCAATAAAGTGTCCTTTTTTGAAAAATCTCTTCCCATTTTATCATTCCTTGCAAAGTCCATAGTAATGTTGCTTTATGAAAACAAAATTTAAAACAGAAAATGAATGCCTTGTGCCCTGCTGATATTTAACAACCAAGTGTTTAACAAGGTAACTAATTTATAGCCCTCCAGGCTGGTTAAAACGACAGCCTTCCTGTTGTGTTCTATCTTTTGGACAGGTATGTAATTAAGATAGATGGTATGTGATCCTAAGAGCTCCCTGACTGGAGAATGTTCTGGCCAAATTCAGTTTGTTACATTACACAGTTCTTTTTTATGTCCCTTAATGTCATACTTAGCGGTCTACAAAATATCAAGCGTAGGTCACTTCCTTCCTAAAATGTTTTTAACCTTTGTTGCATCCATTAAGGAAGTTATAATTCTAAGGTGTCTGAATTTTAGTGCTGACTGGAGAGATCTTTTTCTGATATTAAGTGTGAGTATGAAAGCGAGAAATGATCTGTGAGAGTCATCTTTCACTTCTATATTTTCTAAGAATTTTGTAATTCCAGGAAAATATCCAGGACATCTTGTTAGAGCGTGATGTCCTAAATTCCATCCTTCTTCTTGGGGCTTAACAATGTTCTAAACTATTTTAATTTATTTATTTGGCTGCATCAGTTCTTAGTTGTGGCATGTGGGATCTAGTTCCCTGATCAAGGATCGAACCCAGGCCCCCTCCATTGGGAGTTCAGAATTTTAGCCACAGGACCACTAGGGAAGTCCCTAGATTATTTTACAGTGGGAGTGGAGCACTCAGGATAAAGAGAAGGGGAATGCACAAAGTCTCTGGCAAGAGTGGGTATCCCCCTCCTGGGGGGTCACCAGGCAAAGGGCTGACTGTGGAGAAATGGCAGCTTTCCCCCACCCAGAGAGTAGGGCAGCTGGCAAGGCCGGGAGGCAGGCTGGCGTGGAGGCTGCCTGGCTCCGTGGTGCGCCCTCAAGTCCCCAGTAGTGACCCTTACATCCATTTTTTATGGTTTCTGCACCCCACTCCTGGTAAGTCTCACCTCCTCCCTGCCCCACCCCCCCAGCTAATCTAGAATATGTTTTCTAGCGTCCCAGAACAAATCCCATACATAAGCTCCATATTTCTGCACCTTTTGGTATAGGCCCAGAGACTCCCAGTCCAAAGGGCTTTCAACTCCCCCACTCTGAGACTCTTTTCTTTTCTGCCTTCCAGCCTGTCACATCCTATCCTGAAGACAGCAGGCAAACAGGAGCTTAAAAAGGAGTTGTTGTTCAGTCGCTAAGTCGTGTCCAACTCTTTACAACCCCATGAACTGCAGCACGCCATACTTCCCTGTCCTTCACTAACCCCCAGAGTTTGCTCAAACTCATGTCCATTGAGTTGGTGATGCCATTCAACCATCTCATCCTCTGTCACCCTCTTCTCCTTCTGCCCTCGATCTTTCCCAGCATCCGGTCTTTTCCAATGGGTTGGCTCTTCGCATCAGGTGGCCAAAGTATTGGAGAGGGAGAGCTACAAAGAATAGAATAGGGAGTGGGTATGTGGGGCTAATATTTCAAATACATTGTCCCACTGATAGAAATAAAATATAATTCAGTTCTCTGCTTGGAAAATTGATGTGTAAAACAGTGGCCCATCTTCAGCCTCAAGGGATAGTCTCTTAGTTTATTTTATTTTATTTTTTAATTTATTTATTTATTTTTAATTTTTACTTTACAATTCTGTATTGGTTTTGGCATAATCTTAGTTTAAAAAAAAAAAAAAAAAGCAATGGAGAATTTGCTATTGAGAAACTTAAGGTCCTGTGAGGAAAATATTAGAACGAGGATTACAGTCCTGTCTGCACATTGGAACCACCTGGGGGATTTTAATTTTTAATGCCACAAATAGAGAGTCTTGACCTGCCCCTGGAGACTTCAATTAAATCGGCCTGGAGTATAGCTCCATGCAAAGTTCTTTAAAGTTTTTCCCAGGTATTCAGGGTAGGGCAGAAACTCTCAGGATATAAACAGGGCCATCACAGTGTCTGAACACATGATACTTTCAGGGCTCATCAAAAATGTTTAATTTCTTTTACAGTTAGGAAAAAAAAATAAACTTTAAGGTGGAAGAAAATGTGTTACTATATAATATCAAAATAATTTTCTTGACACAAATGTCTTCATAAAATAAAATTTTATACATACGATTTATATATAAAATCACAGCTTTCTAGGTGGTGCAGTGGTAAAGAATCTGCCTGCCAATGCAGGAGTCAAGGGTTCGATCCCTGGGTTGGGAAGATGCCCTGGATAAAGAAATGGCAACCCACTCCAGTACTGTTGTCAGGAAAATTCCATGGAGAGAGGAGCCTGGCAGGCTCCTGTCCTTAGGGTCACAAAGAGTTGGACATGACTGAGCGACTGAGCACAGCATATATATAAAATTATATATAAACAACATATAATACATAAAGGCCCATGAAAGTCAAAATGTAGCCATGTATTAAAAGGACCAGCATAAGGGTACATCTTTGACTCTCCTTAAATATAGCTGTTCAGTTGACATTAAGATAGCACACTGAAATACATCAGTGATGTCTGCACTTTGTGTTGGTAATAATGATGCCTGTATTTCCCTTTGTCATGCCCGCTCCCTAGAGGTGATTTAGAGAGTCTCCATCCTATTTCCACCAGCTACTTGTAAATTTTCCTGTGTTGCCAGTGACAGTCTGAAAGGCATTCTTAAGTGTCTTCTCTTCCATCCAAATATCTAGTACCTTTCTGATGCTGGATTCAAAGCTACTAACTGGGTCCCTAAGGTCAGAACTGACTGGAGGCCTCAGGAAAAATAAAGAAACTTTGGCCCTGAGCCAGAGGCCTGGGCAGACTCTGGCCCCCACCCATGTAGGGCTCTCAACCTGGGCTATGTCGGCCTCTCATGCCCCAGCTCAGCTCCTGCCTGGGCCCTCCTGTGGGCAGCTTCCTAAGGCTGAGGGACACATACCTTGCTGCCCCCTTGCCCTGTTTCCAAACCCATATCCATATTTGAGAAACTGATCCTCATCATGTTGGTGCAAACTCTGGAATTCTCACGGCAAGGGAAGAACCTAGGGACATCATCAGTCTCCAAGCCCGGGAATTCGATGGAAGGGGTTGGGGCACAGATCAGTGCTGGGCTCCATTGGCGCAGGGCGGGACTCAGAGGAGGCTGATACCTATGAGAGCCATGTGTGAAACTGAAGCATAGAGAGAGAGACTCAGGGGAAACCACTCATCTCAGAACTCTCTGTAGCTGCCCTGGATGCTGAGGTCTGCCCTCCACCCAGGCTTCCCACAGGGAGCTGGAGAGGAGGAAGCCAACTCCGGTCTGAAATGAGTGGAGGGCGGGATGAATCATCCCTCGGGGCCTTCTAGTCTGCAATCTGCGATCCTCCAGCAGAGCTGAAGTCCTGACAGATCCAGGAGCATGTAATGAAGAATTTGATCTTAGGCAAGCTTTGTGGCTTTTCTGAACTCCTTCACTGGTAAAATGGGGAGAAGAACATCTGTGAGGTTGTTATGACATTTAGATGTTAAATGTGAGATTGCTCAAGAATTCCGGGTTCCTGGTATAATCACAGTCACCTTGATCATAGGTCTGTGGGTACCAATCTGTGGCCCTCAACCTGCTCCTTGAGTTGACGAACTCATGAGCCCTAAGGTAACTCCTTACACTTAAATTTTAGAAAAATAAATCCTATCTACTTCTTCAAGATAGAATAAACTCTACTTTTCATTATTTCAAAGCCTAGCCACCAAATGGTCCCAGCTGGTTACTTTAGCTAAACACATCCAAGAAAAATGTGTTCTGGAAGAAGAAATTCCTTGTTACAAGGCATTGGCCATCGTAAATGAGCAAAAATGCGGCATTTAAAAATGTTTGATCTGGTGTTTTAGGTCTTGTCGCCAAGTTCGTTTGAGAATGTGGTCTTCAAGATGGCTTAGGTCATCTATGACCAAATAAATCGCCCCCTCCCCAAAATGGTTAATTTGCTACAGAGAAAATGTGGCCCGCAGAGTGAAAAAAGAAATTTAAAAAACATTTTTTAAAAGAGTTTTATTTTTAAACCTTGAAGTTTGAGCTATCCTGATTTTGGCCAAAACACAATGGAAAAGGGGAAATCATATCCTGAAGTTGTTTTAACATAGCCAGACACACTTCCAGGCTTATTGTTCAGTCACTAAGTCGTGTCCGACTTTTTGTGGTCCCATGGACTGTGGCATGCCAGGCTTCTTGTTACCCTGAAAGTATTATCTAACAAATGCATCCTCATTGAATTAGTATCAGTTCGTAGCTTGAGGATGACTGAGGAGACAGGGACTGTAACCTTGTCCTGTTTCTCTATTAGTCTTCCCTCTGCAGATCGACTGAGCTTTGCCATTCCTGCTTTTTAAAAAATTTCTACTTTATATTGGAGTATAGTTGATTTGCAATGTTGTGGTAGTTTCAGGTGTACAGCAGAGCGATTCAGTTATACAGGTATACATGTATCTATTCTTTTTCAAATCCTTTTCCCATTTAAGTTATTACAGTACTGAGCAGAACTCCCTGTGCTATACAGTAGGTCCTTGTTGGTTATCTGTTTTAAATATAGCAGTGTGTACATTGACATTCCTACTTTTCTCCTTCTTCTTCTTCCAGACAGATAGGGCTTCTAGAAAGCCCTGCCCTGCTTGGGTCCAGCTGACCCACCAAGAGTACATAAAACACTTTGGTTACGCTGAATCCCTCTGTAGTTGCTATTTATGGTCTCTTGATTTTTTGGTTTTTATTTGAACATGCTGTGCAGTTTGTGGGATTTTAGTTCCTTGACCAGGGATTGAACTACCCGGGCCCTTGGCAGTGAGACTGTGGAGTCCTAACTACTGAACTGCCAGGAAATTCCCTTCACTTTTAAAAAATTTATTCTGCATGTTGGAACACCTCTGGGAAAAATCTGTGATCCTCTTAGAGCAAATGGGGAAGGGCAGCATGGAGTCAAACTCAAGCCTTGCTTGATTTTTTTTTTTTTCTCTTAAGAAACTTCACTCCTGTATGATAGGGACATTCTACCTTTAAAGTGAATAAATAAATAATAAAGGAATGATTTCTTTATTTCCCAGTCTCCCACTGAGTAAGAATAAGTTAATGGCACCCTCATTACCTTATTCCATACTGTACACACACACATTTGTTTTTCCAAAGTCTACTTAGGACCTTTGAAATAGTGATTGGGCTGCATCTTTTCCCTGTGGGGTACATGAATATCACCTCCCTTTATGAACTTTGGGATCCAGGCCATAGGGAGATTAGGTTACTAGTCCAAGGCCAAAAGCTAGTTTTCTTTAGAATTCATTCAGATGGGCTGGTCATTCCCTTGTCTGTTCATAAGACATGAGCTCAGAACTTGTTCTCAGTAACATTTCTTTTTTTAAAAAAATGTATTTATTTGTCTGCTCCAGGTCTTAGTTGCAGTGTGCAGGATCTTTTAGTTGTGGCACGTGAACTCTTACTAATAGCTGCAGCAAGTGAGATCTAGTTCCCTGAGCAGGAATTGAGCCCAGCACCCTGGATTGGGAGTGCAGAGTCTTGGCCACTGGACCACCAGGGAAGTCCTTCAGTGGCATTTCTTGGTAGCCATGCATGTGTGCACTCACCAGCACGTGTTCATTCATTCATTCAACATTTACTGAACAGCTCTCTGTGCTGGTGGCTAGATCCTCAAGATCTCACCTGCTCCCTGCAGTTAAGGAGCTCCCTGTGTGGGTGGGCTGAACTACAAACAAGTAGGCGCTGTGATAGGGGCTTCCCAGGGGGCGCAGTGGTGAAGAATCCACCTGCCAATGCAGGAGACGCAAAAGAGTGATAAAACACTCCTCAAGGCAAAAAGGAAGAACAGAGGAGGAAAGACTTGAGTTAAACCTTAAGGATTCGAGCAAGAGGGAAGGATATTCTCAATGAAAGAGACTTAAGAGGAGAGTCAGAGTGTAGGGGTTGAGTGGGCAGGGCGTGGCCCCCACGTTGAATTTTCTGGGTCAGAGCACGTGGGGCTTTCCACATCTTGCCCAGGGGTTAGTGTTTTCTGTAGACAGAAAGAAGACCTGCCCAAGGACTCAAGAACTTCAAACAGAAATTGAATGGGTCTGGTGTATGAAGACTGTTCCCCTAGCATTTGTATGCATGAACACTTTGAGAAGTGAATAAAGACATGTTCTTAACTTTATGTGGGAAGCACAAATAATCTAAAAATGAGACTGGGGACCCTCTCTCCCCTCTGCCCTGGCTCAGAGCCAGGCTTTATGGGAAAGGGTGTCCGAAGCTGTTGTGGTGCCAGCTCCAGAGGGACTTGCTGGAAGTCTGATCTCTGGGGTTCTGGGAAAAACTGTTCAAGGGCAGGAGATTTCTTGCTGGAGTCACTCCACTGTGAGATGGGCAGGATGGATGGAGTGGGGAGATAGCTCTGGGAGAAGCAACGGCTGCTGTGTGCTGTAGGAGGCCAGTGGTGGAGGAATGCTGTGTGAGCCAGGTGCTGGACAGGCTGAAGCTGCTGGGGCATTTCCACCCAAACTCAGGGTCACTTTGTGCGGATGACTTCTCACTTCAAGTGAGCTTTGTGGGCCAGGGAGCCCTCTCAGGATGGGAGCTGGGGTGACTGGCGAGTATAGTCCTCAGGGGCAGTCCTGCCTTCAGACTTGAAAAGATAACTTCACCCCTCCTGCCCTTCAGATAGTTCATTCTGGGGGGCATTGAGCACACTTCTCAAGGGGCCCATTGCAAGCAGCACCTGTCTCATCAGCACGCCCTAACAGTGGCTTCCTCCTCCTCTATTTCACTCTTCCTGCTACCTCATTTCTGCTTCCAGGGATCCCCAGTCCTGTCTCAGGCTCTACTCTCAGGCCAACCCAAACCAAGGCAGCCCCTTCTAAAGGCTCAAACCAAGAGGTCTCTTGCCAGGTGCCCTTCCCCCCACCATCCTTCTTCCCAGCATAGCTTCTCCACTTCAACCAAACACACCACTCTGCTTTGTCTGTTTCTTCCTGCTTCCTGTCTTCTGTGAATGCCCTTCCACTCTCTGTCACCCACATTCACTGCATCCTCCCAGTGTGACCCCCAGGAAAATCCGTGATGCTGCTGCCCTTCTATGGCCGTTCATGTGTTCTGCTTCTTTCCTTGTATGTCACTGACACCCCACAGCACTTCTCTTCTGCATCACGGTTCCCAAGCACACAAAATCTGGTGGAGAAAAGAGGCGATTTTTCTCTATTCTTCCTCCTGAATATTCTCCTTTGGCAAGTTACTGCAGTGGGCCAAAAAGTCTCTTTCTACAGGCTCAATAACAACATCCAAGGGAGCAATAAAAATAAAGGGAAGACGCCTTCCAAAATTTCAGAAGCTTAGCCTGGGGCGGGTGGGAGTTCGTTTTCAGCTGAAGCTGAAGTGGCTTGAACTGCAGCTTGACAGTAGCGGCCTCAAAAGCAGTTTCTCTAATCAACTGAGTTCCGCTCTGCCTCTCTTTTTGCCCCCAGCAGCTCCCCTTATGTTTGTTATCAGGAAAACCTGCCTGAAGTCAGGGTTAGTTGGTGATTAAATCTTTTTAGACTATTAACTAATATGTACCATCTACTTTGTACAGCTCCTTACACAGGGGTCTATGGGAGAAGTGGGTTAATGATACTCTCTTTCATGAACTACTTATCTTCTGTGTGTGTGTTAGTAGCTCAGTCGTGTCCGACTCTCTGCAACCCCAAGGACTGTAGCCTGCCAGGCTCCTCTGTCCATTGGATTCTCCAGGCAAGAATACTGGAGTAGGTTGCCATTCCCTTCTCCAGGGGATCTTCCTGACCCAGATCCATCAAAAGCTTCCCTGGTTCTTCCTGGCAGCTCTCAGGGATCCTTCTCCTTCCCCCTTGGTTGGTGCCCCCTGCTTCCTCAGCCCCAAGTAAGGGCATTTCACTTTCTTCTTCTGGCACCTGATCTGGCCCTTATTCTCTTTTGCCTTCTACTTCCACCCCTCCTCCTGCTGCCTGTGGGGGCATTTCCACTGAAAAGTGCCATCATTACCTCACAGTCCGTGGAAACTTCAGCATCTCTCATAAAAACTCAGGCCTATTTAGGGTGCTCCAAGCCACCAGCCTGGAAACCTCAGCTTTGTGTTTGCCCTTTCCACTCACTCACTGCACACACTTGCTCCCCAAGTCCTCAGGGTCTTCTCTGGAAATTTTTTCTTTCCTATCCCTCCTTGCTGCAACTCCCCCCATCACTTGTCTGGTTCCTGGGCTGCAGGTGTCTGCCACCCCAAGTTCCCAGGGTCATCTAAGTACCCTCTGTCGGATGCAAGTTCCCTTCCAAACATTTTGAGATGTCCAAGCACTGTGTGGGTAACTTGAGCCCCCTCACCTTGGTATTGGGTGCCTTTTTCGCCATCTGGCCCCATCACCCTACCTAGTATGCATCCAGTGACCCCCCAGAAGGCAGCTTCCATTTGGGAAAAGCTAGACCACACTCTGAACAGTGTTCACACACCCCATCCACACGAGTGTCTTCCTGGACTCACCTGCACCTGGATCTATGATTTTTAGGATAGCTCAAGTCCCCACTTCCTCTAAAAAGACTCTTTTGACCATTGCTGTTTCCTTTGGATAAGTAGACTCCAAATCTCCCTACCACCCCCTCAATATTACTTTAAATATTTATTTATTTATTGAGGAATAATTGACCTATGGCACTTCATTAGTTTCTGGTGTACAATATAATGATTCGATATTTGTATATATTGCAAAACGGTCACCAGAATAAGTCTAGTTAACATCTAGTTACAAAAGATTTTTTCCCTTGTGATGAAAACTTTTAGGATCTAATCTCTAAGCAGCTTTCACCTATGCTGTTTTTGTTCAGTTGCTCATTCATGTCTGACTCTTTGTGACCCCATTCATGTTGTGACCCCATGGACTGCAGCATGCTAGGCTTTCCTGTCCTTTACCATCTCCCAGAGCTTGCTCAAACTCATGTCCATTGAGTCGGTGATGCCATCTGGTCCTCTGTCATCCCCTTCTCCTCCTGCCTTCAGTCTTTCCCAGCATCAGGGTCTTTTCCAATGAGTTTGCTCTTTGCATCAGGTGGCCAAAGTATTGGAGCTTCAGCATCAGTCCTTCCAATGAATACTCAGGGTTGATTTCCTTTAGGATGGACTGGTTTGATCTCCTTGCAGTCCAAGAGGCTCTCAAGAGTCTTCTCCAACACCACAGTTCAAAAACGTCAGTTCTTTGGCGCTCAAATATGTAATCCAGTATTGTTAACTATAGTCATCATGCTCTACATTACACCCCGTGACTTATTTTATGACTGAAAGTTTGTACTTTTTATTCCTTTCACCCCCTTCATCCTTTTCAACCACCCGTCAGTTCTGCCACCCAGTAACCACCAATCTGTTCTCTGTATATATGAGCTTGCTTTTTAGTTTGTTTTTTAGATTCACATATAAGAGAAATCATACAGTGCTTGTTTTTCTCTGACTTAATTTCACTTAGCATAATGCCCTCAAAGTCCATTCATGTTGTTGCAAATGTCAGGATTTCCTTCTCTTTTTACAGTTGAATGATATGCCATTGTATGTTTAAATCACATTTTCTTTAGCCATTCATCCATCAAGGACATTCAGGTTCCTTCCACAGCTTGGCTACTGTAAATAATTCTACAGTGACATCAGTTCAGTTCAGTTCCGTTCAGTTGCTTAGTCGTGTCTGACTCTTTTCAACCCCATGAATCGCAGCACACCAGGCCTCCCTGTCCATCACCATCTCCCGGAGTTCACTCAGACTCATGTCCATTGAGTCCGTGACGCCATCCAGCCATCTCATTCTCGGTCGTCCCCTTCTCCTCCTGCCCCCAATCCCTCCCAGCATCAGAGTCTTTTCCAATGAGTCAGCTCTTTGCATGAGGTGGCCAAAGTACTGGAGTTTCAGCTTTAGCATCATTCCTTCCAAAGAAATCCCAGGGTTGATCTCCTTTAGAATGGACTGGTTGGATCTCCTTGCAGTCCAAGGGACTCTCAAGAGTCTTCTCGAACACCATAGTTCAAAAGCATCAATTCTTCAGCACTCCGCCTTCTTCACAGTCCAACTCTCACATCCATACATGACCACAGGAGGGGTACATAAATCTTTTCAAGTTAGCATTTTCATTTTCTTTGAATAAATACCTAGAAGTGGAATTGTTGGATTTTATGGTAGTTCAATTTTTAATATAGGGGGAATCTTCATACTGTTTTCCATAGTGGTGGGACCAACTTTCATCCCCATATCCTCACCTATACTTGTTATCTCTTATCCCTTTCACACCTATTCTGAACAGATGTGAGGTGATAACTCATTGTGGTTTTGATTTGCATTTCCCTGATGGTTGGTGATGTTGAATACCTTTTCACCTACCTGTTGACCATCTGTACATCTTTATGGAAAAATGTCTATTCAGATTCTCTGTCCATTTAAAATCAGATTGTTTGTATTTTTGCTACAGAGTTGTATGAATTCTTTATATATTTTATGTTGATTCCTTATCAGATATGATTTGCAAGTGTTTTCTTGCATTCACTATTACTTTTAAAGTTTTTTTTATTATTTTATTGAATTTTAAAGTGTCTATTTCATTCCATATGCCAACATACATTACTTATTAAGCACAGGTGGTGTGCTTATTCCATATGTTTTCTTAGGTAATCTTCACAACATGGTGGAGTGGGTATCCTCCTATTTCACAGATGAGAAAACGTTTTTTGTTCAAACTCCCACAGCTGGTTAGCGTCATTCTGCAGTTTCCCGTGGAACGGGCCTCAACAATGCACCAGAAATCTGACTGCTAATCCCAGTTCTACTGCCGTCAGCTGTGTGGCCTCGGGCTCCCGGCCTCTCTAACAGGGACGGGCATTTATTCTTGGCGACCTCTCCATCAGTATTTCTAGACTTAATAGGTGCTCAGTAAATACTTGTAGATTTGGTTGTGGTAGGAGAAAAGTTATACACTCAAGTTTCTGACTAGGTCGGGGAGAAAAAGGCTGCCTGGAAGGGTAAGGAGAAAAGGGACCGTGGGCAAGGGACAGAAGGGGAATCGGGGGTGCGAAACAGGCAGAGCTCCCAGGAATTTGGAATGGCCGAGGCTCAAGGCGAAAAGTATGGGGGAAGGCGGAGTGGAGGCAGGGGGACATTCCGATCTGGGGAAGGGTGAGGAGGAAGCGTTGCTGGAGAGGAGTGTGAGGCCCGACGGGGTGGGGTGGGGTGGGGAAGAGGTGCTGGCGGAGGGGCGGGCGCGTCCCGGGCCGAGCCGAGGAGGGGCGGTGTCGGGGTGCAGGGAGACGTGTCCCGAGGGCCCGGGCGGCTCAAGGGGAACCAGGAGGGCCGGGAGGGCGCGCCAGGCGGCTGCAGAGGGCGGGGCGGGCCGGCCCGGAATGGGGCAAGGGGGCGCCGGCCCCTCCTCCCCGGGGGCGGGCAGGCGTGTGGGGCGGGGCCCGGGCTCGCCCGGCCTCTAGGCGGCGCCGCGGACTCTGCACTCGAGCTGGGCTCTGCTGGAGGAGGCGGGAGCGGGACCTGGTAGGCAGCGGTAAGTGAGCCGAAAGCGGGTGCGGGGATCAGGGGCCGAGGTGTCGCCGTGGGCGGCGGGACCCGGAGGGGCTCGAGTCCGCCGTCAGAGCCCCCCGCCGCGCAGTTTGTGCAGCGTCTCCCATGGGGCTGGAAGGTGCGCTCCAGGCTCCCGCGCGCGCGCCTGGCTGGGAGGCGTGCGGCATAGACGGTCCGGTTCCTGGGGGGCCCGCGTTGGGGCCCCGGGCGAGGGAGGGCCTCCGGAACCGCCGTGCAGCGAAGGGAGCCTGGCAGCCTTAGCACCCCCTGCCTCGACCCTCGGTCTTGAGTGACAGCTGCGAGTGAGCTAGGATTCCTCCCGGACCCAAACGAGCACCTCTGTCCCTGTCCGACCCTGTTTTTCCTTTATTTCGGGGCGTGCTGGTCCCAACCATCCCTCGAAAAGAAAGGGCGGGTGGGCGTCTCCGTCTCCCCGGCGTTCCCGGTCCAGGCAGGTCGTCCTGAAAGCCCCCGCCTCGCGTACAGCACATATCCTAGCTTTCCAAGGGACTTTTCCAAGTTGCATCACTGTTTGGCCTCTTCACAGGTGCTTGGCTGTCATGCTAGAGTTAGTTACACAGGATTTTAAAACCTTTGTATATTTACTCGGTGTATACCCCTTCACCCCAAGGCTGCCGTACCTTTCCAACGCTGCTCGCAACGCACTGTTCAAAACACGTTGGGAATGCTTTAGGGTATTGGTTCTCAAAGTTGGCTGCACATCTGGAGAGTTTTGAAAAACTGCGGTGCCTCCCTCCCACCTCTAGAGATCCTGAGCTGGGGCGCAGCCTGAACAATGGCGTTTAAACGCCAGGTGATTCTAATGTGCTTTGGGGGCGTGCTTTTTGCACTACTACTGCTGCTGCTAAGTCGCTTCAGTCGTGTCCGGCTCTGTGCGACCGCATAGACTGCAGCCCACCAGACTCCCCCGTCCCTAGGATTCGCTAGGCAAGAACACTGGAGTGGGTTGCCATTTCCTTCTCCAATGCATGAAAGTGAAAAGTCAAAGTAAAGTCGCTCAGTCGTGTCCGACTCTTAGCGACCCCATGGTCTGCAGCCTACCAGGCTCCTCCGTCCATGGGATTTTCCAGGCAAGAGTACTGGAGTGGGGTGCCATTGCCTTCTCCTTGCACTACTAGAGGAGGTCTTCTCAGCTGCTCTTGATTCCGTCTTCTGTAAACCATCCCTCTACCTGAAGAGTCTGTGGGTTGGTGCTTTCCGACTTTAAACTGCAGATGGTGCCTTTTTCTGGAGTTCCCTTTGCTTCTGCCCCTCTGTTAACAGAAAATACTGTTAGTGCACTTTCTGCCAAGGAGATGGGAGCGTAGGGATTAAAGTCATGAAGTCCTTGCAAGAGTCAGTAGGGTTGTTTTATTCAGGGAAACTAAATGATAGTTTGACTTGTCCTGTTTGGAAAGGATTTCAGATTAAAAGGAAGAAACATAATTTAAGAATCTGTCAGCTTTTGGAGATACTCTGGCACAGATAATGATTCTACATAAATGTGGGGAAATCTTTTAAGAACACAAGATCCGTATTTTGCAGTTGACATGGTGTTAATATGTGTGTTAGGCTTCATTGTGTAGATTGGGCTTATTCCCAGTATGTGATTAAGCCCAGCAGATATAAGTAATAACACAGTGTATTATTTCTTGTTGATAGAATAATATCTGAGTTAGGAAATTGGTGCCTACAGTAGCATGATACATCTGAGGTGAGACCTTCACCACTTGTCGAATGATTGTTAAAATGATAGGGAAATAGGACTAAGGAAATATTGAATGTATGTATACGTTGACTGAATTTGATCATATGTTTTCTTTTTTAATATTTATTTATTTGGCTTCACCAAGTTTTAGCTGCAGCACGGGGACTCTTAGTTGTGGCATGTGGGATCTAGTTCCCTTACCAGGGACTGAACCCAGGTCTCCTGAATTGGGGGCACCGAGTCTTAGCCACTGGACCACCAGGGAAGCCCCATATGTTTTCTTAAAGTGTGTTTGTTATTGTGACTGTCTCCTGTGATCTTGGTTAATTTACTGTGGTACCTAAGTATGATGTTTGTATGAGATTCCCACCTTTCTGCTACCTGGCCACAGACCAGTGGATTTTATTTTATTTTTTCTTAGGCACTGTCCCTCTATATTACATTTGTATTTGTAGTGGTGTGACATCCTTTTAAGATAATGCCCTCCAGAGTTGGGGGAAAGTTTGTGTTCGTTTCTAGTTTCCTAATTGAGTCAAAAGAGCATTCATTTTGAAAAATACAAACTGTAGCATTGTTTTTACTCTTTTTCCCACCTTCTTCCACCACCATGCTCTGCTCCTGTCTCTGCTCCTATCACTGTTCAATTGCTGCAAGTGGGGATGCTGTGGCAGCCGGCTTAATTGTCTTGTCTTGAGGATAGAGGTTATGTGGAGTGCATAGTCTCACAGGGTGGCCCCTGACCCGAAACTTCAACCTTTGGGGGAAAAAGACCATATGGAAAGTGTTTTCCTACTGTTGAATTTTTTTTTTTGGACCAGGCCAACAAAATGAAGCCATGTTATTGACTGGTTTAATTTACTAATCTTGTCTCCATTTGGGGGGTGGGGATGTTCATTTGAGGATACTGTTGCACTCTTAGTCTCTGAAAAATTGCACCTGAACAGCCATAAACTGACTATAATGGTACATTCTGGAAAAAAAAGAAAAAGCATATGTAAATATGGACCTAAACAAATTTATGTAAACATTTCTCCCTTTGGAGTAGCAGCTCTAATATTCTAGAGATTAGAAGAAAGTAAGTGAAGAAAGAGTCAGTGAGGGTCTTCTTTATTTAGAGAAAGGATATGTGTCATTTTGGAAGAGTGATCTTTGATTTGTGTTAGGAATAGACTGCCCTATTAAGCTTCTTTTTTCTTTTCCCTTCAAGTAGGGACTTAATTTGCTTGTGCCATGGGGTAGGAGGTCGTTAAAGAATTTAACGGCCTCCTTAACTTCCTCAATGCCCCCCTCCTCCAACCCATTTATCTAAGAGATGCCATTGATGCTTTTAAAAAAACTCAACTGATTTTGTGCTTTTTCTTTCTTTTCTTCCTCTGATCCTGGCACTAAAGGGCAGTGAACTGGCTGAGAGGTTGGCATCAGAGAAGAAAAACAAAGTTCAAGGGGAATTTAAAATTGGGTAATTTCCCCTGAGTGTCTAAGTACTTACTTTATTCTGTCATGTGACATTGCTGTTATCAAGAAACAAATTATGGCATGAAAATCCTGAAAGTGGAAAAAAAATAAAAAGGGGATTTGATGGGACCAGCACCAGGATTTCTGGTTTTCACATAGGGGAAGTTTATTGGAATTTTCAGTCAATCATCCCAGTCCAACTCCCCTTTCCCTTTCTTCTTAGTCACTGTCTTCTGTTCCTAAACCAATATCCCTGGGGAAGAGAGAGCTTCATCTTAAATTTCATATCAAATTTTGGTTTTTGTTTCATTGCTTTATTCACTCTTTTTACAAATTTAGTTCTTATAAAGTCCCCACTCTTGGCATAGCTCTGTAGTGCTTGCTGGGTGCTAGGTAAACAGGGTACAGTCCATGACTTATGGAGCTTGAAATCTGGTGGAGATGTAAACCAGGGTTGATAGTGAGCTGGGAACTCTTACCCTCACGATGAGTGTGAAGAACTTTGGGGGCAGCTGGGTACCACCTGGCTGACAACACCTGGATAGATAGATGCCTTCTCAATTCATTAGCACAGCAGGCACAAGAAAAGTTTTTCTTAGGTTTCAGTTATGTTAAGTCCCTATGTCAAGTTTACCCGATTTCAGATACTTTTCTGATGGACGAGAGGGAAGGGTTTGTACACAGGTCATGCCAAGGGGAAGTGAGAAAAGAGGAAGGCATGATTCTGGTGGATAAGACTTGCTTAAGGACTACTTAGTTAAGCAGTGTGGGGACATGATCTGGGGTGGTGAAGCTGGCGGAGAATGTTACTGGGTCCATTTACTGGGTCCATTTTTGGGGTGTTGGTGACTGGCAGCCTAAGCTTAGTGAGTAGAGGCCTTCTGTGCACAGAGCTGGGAGGAGTGTACAGCAGCCATTGTAAGGTATTACAGAAAAACTCGAAGGAACTTTTTGGCCAATCTGGTACTTTGTGAGCAGGTGGTTTGCTTCTTGTCTATGGCTCTGGCCAGCCTGTGGAGGTTGGTTCTTTATCATGCTCTTGTTCCTTTAGCTCCTATTTCCTGGGACGGACAGGAAATGACTTCACAGTGTTCCCTTTGGGAAAGTGATTTCCAAACTGCTGACCCACAGGGTTAATAACCCCAGGGTTGAAGAGGAGTCACATTTGTTGACTCTCTGCCTCTCACATGTCAGGTAGCCAGCTGAGCCCTTGGGCTCTGTCTCTAAAACCCATATGTTCCCGAGAGGGAGGTGGCAGCAACCTCATTTTACAGATGAGGAACCTGAGGCCCAAAAAGATCCCGGGAAGCTAAGATGCTTGGAAGACATGGTAGAGCTGAGATTTGAGAGCACCCAGTCTGCCTGAATTCAAAGCTGAGCCTTTCCACTGCTCCTTGTGCCTCTGAAGCAGAACTGACTGAGAAATTATGTTTCCTGTGCTTTGTTTTTCTAACACCACAGTCCCCTTAGATCTGGATTGATTTACTGTTTTCCTTTACGAGACGATGTGTAATATTAGACTCAAGATCACTGTGGTCTCGTCATCTCAAGGGAAATTTTATGAAATCCTATTTTTTCTGGCTTTTTAAATGGAGAGGATAGATTAGGCTGTTTAGAAAGGCTCTGAATGGATCCCAAATCCTGGGTTAGAGGGACATCGTCTCCACATTTCTTCAAGTTCTGCAAACCTTTGAATTTCTGGATATAATTGGTTGTTACGTAAGAGATTAAAAACAAAATTCAGTGTTGAACATCCTGAAGCAAAATGAAGCTGTGGACATTCAATTCCTGTTTATGTGGTACTCTCAACAAAAACAAAACTTTGCTGCATTGTAATTACCTCAAGCTTTTAAAATTATAGGTGAGAAGGTTTTAGAGGTGCATGGAGCTATAATCAGAAAAGGTGAGTTGAAAACAGGGTTACTGTGTGAGTGTCCATTACTACAGTGGGCTTTACCTTTATATTTCACCCTAAGAAGGATTGGTTCAGTAGAGAGGGTCGTCTTGGAGTTAGTGTTTAGGATTAGAGCACGGAGCATTAGTTGTGAAGGTGGAATATTCCAGCCAGCCTGCCCGTAGCCTCTTGTTTATAGGGCAGATTCTATCCCTTGCTGCCCAGTTACAGGACTTTCTGCTTGCCTTTGGAGTACCTAACGGCTCAACCTGTTACTCTGTAGTTTTCTTGAATCTGTAAAGCTCCTTTATTATTAATATTTTTTCACTCTTATCTCTTTTTCCAGAGGACTGAGGCAAAATGATTCAGATTTTCTAGATTTGGCTTCAGTCATTCTTTTGAGTTTTACCTCTGATCCCCCCTGACTTTCTTGCCCCGAATTTTGCTGCCTGTCAAACAGGCAGTCTGTTTTCCCTTGCAGATTGGAGTCCGTTCAGGGAAGAGGACCCCTGAGACTAATACTCCTTCCACAGATCCAGCAATGTTTGTGTTGTTGGTCCCATTTTTTTCCAGGTGAGAGACCTGGTGAGGTCTGGCGTTTGCAGATTCCAGTTCAAGAGTTTGAGCCTCTATAACGGCTGCCCTATTTTTATTTTATTTCAGAGGGAAAAGAAATGGTCCAGTTATCAAAGTTATAAAGAGGTTCTAGGATATCCTATGAACTAATCCATATCCTTGAGCTTTGTTTTAGCTGTATTACAGATAGCTTTTTGTAAAAAAAAAAAAAAAAGCTTCTCCACTATTTGCCTATGAGATTTTTATCCTCCTTATTAAAACAGTGACTTACTCAGAATTCCACAGCAGCAACTGAGAAGTTGATTAGCCTCTCTCCTTGCCCTAGTCAAATATCAAAAACCTGGAAAGTTTACTGAGAGTGGTGATTACAGTAAAAGCTTTCGGAGTCGGAGAGGAACTGATAGAGAAAGAATGGAAGGAAGGAGATAAGAGAGAGGAGTTTGCAAAGGTTGGAGAAGGAAATAGCAATCCACTCCAGTTTTCTTGCCTGGAGAATCCCAGGAATGGGGGAGCCTGGTGGGCTGCTGTCTATGGGGTCGCACAGAGTCGGACACGACTGAAGTGACTTAGCAGCAGCAGCAGTTTGCAAAGGGCTGGCTGGATTTACCAAATTTAAGATCTTTTTCTGACTTGTGAACTTAAGGACTGGGATTTGAGCACCTTTGTCCCATTTGTAGTCAGACCAGCTCAGCCCTAACTTGTCTGCATTGCCCTGAGCCACCTGTAAGCTGTTTTTTTTTTTTTGGTGGGGGTGGTGGTGGTGGAAGGAAGTGTAAGGTTAGAGGGAGAGAGGAAGTAGGGAAGAGGGGAGGATTGGAGCCACTAGTTACCTAGTTCGTCAGGTATGGTCTGCTCAGGGTACCACCACCTCTTGCTAAGGATATGGATAACTGCAGTGAGCCCAGTGTCCTGGATGTGAGGCAGCTGCTGCTGCTAAGTCGCTTCAGTCGTGTCTGACTCTGTGCGACCCCACAGAGATGGCAGCCCACCAGGCTCCCCCGTCCCTGGGATTCTCCAGGCAAGAACACTGGAGTGGGTTGCCATTTCCTCCTTCCTCCAGGGGATCTTCCTGACACAGGGACCAAATCTGAGTTTTTTCCTTCTGCATTGCAGGTGGGTTCTTTACCACTGTGCCACCTGGGAAGCCCGGACTTCTCAGGAGGACTGCCCAAATCAGTGATTTGCATAATAATAGCAAATGCTTCTAGAGCCTCTACCTCCATCCCTGTCTGAGTGTTCAACCTAACAACTCTGTGGGATGGATGCTATCATAAACCCACTTTACAGGTGAGGGAAGAGAGGCCATGAGAAATTGGGTCACTTGTGAGATTTGTGCACCTGCCAAGTGGTTGGATCAAGGGTTCAAACTCTCCTGGCCCTCAGCTGTGCTTCTTTGGTTACTGCACGGCCTCTTCATCCATCCCCTCAATTCACCGCTCATTCATTTCTTCACAGACTGTTGACTGCTTGCAAATACCTTTATCTCAGCAATTAGAACATGGTCAGTGCCCTTTGCCAACATGTTGGAGGAAGCACCCTCCTGCCCCCCAAAAAACCCTGTAAACCAACCTGCAAAGAGGAGGGATCTCTTGACTGACCTTGCATCCCTGTGTCTAGCAGGAAATAGATGCTCGATCAAGTTTTGTAGGAGGAAGGATGGATGTCACTCAGCCCATTGAAACGTGATATCTTGTATTTCATGTCTCTCTACCAGTATCAGTGGTTTCTAAGCAGAAATACAGATGAGTGCTAAGAAGAGTGAGAATGTGGAGGGGCGGCTGTTTCACCAAAATAATCGGGGAATTCTTGATAAAAGCATATTTTAAAAGTATTTCAGGCTCTCATGATCAGAGATATGCTGTTTGTGTTCATGCTTAAAGCATTTATTATTCAAAGGGCATGCCTACCCCCATGCAGATTACTTTGTGAGTCAAGGATGCCCTTCAACCTTCCAGGCATTGCTGAGACTGTTCTTGGAAGCAGAAGTGTATTTTCTTTGGAGCTGAGAATCAAACCCTGGGAGCGTTCTAGTCCATGTCCATCTTCTTAGGGCAAAGCATAGTTTTAGTATTTTTAATACACAAGCTGATAGAAGATAGATCCACCTCTGGTCTTCCCATTCTGTCTCCCTACTGTAGGGTGAGAGTGTAGGGGGTGTTTCACCTGCTTGACTTGGAAGTCACATTATCCCTCACAAGGAGTGTGGTGTTCTGGGCAGGTTCCTCGTCCATTTCAGGGCTGTTACCTCATCTAAGATGGGCATATAGCTCTTACCTTGTAGAGCTGTGAGGGCCACGTCTCTCTGACATAGTGCAGTGGCTCTCAGATGCATTTGGCAGTATCTAGAGACATCCTGGTTGTCATGACCTGGGGGTAGTGGTGGCTACTGGCGTCTAGCAGGTAGAAGCCAGGGATGCTGCTAAATTCCTTACAATGCACAGGATGACCCCCCAGTAAATACTTGTGTGTTAGTTGTCAGTTGTGCTTGACTCTTTCCAACCCTATGGACTGTAGCCCATCAGGCTCCCCTGTCCATGGAATTCTCCAAGCAAGAATACTGGAGTGGGTTGCTATTTCCTTCTCCAGCAGATCTTCCCAACCCAGGTCTCGAACCCTGGTCTCCTGCATTGCAAGTGGATTCTTTACCATCTGAGCCACCAGGGAAGCCCCATAAAGACTTATCCAGCCCCAAAAGTCAGTGGTGGCAGGCTGAGAGCCCTGGCAGGGTGGCATCTCTAAACCCCAGTGGTAGCTTTTAACGTCTGTTATCAAAGAGAGCTGTTGACCAGAGGCAAAGAGTCCTGCTTTCTTAAGAGGAGTGGAGGGAATGGAATTCAACTTTTTGTGGGTGCTTCTGGGTTACCCAACAGGTGCCCCTGAAGTGTAGGAAGAGCTGCTTTTCTCTCCATTAAACTGCTCCTTAACTTCATTTGTAATTGCGTGCATCTATTTACATATAAATATAGATTTACATATACATAACTTATATGCTTAAAAAAAAAATCCCTGAAAGTCTCAGAGTAGTTGAACCTGGCTCCTTAGGAAGACAACAGCGTGGGGCACGGAACAGAAGCTGGGCGCCTACACCCACTGTGTGGCCTGAGGTCAACTACAGACCCTCGGCAGCTTGCTTTTCTCCCCAGGAAAGGACAGGCAATTGCATTGCCCTTCTGTTTTACCGCGTTGTTCCAAGGACTAAGACAATAAATCAGAATACATGAAGATAACTCTGTCCAAGTGAAGTAGTTCTACAGACATGTGACTTTGAATGTGGTTTTTCCAGAGAACTTGGTGCATAAGTAGTCACTTAGGAAATGCCACTGAAAAGGGATTAGGGCTCAACAGCTAAGGGATGTCTGTGTTGTGGGCAAAGTGGGAAACCAGGCCCAGAAAGCATTCTGGTGGCAAGAGTGTATGATTCTGACTCTGAGTTTGGGTGTAAGCTCCCTGCTGTGCTCCCTCTGGGTTCCTCCTTTGGCTTTTCCCCTGTTTGCCTGCTGACCCTGGGGCCAGCTCCTGGACCTTCTTATGCTTCGGTTTCCTTACCTGTAGCGTCAGGCTAATGATAACACCACCTACCTGAAGACCAGGGTGGGGGAAGTGATGTAGTCTTCAGAAGTGCTTAGTGTACTTGGGAATTTCAGCTCAAAAAATGAGTTATTAGTAAAATAATTTTATTTATTACTTTGCTTGTATATTTGCACTCAGGTGAGGAAGTGATTGCTCCTGGGTTAGGAGCTGAAAGAAGATTCTTCTGTAATTCCTGTTATTTTCTATTTTGTTATGGTAAAACTTATACAGTGTATAATTGACCATTTTAGCCAGTTAAAAGTGTTCAGGTCCATGACATTAAGTACATTCACAGCATTGTGCAGCCACTAATTCCAGGGCTTTTTCATCACCCGAGAGGGAAACCCTGTACCCATTAAGCTGTCATTTCATGTTCCTATCTCCCCGCAGGCCCAGGCACCACCAGTCTACCTGGCTATCTTAAATAGAATCACGCAACATGGGGCCTTTTTGCCCTGGCTTCTTTCCCTCAGCATCATGTTTTCCGGGTCCATCTATGCACCGCAGTGAGCCTCAACTCTTCATTCCTTTTATTTGGTGTCTGTGTAGAGTAACCCAAGCCTCAGTTTCATTAGACCTGTTCTACCACATCATGTCCTAATTTCAAGTTTTAGAATATCTTTCTTAATTAATTCGGGTCCTTTTGGCCAGCCTTAATGTAACTACTTTTTCTGTCCGGTGATTCTAATGACCCTTGAAATGAATTTTGGAATTAACACTGTCATGCTGGGTTCTCCATGCTGCTGGGGACTAGGTCTTATTATTTTTTAATTCTGCTGAAGAATTAGCAGCCAGGGCACAGACCTGCCCCGAGTGGTGCTTCATTTCCCCAGTACAACATGGCAGATTAAAAAAAAACAAGTGTCTTGGAAAACACCCACCAGGCCTTTTTCTTCCTCCCAGTAAAAAGCTTTCCACATGAGAAGTGGCCCTCAATTAAGTCGTTTAATAAAAACCTCCCTCTGTTTTAAAGCTTTCTGGGGAAGTGTTTACATTTAATGCCACTGCAGGCTTCTAAATGAGGAGCTGTGGAGTGAGGGATCCTTAACCTGTGACTTTAATAATATCCTTCGCTTTAGATTTCCAGGTGGCGGCCCTGGGCCAGATTTGTAGCGTGTCATTGACCCAGACAATCTGGATTCTCTCCTCCCCCACCCGTTCAGCCACCCAAGATGGAAGATTTCAGAGAAGCCCGAAGCCCCATAGAGATGTAAAACTAGCTCCTGGAGAGAGACTAGAGGGAAGGGAGACGGTGTGTCAGCGCCTGCCCCCCACCAACCCCCCACCTTTCCTGCACTTCTGAGCTTAGTAGCAGGGTGGGGGCTTCAGAGAACAGATTGAAGCATTTAGGAGAGCAGCTCAGAGCTCTGAGATGCCGGGCCCTTCAGGCAAGGCCTCCAGCCAAGCTTCAGAGCATTCTTGGGTTGTGGCTGTGGCCCTTCACTACTGAGGAGGCTCTCCTTTTTGCTTTGTTTCTGGAGCGGTGAGCAGCCCTTGCCTAGAGGAAGCAGGATGTTAGCAGCTTTAGGGAATGCTTATAAGCTCCTTTTGTGGGAAACACTAGAATTTATCCCAGAGTATCCAGGGAAAAGCTGTGTCCTGAAATAAAGGACGTCTCTAGGATGGCCTTCCCTCTCTGCTTCTTTCCTGAGGATCCTCATCGAGCTGGCTGAGGACAGGCTGGTAGGGAAGCCCAGAGTGCCTGGCACATATTGGGATTTGCAGAAGCTGCAGGGCCTGAACTCTAGCCCTGGACTGCCCAGGTCCACTCATGCCTCTGGGGTTCTACTTTGTATGAGTGAATCTGTATAGAGTACTTGGAACAGGTCTGCATAGAGAGGGATATGCGTGTATGGTCTTATTACTCTGATGCTTCCCTTTTGTGACTTCCACTTAGAATTGGGGAATGCTCCTTATTTTCAGAGCTAATTCACCTCCATGCCCAGCAGGCTTGTGCAATCCATGGGAGAGGGTGAGATCACAGGACCCTTCCAAAAAACATGATGTGCGGATGGGGAAATCATGCTTGATGAACCTGTTACATTCTTTGAGGGAGAAAATAAATGTGGGAAGAAGGGCAAACCAGTGGATGTAATTTATTTAGATTTCCCAAAGACCTTTGAAGACTTCATGCCAAAGGTTATTAAATGTGAGTCTCCCACACCTCTGTGTGTGGTGGTCAATATGAGGAGGAGTACGATTGAAAACACATCTTCTCTGTCCTCCTTGATAAAAGGAGAGGCAAGATGGTGAAATCACCACATTTACAAGTTGGGTGGAATTCTTCTGTCTGTCTATTATCTTTTAAAGTCTTTATTGAATTTGTTGCAGTATTGCTTCTATTGTTTTTTATGTTTTTGGCTGCGAGGCATGTGGGATCTTATCTCCCTGACCAGAGATCAGTCCTGCACCCCTGGAATAGAAGGTGAAGTCTTAACCACTGGATTGCCAGGAAAATCCCTAGAATTCTTTTAAAAGTAAAATTGAAAGAAGGCACTGGAGTTAAACTATAGGAATTAAAAACTATAGGAATTTTTTTTATTTTTATTAAAAAATTTTTTTTAGATACTACATGGAGCTGTCAAACATAATTTTAAATAAATCTTTTGTGGTCAGTGGTGCACCTGGGCAGCCAGGGGCTGGGGCTAGGAATTGTGTGCGTTGCTTCCTAGCACAGGTACCTTTCATCTGCCTGGAGAATCATAAGAATCTCCATAAGAATCTACCATAAGAACTATATGCTCAGTAAACATATGTTGAGTGAATAAATGAAGATTAATAGAACAAAGGAGTTCATTAAAAACAAACAAGTTTGTAAACTAGAAACAAGTTTCTAGTTTCTTTCTTTAAGAATACATTTGTAGAAGGAAGTAGATTTCACCATTAATAAGTATGAGAATCAGATCCTTAAATGCGTAGATGCTGAATTTCATCCCTTCTGTGATTTGACCCAGGGCAGTGAATGAATGAACAAATGAAGTGAACAGAAGCTTTGTCAGCATGGACTGCTCTCCTCCAGTAGAATTAAGGAGGCTTGGGGATTTGCTAGACTGAAAAGATGCTTCTGGAATGATTACTTCATATTTTTCATTATGCTCAGCTTCCTGTGGCGCTACTGTGGTGCCTTACGTGTAGGAGTTCTTTGTACATGTATGAATGATGAATGAATTAAAATCTCCTTAAAATAAGCGCCAGTATTTTATTATTGCTTGATTACTTGGTGCCAGGCAAACTTACCACTCAGTTCAGTTCAGTTCATTTGCTCAGTCGTGTCCGACTCTTTGCGACCCGGTGAATCGCAGCACGCCAGGCCTCCCTGTCCATCACCATCTCCCGGAGTTCACTCAGACTCAACGTACATCGAGTCCGTGATGCCATCCAGCCATCTCATCCTCTGTTGTCCCCTTCTCCTCCTGCCCCCAATCCCTCCCAGCATCAGAGTCTTTTCCAATGAGTCAACTCTTCGCATGAAGTGGCCAAAGTACTGGAGTTTCAGCTTTAGCATCATTCCTTCCAAAGAAATCCCAGGGCTGATCTCTTTCAGAATGGACTGGTTGGATCTCCTTGCAGTCCAAGGGACTCTCAAGAGTCTTCTCCAATACCACACTTCAAAAGCATCAATTCTTCGGCGCTCAGCCTTCTTCACAGTCCAACTCTCACATCCATACATGACCACAGGAAAAACCATAGCCTTGACTAGACGGACCTTAGTTGGCAGAGTAATGTCTCTGCTTTTGAATATACTATCTAGGTTGGTCATAACTTTCCTTCCAAGGAGTAAGCGTCTTTTAATTTCATGGCTGCAGTCACTATCTGCAGTGATTTTGGAGCCCCCCAAAATAAAGTCTGACACTGTTTCTACTGTTTCCCCATTTATTTCCCATGAAGTGATGGGACCAGATGCCATGATCTTCGTTTTCTGAATGTTGAGCTTTAAGCCAACTTTTTCGCTCTCCTCTTTCACTTTCATCAAGAGGCTTTTTAGCTCCTCTTCACTTTCTGCCATAAGGGTGGTGTCATCTGCATATCTGAGGTTATTGATATTTCTCCTGGCAATCTTGATTCCAGCTTGTGTTTTTTCCAGTCCAGCGTTTCTCATGATGTACTCTGCATATAAGTTAAATGAGCAGGGTGACAATATACAGCCTTGACATACTCCTTTTCCTATTTGGAACCAGTCTGTTGTTCCATGTCCAGTTCTAACTGTTGCTTCCTGACCTGCATACAGATTTCTCAAGAGGCAAGTCAGGTGGTCTGGTATTCACATCTCTTTCAGAATTTTCCACAGTTTATTTTTGCTCTTAAGATGTTTGTATTAGGTTACTATATGATGTTGCTGCATAATGAACAATCCCTGATCTCAGTGCCTTACAACCATAGGGATTTATTTTTCTACTTAGTTGATCATTTGGCTTTGAGTCTGTTCCACATGTGCTTATTATTCTGGGGCCTAGGGCATGCTCACCTTATGGCAAATGGCAGTAGCCTAAGAGGGCAGGTGGAAATACATGATGCCTCTTAAGGCTTTGGCTCATAACCATTAGTCAACACACATCACATGGCCAAGCCCAACATCAGTGCAGTGGGGAAGTATACTCAGGCCATTCTCATGGGAAGTACTGCAAAGTCACGTGGTGTAGAAGGGGGACATATGATGCCATCATATAGGGGAGTGGAGTGCAGAAAGCAGTGATTGAATCCATTATAGTGCTCAGGAGCGCATGAGAGGGATGAGAAAAGCGTGGGCCAAACTAACCTTTTGGAAGTTTGCTCAGAATCATACATGTTTTGCCCAGGTGCCAGTCTGAGCCTTAGTAATCATTGTAAGTGACCCTGGCACGCACTGACTCTTGTCTGAACGTCACCTCTCATTCACTGCCTGTGATGCTGCTCCTGGGAGGTCAGCTTATCTGCGGGAGGAGTGGAAGTGGTTGGCTTGGTTTTCTTCTGGTTATTAGTCCTGACTTGATAGGCTGCCCACAGTGATGGCAGGAGTGACAGGGAGAACAGAAAGGGCTGGAGACAGGCAATCCGCCTGCCCTTGGCCTGGCCCCCTCTCAGCATGGATCTGTGGGGATCAGCCTCACTCCTACCTCTAATAGTCTGTGACGGTCTATCACCTTCACACGCCTGTCCGCATCTTATCCTAATAAGGACCCTGGGCCTTAGTTTCAGGAGTCAGCCTTTTTCATTCAAAGAATGTGGAATGGGAGGTTGGGTGACTTCTCTGCAGCCAGCCAGCTCATAAGCAGCAGATCTGAACTAGGTCATCCAGGTTCCAGTCTGGGGCTGTCCTTCCACACCCTGGTGACTGTCCCAGCCTAGCAGAGTCAGGTCTGACTCTAAGGCACTGAGAACGTACGGCCCTGGGTGACAGCGTCTACTCTTCTGAAGGAGCAGGTGAGCCTGTGTCTCAGTGCTGTGTCGCAGGTGAAGCAGAATGAAATACTGGCCGTCTTCAGGTCACCTTTTTGCAATGTGTCCTTGTTTGGGGAGAGAGCTGCTAGACTCTCCAAGGAAGAAAGCACTCTGGCCATTAAGAGAAAATACCCTGAGAACACATGGGGACTAAACCCCGGTGAAGTCAAGGCTGTGAGGGGATAGATGTTTTCGTATGTGCCCTGGGTGGGATTGTAAGTCCAGTGGGCTTCTTTTCAGAGAACAGGTGTGCAGTGGGAATACTTGCCTTGCAAGTAAACAAAACTCAGTTAAAAGTGGTTTAAATAGTAAGGATCTTTATTATCTCATGTAAACAAAATTTAGTACAGTGTTGGGGTTCATTAATGAAAGGCTCAGCTAAGTTTCCTCTTTGCCAGCCTCAGTGTTTGACATTTGACCTCCAGCTTGGCTCCTTGTGTTCCCAACCACCATATCCTCGTACACAGGTGGTGTGTGGTGTCCAGAGGCAGGAAAAGAGGAAACCAGAGAAAACCTTTGCTGGGAGCCCCACCCCCAGAACTTCTCCTGTGCCCCTTTGGCAAAACTGGGCCAGATGCCCACATCTCATCTGATGACTGGCATGGAGAGAGGGGGCTCCCATTGCTTGCTTAGACCAGTCTTAGGGCCCAGCTTTCTCAAAGCATGTGGGCACTGGGAGGAAAGGGGGCAGAAATGGAGCTTTGCTGGCCAGAAGGAAAGTGGCAGTTGCTGCGAGTAGGTGGCCCCTGGTGTTGGCCACAGCGTTTATTTTCTTTCTCTCTCTTTCCTTTCCTTCCTCCTTCCATCCCTCTCTCCTTCCTTGCTTCCCTCTCTCTTTCCCTCCCTCCTTCCCTTTCCTTTTCTCTCTCTTTTTTTCTAACATTATTTTTCAAAACAAAAAATTGTCTATACACATTCCTGCTACAGTTAGTAGTTTATCTTACGAATATACCTGCAAAAGTGAGCCGGCAAACATGTAAAGATATTCACTGCAGCATTGTAATAGAGTAACAGTAGAAGTCATCTGAGTTAAATTCACCCATGCCAGTCCATCTTAGTTCACTGATTCCTAGAATGTCGACGTTCACCCTTGCCATCTCTTGTTTGACCACTTCCAATTTGCCTTGATTCATGGACCTGACATTCCAGGTTCATATGCAATATTGCTCTTTACAGCATCGGACCTTGCTTCTATCACCAGTCACATCCACAACTGGGTATTGTTTTTGCTTTGGCTCCATCCCTTCATTCTTTCTGGAGTTATTTCTCCACTGATCTCCAGTAGCATATTGGGCACCTACTGACCTGGGGAGTTCCTCTTTCAGTATCCTATCATTTTGCCTTTTCATACTGTTTATGGGGTTCTCAAGGCAAGAATACTGAAGTGGTTTGCCATTCCCTTCTCCAGTGGACCACATTCTGTCAGACCTCTCCACCATGACCCACCCGTCTTGGGTTGCCCCACGGGCATGGCTTAGTTTCATTGAGTTAGACAAGGCTGTGTTCTTAGTGTGATTAGATTGACTAGTTTTCTGTGAGTATGGTTTCAATGTGTCTGCCCTCTGATGCCCTCTTGCAACACCTACCATCTTACTTGGGTTTGTGTGCCAACAAAGGTCCATCTAGTCAAGGCTATGGTTTTTCCAGTGGTCATGTATGGATGTGAGAGTTGGACTGTGAAGAAGGCTGAGCGCTGAAGAATTGATGCTTTTGAACTGTGGGGTTGGAGAAGACTCTTGAGAGTCCCTTGGACTGCAAGGAGATCCAAGCAGTCCATTCTGAAGGAGATCAGCCCTGGGATTTCTTTGGAAGAAATGATGCTAAAGCTGAAACTCCAGTACTTTGGCCACCTCATGTGAAGAGTTGACTCATTGGAAAAGACTCTGATGCTGGGAGGGATTGGGGGCAGGAGGAGAAGGGGTCGACCGAGGATGAGATGGCTGGATGGCATCACGGACTCGATGTACGTTGAGTCTGAGTGAACTCCAGGAGTTGGTGATGGACAGGGAGGCCTGGTGTGCTGCAATTCATGGGGTCGCAAAGAGTCGGACATGACTGAGCAACTGAAAACTGAACTGAACAAGTAGAAGTAACCTAAGTGCCTTTCAAAGGGACTGGTTAAATGCCATATAAGCACATTATGGAATTGGGCAAATCTGTGAGTACTGATAAAGAAACATTCGTAAAACAGACTTTTTTTCCTTAAAAAAAAAGGTGCACGTTAGTTTAAGATCCTATTTAGAAAAAAAGCCTCAATTCTTGGTTTGCAAATATAAATCTCTGGAAAAAAATCCTAAGAAACGTGCTTATTTCTGGGCTGTAGGATTGGTGGCATGGTTGGAAAGGAAATTTTCTTTTTCATTTCATGCCCTCCTTGACTGTTTGTATTTTATAAAAAAAAGCAGTATGAGTTAACCTTCATAATAATAAAACAATAGTTGTTCTCTAACTATTCACAGGGGCTTAAGGAGAGTAAAACAAGGGCCCTAAATATGGTTGTGAGGGGATAGAAGTGCCATTCATCTCTGTTCGGTGTTTAGGGAGGTTGTAGAAAGTAAAGTGAAATAAGGTCATTTTTTAATCTCCCTTGGCACCTGGCATAGTGTCTTACATATAGTGGAGTCAAATACATATTTGAAGGATGACTGTTTCGATCAAGACCCAAAGCAACTTAATGAAATGTCAAAACCAAACCAGCCAGCTCACATCAGCAAGAAAGTAGACCTGGCTGGAATTTTTATTTTGCAAATAAAATATGGCTGCCATTACCTGCTTTTCCCTTGAGCTCCCAGAATCTAATTCATTGCTAGGAATCAACCTGAGTATGCAACTTTCTCCTCCTTATCTGCTGATATGCCAAGTTCTGGATAATAAAGCTGAACAAGGTTTTTCAACTAAAGGTAGAGCAAAGATAGGCATCGCTGTGTCAGCTGTGTTTGTAGATGTGGCTTCGATGGAGAGCTATCCGGGTGTCCCAAAGTCTGTGAAGTACAGACGAACAGTTATTTTTTTAAGCAAAATAAAGTTTTTTGATACCCTGGACTAGTGAATTAGAAAACTACTATCTTAGTGGGAGGGAGACTCAAGAAGGAAGGGATATATGTATACTTAAGGCTGATTCATGTTGTTGTACAGCAGACACTAATGCAACATTGTAAAGCAATTATCCTCCAATTAAAAATAAGTTAAAAAATAGAAAAAGAAAATTGCCGTCTTACTTAAGTCACTCTGATAATAGAGAAAAACCACAGATAGTGCGATAGGGATTTTGGATCTGACTGGCTAGTGTTGGTAGAAAGGTGTAAATGTGCCTACTGGTGAAGTGAAAGAATGATATGTAGTAATCTTTTCAAGCACAGTTCTCTTCCCCTTAGAAAAGCAGAATACTGTGGGTATTGAAAAGCTTTTTATTGGCAGAGGTGGGGGCAGGGGAAGTCGGGTGCTACCCTTATGTTTTGCTGGATACTGTTCATAATTCCCTTGCTTGAGGGTTCTCTGTCTCTGTGTCTGATTCTTGCAAATCAAAGAATGAATGTTGTGACTGACATTTCCACTGAGTAGCTTCTAACTTTCATACCCTTGGGTTTTAGCATTTAGTCCTGTCACGGCCACCGGATGCCCACTCGGTTCACAGTGATGATATCATTAAGCTGTGTTAAGATCATTTCCTTTGGAACAAAATGAAAACCTTTCTGTCCTCACAATTGGAGGAAAATGTAAGGTTTTAGTAGGTCTCCTCTGCTACAGGTTGAAAAGAGTCCATGTTTGAATATCATCCACTCAGCTGTTCAAGTGTGCTATGGAAAGGTTCCAGTTTTTGAAATGTGAAAGGCAAACATGCCTTTTCAAACTGTGTGTTCTTTTAATGGGCCGTTGAAAATATTCGGAAGAAGAGTAACATTTCATACCTTTACTGGGATTATCTTGGGATCCGAAGAACTTGGGATCATTGGCACATTCTGTTCTAGAGGGACTGAAATTACTTGTGAGAAGAGGGAGGGGTTTGGAAGGGTTGGGTGTTTGCACGCGCATGTGTGCACCTACAAACCACAAATTTTCATATTTGCCTGACATGATCTTAGTGCACAGCTCCCTCTGGATATTAGACAGTTAGCAGCAGCAGCATCCTATATCTGTACAGTCTGTGGTTAAGTTTCACAATTTTAGATGAATTCTGTCTCTTCATCTGAAGATTAAGAAGTGATGGTAGGAACACTTTTATAGCACTTGGTAGTGCTATAGTGCACAGACGGCAGCCCACCAGACTCCCCCGTCCCTAGGATTCTCCAGGCAAGAACACTGAAGTGGGTTGCCATTTCCTTCTCCAGTGCAGGAAAGTGAAAAGTGAAAGTGAAGTCGCTCAGTCGTGTCCGACTTTTAGCGACCCCATGGTCGCTACCAGGCTCCTCCGTCCATGGGATTTTCCAGGCAAGAGTACTGGAGTGGGGTGCCATTTCCTTCTCCGCGTGATATGTTGAGTCATTCCTAGTCTTGGTTGATCTTCTAAATTGGAGACTATTCTCCATTTATAGTGTTTCATTTCACTAAAACTGTCTTGTATAATCTGAGTCTCTTGCTTCATGACCAACATTTTAAATTACTTTTATACAGCAGGCCTATACTTTAAAAATTATTTTAGTTGTAAATCTGAAATATATTAAAGGGCAGTAAATTTAGCCAGTCAACATAGAAAATCCTTTAACAGAGAGTGACTTGTCTCCTCTCTTTCCTTAGGAAAGAAAGATGAACTCTTTCAGTTCCCAGATGACTCCTCAATTTAAAATGAGTTATTCCACTGGAATAAGTCTTTCTCCTCCTGCAGAAAGCAGCTACTACTTTCAGAAGCTAAAGCCATTTTTCTCTCCAATAGTCTGTGATTAATCCTGATGTGTACCTCCTGCCAGTTCCTTTCCTTTGAGACCTCGGCAGCAACATAACTAGTGATTCCTCCTCCTCCTCCTCAGGAGCAATGCTTGTGGTTGATGTCCTGCACAAACCATTTCTGAAAGCCTAGCTCACAGCCTGCCCTTCTGGCCTTGAGTAGTAGATAAGAACAGGAACTGGGAGAGGTAGAGCAGTGCCCACTAGTGCATAGTAAGACCTAGGGGATGTTTGTCCAGCTTCTCTTGTTACGTATTGTGCTTTTGCCTTGTGCTGGTGACTGTGTTAAACACTAAATGCATCGCCTTGTTTAATTCTCATCCCGTTTACAGTTTAGAAACTGAAACTTGGAGAAGTTAAGAAATTTGCTCAAGGCCACACAGCTAGTGAGCTTCCTTGGTGGTCAGTGGTAAGGAATCTGCCTGCCAAAGCAGAAAACCCGAGTTTGATCCCTGGGTTGGAAAGATCCCCTGGAGAAGAAAATAGTAACCTACCCTGGTATTCTTGCTTGGGAAATCCCATGGACAGCCGATAGGGTCGCAGAAGAGTCGGACATGACTGAACGACTGAACAACACCCAGCTAGTAAGCAGTTAGAGCTATGGTGCAAATCCAATTTATTCTTCCTTTTTTAAAGTAGGAAGCACAGATATAAAAAATGTTTACTATCTTCCAGAAGTTTTCTCTTGCTTCCTCCTAGTCATTGTTTTTCCACAAAGATAACAGTATCCAGTTTCTATCACCATAGGTGAATTTGACTGTTCTTGAACTTCATAAAAATGGGATCATAGTCATATAGTATGTACTCTTTTAGTGACTGGCTTTTTTCATTCACCACTGTATCTGGAATTCATCGATGGATGTGCAGATAGCAATAATCTGTTCTTTCTCATTGTTAAATACATTGCTAAATTTTCATTGTGTATTTCACTGTCTTACTATTCCTTGATAATTGATATATCTGCTGTTGATGGACTTTTGAGTTGTTTGTAGTTCTTAGCTGTTATTGACAGTGTCATTTTCTTGTATGTGTAAGTAGGTTCTTCAGGTGTATATCTAAGAGTGGAGTTGCTGGGTCTTCATGTATGTGGAGCTGTCGTTGATCCCAAAGTGGTTGTGCCAGCTGCCACTCCCACCTGGCAGTGAGTGAGTTTCAGTGGCTCCAGTGTGAACACTTGGTGGTGTGTGTCATCTTCATTTTGATCATTCTGGGGAGTGTATAGTGGGACTGTGTTGTATCAGACAGTTTTGACTCAGCAGATGCTTATTGTAAAACATTTGGAAAATACAGAAATGTATAAGATAAAAATTAAAAACTGTTTTCAGTTCTCCCGTTAAGATACACAATTACTAATTTGAGGTGTATTTCCTTTTTATTTTCCACTGCATATATGTATGTGTACTAAACACACAATTGGAGTTGTTTTGGTGCAAGCAAGTTTCTGTTAAAGGGGGTATTTTGGGTGCCTGTGTAATGAAATAGGAAAGCAGTGAATGGAAGGCCCAGGAATAGTCTTAGTGGTATTGTTAGCATGCGTCATGTTGCCATTTTTCTATTATATTTGGAGTAAGGAGGAAAGGGGAAAGGAAGCCAGCATTTACTGTGCACCTGCCATGCCCAGCCCCTGTGGTGCTGGGAAGTGCTGCACACTTCCAGAGTGGACTTGAGGCTCATGAGAGACGTGTAACCCACCTGGCAGCCATATAATATACATGCAGCATGTTTGAAATTGCCTTATTTCACAGCTAGTAACTGAGTCTGTGAAATGCTGGACTTGTGTTGTAGTATAAATGGAAGTTAATTACACTGGCAAATTGTTTGCACAGTTTTGAAAGCTCACAAACATCTATTGTTTCAGCTCACTTGAACACTAGCACACAGAAAACAACACTCTGAATGGAGAATACTTATCCTTATTTATAACAGTTGTCCTGTTTCCTTCAAATGCATTAAATCTAGTGGTTTGTTGCTGTTCAACATGGAATCTAATCAGAATCCTAAGTTTAGTTCTGTATTTGAATAATTTGCATTATTGGCTGAAATGTTGGTTCGTTAGTTTTTTGAAAAGTACAACCTCTTTCTTTGAACTGTGCTTAAGCTCTTAAAGACCCAGGATTGATTTTTGTTGCCAATAAAAATCCTTTGGGTGACAAATAGAAAAAAAAAAGAGGTACACAGTCAGTCAGTACAGATCTCTTGTCTTTCTTGTAAAAGCAGAGGGTATGGAATCTTTCTGTTGTGGATTGCTGGCCTGAGGTAAAGTTCTCAAGTTCAATTTGGATGTTTGTGGTAATTACTTTCAATATTAGTGGATATTTAATCCAATGGTTTTAAAAAATAAAAACCAGAATTCATAAATTTTGTTCATTAAATACAACCTACACATATTGAGTTGGCCAAAACGTTTGTTCAGGTTTTCTGTAAGATATGGAAAAAAAGGAACGGATTTTTGGTCCAAGCCGATAGATTACTTGTAGAACATTTTGGGCAATTAGATATTTTACATTAGTTCATTTTCCTGAATTTCAAAGTTTATTTTTTCAAGTGGTAAGACTAAATGTTTAGCTTTTTGCTCAAAATTTCAAAAGGGACACATTTCCCTGAACTACTAAAACCTAGACATGAAATACAGTTTACCATTTCATTCTTATTAATCTTATTTGTCGCGTGGTGATATATTCAGAGGCTCTTAGCACATAAAACTTGTTCCCACGCTAGATAGTTGTGGAAATTGCTGGGCTCCTCATTCTGGTGCCTGACCTTTGTGATTCTTCTGCCATCTTCTGTAACTGATGTGCTTGTTTGCTTCTGTAGCACCTCACCCTTTTGTGTTATCGGTTCTACTTGACTTTGGGTAGGGATTTTAACTTTCAACTGTGTGTGGTCATGTGTAAAAAGAGGAGGAAGGAGAAAGTTCATGTTTTTTTTTTTTTTCACTGAGATATAGTTTTATTTCTAGACACAAATATAAGAAATCTGCAAGATCTTTATGACAAAAACAGAAAAATACTGATACAAAGTATAAATAAATAATTCAGGAATACAGTAAGTTTGTGCATGAGATGATTCAACAGTTTGAAGAGTTAACTTCTGCCAAAATTAATAAGGACATTTAGTACAATTATAATCGAAAGTTCATGTTGAATTGCGTTCTGTGTTGGGTGCTGGATTGCCTGTTGCCTTAAATGGAAACCATGGGCTTCCCAACACCACTGTTTTGCATGTTCAAAGGACATTTCAGCTTCCATTTATTTTATTTCTTTTCTTATTATTGTAATTACTTGTTTGTAATCAAAACTGAAGCACTACAGAAATGTATGACTTAAATGGAAAGCACCCTATTTTATCACCTCTAATTATAACTGCTCTTAAGGATTTGGCAAATATTTTTTTAGATGTTAATGTAACTTTATACATACAAGTTATTTTTTAGAAAGGAGGCTATTCTTGTAATATATGTCTCTATACATTGTTCTGATACCTTTTAAAACAATGTATCTTTATTTATACTTTTCAAGGTTGTGTATATAAATCATTGAAAAAAATAGTTTTCTGATATTCCATGATATGGATAATTTAGCCAAGCTCCTAATTTTTTTTAAGTATAATTTTTTTTTAATTGAGCTGTGGTTGACTTACAATATTGCATGAGTTTCAAGTGTACAGCAAAGTGATTCTTTCATATGTATGCATTTGTTTTAGATTCTTTGACATTGTGGGTTATTGGTAGCCAAGCTCCTATGAATGGACATTTAGGTTATTAGAAATACTTGGTACATATGAAGTTATATACTTAGAAGTATGTTTGTGCAATTGTTCTGTTCAGGGTTAATTGCTAGGAGTGGAATTGCTAGATGAGGTGGTGTGTACACCTAAAGCTTGGTATTGTCTGCCACAAGTGCATCAGTGTGGACTTTCTCCACCCTTATCAAAGGCAATTTCTGCTTATCTCCTTGTGTTTTCAAAGCACAGCTAAGAGTGTCAGGGTTTTTTTTTTTTTTGAGTTTTAGCTTCTAGACAAAAGAGATAACTTTATTTCTTGGATGTAACAGGCAAGAAAGAGGAGAAATGGATGCTTTTCTGTCAGGAAGGGAGGCAGACAGGACCAGGAGAGAGAGGAGGAAGAATGGATGGAAGGAAGAGAGGGCAGCAGAGGAGATGTGGTCGCTACCTCATCAGATCCCCTCTGGGTCCTCTGGTCTCTACCTTGCCATGCCTAGCCTAGCCTGAGCATCTTCCTTTAACCTTTGTCCCCCTTTCCAGACTTTTGGTTATCCAGTTATCCTGAGACAGATAACCTCTGGAGATCTGGAGCTCTCCCTACTTCCTTGAGGACATTAATCCTGGGTCTTTTATTTTTAGCAACAGAAACTAACCCTCATAGATCTAAGCAAAGACCATCTATTCAGCACTGTGAGGATGCAGTAAGACTCACATGACTGGGGAGGTGGGGACCAGGCTGTGGAAGTGGGCTGGGACCCAGGGAAGCCCAGGTAGGTAGGACCATAGCCTGATCCCGCCAGCAGCCACACTGCTGTCAGGACAGAGGCCCACCTCAACGATGGTTGGGTGGGGGCAGAGATGAGAGTTTGGCTGTTTCATTCCTACCAATTGATGGTGGAACCTGCCTCATTTGGGTTCGCCTACATGTGGTTGGGAAATCCCCAACACAGGAAGCGACTGCATTCACGTGCTGACTCCAGTGTGGCTCATTGCCAGCCTCTGTTCTTTATCCCTGGCTCGTGCCTTTTGCCTCCTTCCCAGGGTCTTCGAGATGTCGGAGAAGGGGGCTGTAGATGCGGATGTACACAGCAGCTTCATGCACATGCTGTGCGTACATACTCCTTTCAAACCCCTCCTCGAGTTCCCCAGTGCAGGTGGTGTTGCAACGCCAGGAAGCATGCGTCTCTGAGAGTGCTGGGTGGGGATTCAGCCGACCGTTGTACCACGTTTGCTGGTGGGTAGGTAACTATAACTTAGATGGATGGATCTAACCTGGAATCTAAGGCCTCTGGGGGATGGTTGGATGGTCATTAGGGACCCTGGACGAGTCACATGATTGCTGTAAATTGTCTCCTCATGTTTGAAATGAAGGTTTGGATAAAGTACCCATTGGAGGAGTTACCTTGATTGCTTGTGTGTGTGACTAAAATTCCTCAACTCTAAACCATCTATCAGAATTTCAAAAAGTGGGGAATCATAGGGATTTGTTTTTAAAAAGCTCTCTAGTGAGTCTGATGGAGCCACTGTTCTATAATGCCTAAGAAACTTCCCTTTGAGATGTAATGTTTCATGAAGTATGTTCAATTCAAAGGTGGATAGTTCTGGGAAGTTGATTTTATTACTTGTTCATAACACCTCCAACTTAATAAAGTTTTTAGTTTCTCTGAAGTATAATATCAGTTGAGCCTTCAACCCTCAATACCTTTTCTTTTTTTTTTTTTTTCCCTACTACCAACTGTTAAACTTAGTAGACCTCCAAATTGGCTTATCTTCAAATTCTCTTTCTATGCATTATGTGGCAAAGGCTGCTAATTTTACATCCAGTATCCTATCCTGCTTTCTCAGTAATCAAAAGCCTGACTTTTTGAGTACAGTAATGTGCCAAGCTAAAAGCCTTTATTTCCCAGCCTCTCTTTCACCTGGCTATGGGCCAGCGACTTAAGCTTTAGTGAGTGAAAGGTGAAGTGTGATGTGTGGCTTATAAGACGGTTCCAGGGACTGACTTGTATAGACAGTGCGCCCCTTTGGCTTTTTCTCTGTCCTCCAACCTACTGCTTGGAACATGGACACAGTGGCTGAAATCCAGCAGCCATCTGGGATCGTGAGGTAACTGTAATGTTGGAAGCCCTGCTCTAGGTTAGTGGAGCACAAAGAAAGAAGCCTGGATCCTTGATGACCTTAGAGCCATGATACCAGCCCTGAACTGCTGCTCGCCATACTTATTTCTTACTGTTTAAGCCGAAGTTGTTAGCTGAACCTAACCTGATTCCTCTGCTGTGTGGCGGCTTCACAGTATGCCCTCTCCACCATCTTGAAGGTGACTTGCACATAGTAGGTGCTCTGTGTTTGACAAGTTAAATGCCCAGTGGCATTGAAGTGGGGAGTTTAAAGGCTCCAGCTCCTTCACCCTCTGCCCTTCCTACCTTAGGTTAAATTACTCATGGGAGTCTTTTGTTTTTTCCATCCCATCCCTCAGGAAAGTATTTCCCAGTCCTCAAGTGTTTAGGGCTATAGGCCCAAGTATTTTGACAAGGCAGTGGGTCTTTGAGATTCCAACTGCATGCCTGCATTAGTTTAAATGAAAATCTAAGGGTTGGGCACTTTCCTGGATCTACTCAAGAGATTGGAGGTGGTAATTCCAATGATGTCAGAAAAGGCCACCATGGAATCCTGTGCTATCATTTGGAGGCAGTTCTTTCCACTGTGCGTGCCAGGAACTTGATGTCAGAAGAGTCTTCTGAAAGTGACTCTTAAGGAGCCTTGACTGCCAGCTGTGGACAAGGAGATCTGCCTTCTCAGTGGCAGCCTCAGAGGTGGTCTTGGCCAGACCAACTTGCCCCTGACTCATGCTGAGCTCTGTCGGCCAGGCCGACACACCCCTCTTTGGGGCCCAGTACAACGTGCTGGTTTCCTGGAAGCCTTTAGGCCAAGACTCTGCTGCTAAGAAAACAATATTATTTTTGCAGTATGGCCTAAAGGGAGCATGTTTAAAACTCTCTTTCAAAGTGAGGCTCCTTTCAAAGAAATACAGGGTTAAAAAAAACAACCAAGAAACAAAAAGCCAAACCCAAGAGGTGAATTAACACTTCACTGATGCCAAGGGGTTTATTTCAAACCAGATTTCACTGATTGTGGGGCTTTGGGGGCCCACCCTGTGGTGAGCCCACAGAGAGCAGGGGCAGAGGCAGACCGACACCCTTCTGTGGGAAAGTGAATTCCATGGCAAACCCTAGTGGCTCGAAAGTGTTTGCTTCTCCTGGAAATAATTATAGAAATACGCAATCCTTGAAAGGCAGCATCTGGCTGGATGGAGGCAAGCTGGCAAATACTCAGTCTAAATAGATGGGGGTGACGTTGTGCAGAAGCAACAGCCTGAGAAGATGGCCAGAGAGTGGTGGGGCCCCTGTTCAGAAAGCCGTGGTGCCCGGTCCTGGCCCCCAGGCTGACTTTATTCCCAGAGCTACAGGGCGGAGGGCCCCTGCCTTTCTTGGAGGCAGATGCCTACACAGCCCAGAGCCCTGGTACCCGCCCCCGCCCCTTCTGAGGCCCCCATGGAGGCAAGTGGTCTCCCACAGCACTGGTGGGGCCCAGAGGCCAGATGCGTTTGCTGCCCAAGGAGTGCGCTGGACCCATCTCTGCGGTCAGCGTTGACTTCTCATCGGTTTCCATTGTGATGAGACGTGTTGACTTCAACCGTCAGAAACACCTCTTCCCCTTGTGCTTTCCCAAGGCGGCCTGGGTGCTTGTTCTGTGCCTGGGATCTGTGCCCGGGACCTCTGAACTCTGCCGTGCTTCCAGGAAAGTGGCTTACGTCTGCACTCCCTTCTTTCTGCTGAGTTTGGAGGGCCCAGCTTTGGACCTCTTGGAACTCCAGGAAAAATCCTTTCTTTTCTCTCTCTCCATTTTTGCATCTACCAGAGCAGCATCTTTTTGGATTTATGAATGTCAGAGATTTCTTTTTTCTTTTTTAATTGCACATCAGATATTTTCAAGTAAGAATGCAGTTTTAATCAATTTAATGAACCTGCCATGCATTTTCTGAACCCAAGTTTCCATGAGAGTGATGGTAATGGCATTTTGAAAGAACTTATTGAAAAATATGAGCCCTTATAACAAGTTTTTGCAGAGGGTGCATTTTCACATAAAAATACTTTCAGCAGCAGTTTTCTTTTATACTCTGCAGCCTCTTGGCTGTGGTTTTGTAGAGCCCTGAGGCAACAGTTTTAAAGACCTGGGCTTGACTTCTCTTTGGGCTTTTCAGCTTTTGGCCACTTTAGGAAGGCTTAGAGAAAGCCAGATTTCTCCCAAGTCAAGAGAGTGTGGAATAAATCTCTAGAGGAATTTGGGGTGGGGTGGGTGAGGGGTATCCTGCTTTTGAATAGTTATTTGCATTCCATGGATAATGTCTTGTTAATCATTTATAGTGGGGCCTCAAGAATCAAGTTCATTTGGAATTGAGGGAGTCTTCAGTCCTTGTAGCTGGAAGACCCTTTAGGTTCCACCTTCTCTGCTTGCTTGCTGTGCAGTCTTGCAGAAAAATCACTTGGCTTTTCTGAGCTTGTTTCCATATCTGTAAAATTTTTATTGTCTGCCTTACTGGCTTTTATGTGAATCAGTAAAGTCACATTGTGTGGATGCTTTAAAGTGTAAAATGCAGTGCAAGTATTAGTTACCAAAAGATGGCTCTTTCACTTCATCCATCCTATCAGTGGTGACATCAACATCATTGCTCCCATGATCTCTGAGCTGGGCTACTTTCTCTCCTTTCTGGGCTGTGTGTATTGCTCTTGACTGTGTTGCTCCAGATTTGGGAACTGTGACCTTTGCTTTTCCTGCCCTCAGGTAAGGTTTTCCTCTTCCAGAAATTCCTCTTCTGACTCTGCTTAGGTTTTCTGTAGCATTCTTGTTTTTTGTAGCATCCATGTTTTCTGTAGCATTCTTGGCTTTGTAACTTGCATTCTTCAGCTCTTTCCTGTCTTTCAAGGGTGTGCAGTGGGCAGGGAGGAGAGGGAGCTGACTCTGGTCTCCTGGGCATGGGCTGGGGACCCCTGAGTAGGTGGTCTACTAATCTGACTTCTTTTATGCTCCTTCTGTGTTCCCTTCCCCCAGCCCAGACTTAGTGTCTTTTCCCAGGGTGCTTCAAAGACAGGAAAGGTCTTGGAGACTGTGGAGCTTTATCACCCCTGTAGGGGTGCAACTTACATGTGTTGCAAATGTTGTTCATTCATTCATTCATTTAATACAAGTATTTACTAACATCCCACTGTGTGCCAAGCCCTGCGTTAATCTTAATGATACGGCAATATCCTTAGCAAAGCGCCCATTCATGGCAACTTGAATTCTAGTGACAGAGACCTAGCAGGGGAGATGCCAGTAAACACAAATAAACAAACTGTAGCGTATCAGCAGATGACCAGAGCCGGGAGAACAGTGCACCAAGATGAGGTGGACTGTGAGGGTGGCGGCAGGGCGTGGTGGAAGATCCTCCTTGGCGGGAGTCATCTTTTCTGAGGGAGAGACTTTTTTCTATGAGTCGATTACCAAGAAGTTGAGGCCTGAAAGTCTGGAGCTTGGCTGCGTGGGGGAAGGGTATTGCGGAAGAGGACAGGGACAGCAGCGGCCCCTGGGCAGAAAGCACAGGGGCAGGAGGGTGTTTGGCGTGTCCGGGACCAGCAAGGTCACTGTCAGTGTAGCTGGAGGCGAGTGAATGAAGAAAGTGTGCTCCGTCAGTTGGTGGTGGGGATGGCGGACAGTGCTGGACGTTGCATGTCATCTTAAGGTTTTTTGTGATGGGAGCAGGAAGCCAATCGAGGCTTTGGAAAAGGGAGTAGGTGGGAAGTCCAGTTAGGAGCCCAGAACTCTGGTATTTGTTCTGCAGTTACAGCAACGTGACCGTGGTATGGAGACGTGGAAGAGTGGGGTCAGTGATGGGGCAGGGCCCCGAGGGTGGGAACAAAGGTCTGCAGTGAGTACTTCAGGAAACCAGATGCCCGCCAGGTGCAGAGGGTGCTCCTCTCAAAAGTGTGTTTAAAGATGCCGATTAAGCACAGGAGAGCATACTAATCAGACTCACGTGAAAGTGTCGTGTAAATCTAAAAGTTATTAGCATGCATTACTGAACATGGAAGATCCCCTGGAGAAGGGAATGGCAACCCACTCCAGTATTCTTGGCTGGAGAATTCCATGGACAGAGAAGCCTGGTGGGCTACAGTCCATGTGGTCACAAAGAGTTGGACATGACTGAGCGACTAACACACCGAATACTTTCTGAAACAGGTCATTTTTTCTTATATGCATTTATTTATCGAACTACTAAGTATTTACCAAATAGTAGTAACCTAGTGCTTACTGTACCAGTGGATAGTAGAATTTGTGATTCTTGTCATAGCTGATTGGTCCACAGTATACTTGGAAGATGGGCTGTCTTGAGACAGGAGGGAGGGGGACAACCTTGGAAAGAATAACATAGCCGTTAAAGATATGACATTAAACTGATGACAACCAGTCAGGCCCAAGATGGTGGAAGATTTGACTTCTGGTGGACCTTGAGCCTTGTTATACGCTCATTGTCTAAAGGACACCCACAAGTGGCATGACAGTTCTGAGGCCAAAAAGTGGACGATGGCCCAAATTGTGGAAATCTCTGCCCCTTCTCCAAAATATTTGGAAGAATCCTAACATTCATTAGCCTATGGAATCACCCAGTCCATGAAAGATAACCACTCCATATTTTGAGGCTCAGGGGTACGTGAGAAGTTTCAAAACATTCTGTTACAGCAGTGAGAACTAAGATTTAATGTTTATAGGAAGTCTTGACTCAGTTGCTATAATTTACCTGATGTCTGATCTATTTTTTTCTTTGTGTTTAGAAACGATTAAAAGATTCCTCATCTCTTGTTTTCTGTATCACTTCTAGTCTTACCACACAAAAAATCTTCAAAAGAAATAATTGTGAAAAATAAGACTAGTGTGGATAAGATTTCTTATCAGAAAGCTCATTAGAATAATGTGTGGCCTTTTTGCTGCTGAAAATAAAAGGTCCCTTTTGATAATATTTAAATTTTTAAGTCCAAAAAAGGGGTTTCTGACTGTTCATTTCATATCTGAAAGTGTTATTATTCTATGTAGTATCTTCAAAAGACAAGGAGCTGAGAGGGTGGGGTGGAAGTTAAGTGACCTGATTATATGTCTGAGTCTTGCTGAAGTCTTAGGACACGTGGGATACTTGGAAAGAAAACAGACCAATCCCTGAAGTCATTTCTGAAAGCAACTGAGGATGGAACACACCCTATTAAACATTTATTTTGGTAACAGGGAAACCGTTAGGTTTCCCCTGGGGCTTCAAGTGTCAGGGCTGGTGAAAACATACATTCATAGGCTGAAATCATTTCCTTTAACGGAGACCTTTGTCCTGAGTGCCTCATTCAGGGGTGAGTCTCCTTTCTCTAATATGGAAGCTCAGTTGTTCTCTTTGGACTCACTGAGTCAGGATTATTCAGAAATGTGACTCTCAAACTTCAGAGCAAAGCTTGGGCAGCCTTCCTTGAACTAAATTTCTGGAGCCTTTGCGCTTATCCATCAGTCAGCTTGCGGTGTGCTCTTAACATTGCCCTTTGACCCTTTGTCACATGTGCATTCATTGAGGGTCATTGAGTACTACACACTATATAGATTAAAGGGCAGGCCCTCCCTCCAGGAGCCCCTGCACTGTAATGGGGAGGTAGAGCAGGAAGTGGACAGTCAGTGTGTCTGCTGAGAAGGGCACTGCTGTGTGTGTGTGTGGTTGGGGGAGCACAAGGCAGGAAACCTGGCTGAGGACTCAGGGAGGGTGAGCAGAATGGGGGTCACCAGGCAGGCTTACAGAGGCCGTGGAGTCCGGAGCCTTTGCAGACCACTGATCTATGGTCTATGCCTGACAGGGGCCTGGCCTTCTATGCTGGGTGAAGAAGCTTGTATTATCCTGAACTCAAGGGAGGTAACTGTTTGATTACTTAAGCTGAAGTGCAAATGAATGGACAAATCTGAAAAGACCACACTGGTGTATGGACAGGGGGTTGGAGGAAGATAAGAGTGAAGGCTGCAGGACACTTGAGACCACTGCTGATACGTGGATGGGACACACATATGGTCCCAATTAGGGGGCTGGCATGGGGAAGGGAAAGAGCGGCTGAGACACTGGGGGGCAGGGTCAAACAGAAGCAACCGCTAACTGGGGCAGTGCAGGAGGCGGAGAGAATCTACGATGCTTCCAGGTTGCTGAGAAGGGGTGGGGCTGACTGATGCCTCGTCCCATGGGAAGCCAGGCGTTCATAGAGAGGATCAAATGGTCCTGGACACATTCTTGCTGTTAGACAATTGGAAGGTACTACAGCAAGAATAGGTGTGGTTCTGTGTTGAATCCACCTGGGAAGTTGTTTTTCTTCTCAGAAAAATGTAGAGAAACAAGTCCAATAAAACGTTGTTTGGTTTGAGAAACCAAACATCCAGAAGGGAGTTAGGAACAGAAAATTCCCTGAGGACCATCTTTACTGTGTGTTGCCTGGTTCAGGCGTTGCCCTTTCCTAGCTTGACAGGTGGTGATGGCTCCCTCTGTTTTGGAAGACTCAAGGCACAAGTCTTGAGCAGCCTGCTGCTGCTGCTGCTACTAAGTTGCTTCAGTCGTGTCCGACTCTGTGCGACCCCATAGACGGCAGCCCACCAGGCTCCCCCGTCCCTGGGATTCTCCAGGCAAGAACACTGGAGTGGGTTGCCATTTCCTTCTCCAGTGCGTGAAAGTGAAGTCACTCAGTCGTGTCCGACTCTTCACGACCGCATGGACTGCAGCCCACCAGGCTCCTCCGTCCATGGAATTTTCTAGGCAAGAGTACTGGAGTGGGGTGCCATTGCCTTCTCCAGTCATCAGCATAGAAGGTGTTTTAGCCAAGACAGGGCAGAGTTCTGAGCAGTGTGTGCTCACCTGTTCAGGTGAGTGGAATTGCATCCTGGTTGGGGGATTCCCTATTAGAGGCATGCAGATTGCGTGCTGAGGAGTTAGCAGGGTTGGTAAGGTGGGCAAACATGGACTTGAGTGGGACAAACCTGGTTCCCTCAGAATCCCAGCTGTGTCATCTGTTAGCTTGTTCAGTTCAGTCGCTCAGTCATGCCTGACTTTGCAAACCCATGAACTGCAGCACACCAGGCTTCCCTGTCCAGCACCAACTTGCGGAGCTTACTCAAACTCATGTCTGTTCAGTGAGTGATGCCATCCAACCGTCTCATCCCCTTCTCCTTCTGCCTTCAATCTTTTCCAGCATCAGGGTCTTTTCTAATGAGTCAGTTCTTTGCATCAGGTGGCCAAAGTATTGGAGCTTCAGCCTTAGCTGACATCTGTCCTTCAATGAATATTCAGGACTGATTTCCTTTAGGATTGACTGGTTTGATCTCCTTGCAGTCCAAGGGACTCTCAAGAGTCTTCTCCAACACCACAGTTAAAAAGCATCAATTTCTTGGTGCTCAGCTTTCTTTATGGTCCAACTGTCACATCCATACATGGCTCCTGGAAAAACCATAGCTTTGACTAGACGGACCTTTGTTGGCAGAGTAATGTCTCTGCTTTTTAATATGCTGTCTAGGTTGGTCATAGCTTTTCTTGCAAGGAGCAAGTGTCTTTTAATTTCACGGCTGCAGTCACCATCTGCAGTGATTTTGGAGTCCAAGAAAATAAAGTCTGTCACTGTTTCTATTGTTTCCCCATCTATTTGCCATGAAGTGATGGGACTGGAGTTAGCTTGCTGTATGTCTGAATTACTGAAACTCATCATCTGTTCCCATTTTACTAGGTTGATAGGGAGATTAAATGTGAGCCTAGGCAGGGTGCCCCCAAAGAGCTCCTGACCCATGGTAGCCACTCGGTAAGCTGTAGGTTCTTTTCTTTAGTTAAGGTGGGAGCTGCTTATGTCATTATTGGATGGGAATCTTGGCTTTTGGCTTGTGACCTAAATGATGCTTGGATCCCTGAAGAGACAGCTGTCTTCTTTCTCTTCTACTCCCTGCAGCTGGTTTGGCCAATAGTTGAAGGAGACTTTGGGAGCCTTCCCATCACTTTTTTTTTTTTTCCTATTTTGGCTGTGCAGGCTCTTGGTTGTGGTGCACGGACTTCTCTAGTTGCATAGCATGGGCTCAGTGGTTGTAACGCCAGGGCTTAGTTGCTCCATGGTATGTGGAGTCTTAGTTCCCCGATCAGGAATCAAACCTATGTCCTCTGCAGTGTGAGATGGATTCTTTAACCACAACCAGGGAAATCCCTATTTTTTCTTTCTAGGCAGACATTTCTGTGTGTACATGGTGCCAACATGTGTGTGTGTGTGTGTGAATGTTGGGGCAGGTGGGGGAGTGAATGTGAGGCTCAGTAATAATAATTGAAAGAGAGGAAGAAATAAATCCGATCTAAATATATCTGTTGCTCTATTATTTGTTAAAAAACCTGTAAATAGTCTTGTTAACTACTAGAGAAACTAAATAGAACTTAGCAAAACTGCTTTTCCCAAGTATTAAACCTTTGCTCCCCAATTTTATCTTGGTGTATGTGGGTGCTCTTCAATTCTTGCATTTAACGTGATGCACTTGTGTGGCTTGCTTTTTCTCTTTTGCTGAAAAGACAAAATGCAGCCCTTTTCTTAGCAAAGTTGATTGTGTTTGAGCCTTCTCAGATTCAGAGGAGAAAATGAGATTTAATTAAAAATGACAGGATAACATATTGGTGGACCTTATATTTTAAGAGTCTGAAAATAACCTGTGGCAGCTTAGAGAACACAAAGACCACATTAAAAAAAAACCAGTTTTTGAAGTTCACTGAAATTTATTAAATGTATACCATACTGAATGGTGCTATTGGCAATGTTCTTCTCAATATCAAAATATTACAGAAGAGTGTCATGAGTAGGGACTCCGTCTATAGACACAGACACTTGTCTGACCAGAGCCAATTTCTGAGTCTTCATGAGAATCTGAGTCCATCTTCTACCAGAATTGAGAGTCATCCTGAGCTATCTGGAGGCTCTCTTCATTCTCTCGAGGACTTGCTCACGGCTGGCTCAGCATTCATTCATGCATTCCTTGATTTCACCCACTGTACTCCCAGTGGGCAGCCCAAACCAGATCTGCTCATACTTCCGCCTAAGGAGCTTCCAGTTTGGCAGTTCTGACATTTCTGCTGTCTCTTCTGCTCCCGCTGGTTTTCTTCACTTTCCTCTTCAATATGGACACTTGCATTGGGCTTTGGCTCAGCCTCTATACACAGTTTCTTAGTATCTTGTAATGACTCCCTGAGAGCCTCCTGGTGCTTTTCTGCCTCTTCCTGAGTATTAAAGGATAGATATTGTCAACCATGAATTTCCAGTACTTCTTGGAAAATTCCACAAAGGCTTATGTTTTCTGTATTTTTTGTCCATTGTCCAAAAGCATTTACAGCTTTTAATGTGGCATCCCGGGTTTCCTTTGGGGCAGGCTAGAGTTAGTTGATTTCCTTCCTCTGTTGGGTGGGCAACCAGCAAATTTTGATTTGGAGTTTGTGTTGGGATGAGTATGGTGTCAGGGCTGTGTCTGGGGTGACTCATTCACTTCCGGTCCAGGCTGGAGTCCCTCAGGCAGTGGGAAGCAGCTAGTGGGCCAGAGCACCTCCCCACCACCACTCCAACTGCAGGCAGGAGTGGCTGCACCCAGTCAGCAGGCTTATTCTCAAGTCCATTCTGTACATATGAAAACCGAGGATACGATCTGGAGAAAACCTTGTTCTCTGGTTTTCTGTTATTTTTTTCCCTCTTACAGAGTGTGCTGTTCTCACCTCTGTGCTTCCTGTCCCTGGGATGACTGTCTGATGTTTTCTCTAATATGTAAATAGATGATTGTTAGTAAATAGGAGAGGGAGTCATCGACTCTCAGATTTGGAAGAGCCCCCCCCTTGTTGATGGATTGACCCTGGAATCTTTTAAACCCATCTGTGAACTGGCAGCCCTGCCCTGTTTACATTCCTCCACTGAAACAGTGCTGTTTACCTTCAAGCATTGCTGTTAGAAAACTATTCCTCCCTGCCTTTGAATTGGAATCTGTGTCCCTGGCACTTCTACTCATTGTTTCTTGTTCTAACCTTTGGAGTCACACACAACAAGCTTAATCCCCTTTTCACATGACAGCCCTTCTGGTATTTACATTTGGTGACAGTTTATCCTGTTTGTTTTATCCCAGAGAAATGAAGTCGCTCAGTTGTGTCTGACTCTTTGCGACCCCATGGACTGTAGCCCACCACGCTCCTCTGTCCATGGGATTTTCCAGGCAAGAGTACTGGAGTGGGTTGACATTTCCTTCTCTAGAGGATCTTCCCAACCCAGGGATTGAACCCAGGTCTCCCACATTGTAAGCAAGACGCTTTACCATCTGAGCCACCAGGGAAGTCCACGCAATGCCAAAGAATGCTCAAACTACTGCACAATTGCACTCATCTCACACGTTAGTAAAGTAATGCTCAAAATTCTCCAAGCCAGGCTTCAGCAATACGTAAGCCATGAACTTCCAGATGTTCAAGCTGGTTTTAGAAAAGGCAGAGGAACCAGAGATCAAATTGCCAACATCCACTGGATCATCGAAAAAGCAAGAGAGTTCCAGAAAACCTCTATTTCTGCTTTCTTGACTATGCCAAAGCCTTTGACTGTGTGGATCACAATCAACTGTGAAAAATTCTGAAAGAGATAGGAATACCAGACCACTTGACTTGCCTCTTGAGAAACCTATGTGCAGGTCAGGAAGCAACAGTTAGAACTGGACATGGACCAACAGACTGGTTCCAAATAGGAAAAGGAGTACATCAAGGCTGTATATTGTCACCCTGCTTATTTAACTTCTATGCAGAAGAGAAATCATCAGGAGAAATGCTGGGATGGAAGAAGCACAAGCTGGAATCAAGATTGCTGGGAGAAACATCAATAACCTCAGATATGCAGATGACACCACCCTTATGGCAGAAAGTGAAGAGGAACTAAAAAGCCTCTTGATGAAAGTGAAAGAGGAGAGTGAAGAAGTTGGCTTAAAGCTCAACATTCAGCATGGCATTTGGTCCCATCACTTCATGGGAAGTAGATGGGGAAACAGTGGAAAGTGTCAGACTTTATTTTTTGGGGCTCCAGAATCACTGCAGATGGTGACTGCAGCCATGAAATTAAAAGACGCTTACTCCTTGGAAGAAAAGTTATGACCAACCTAGATAGTATATTGAAAAGCAGAGATATTACTTTGCCAACAAAGGTGCATCTAGTCAAGGCTATGGTTTTTCCTGTGGTTATGTATGGATGTAAGAGTTGGACAATGAAGAAAGCTGAGCACCGAAGAAGTGATGCTTTTGAACTGTGGTGTTGGAGAAGACTCTTGAGAGTCCCTTGGACTGCAAGGAGATCCAACCAGTCCATTCTAAAGGAGATCAGTCCTGGGTGTTCTTTGGAAGGAATGATGCTAAAGCTGAAACTCCAGTACTTTGGCCACCTCATGCGAAGAGTTGACTCATTGGAAAAGACTGTGATGCTAGGAGGAATTGTGGGGCAGGGAGAAAAGGGGACGACAGAGGATGAGATGGCTGGATGGCATCACGGACTCGATGGACGTGAGTCTGAGTGAACTCCGGGAGTTGGTGATGGACAGGGAGGCCTGGCGTGCTGCAATTCACCGGGTCGCAAAGAGTCGGACAAAACGGCTGAGCAACTGAACTGAACTGAACTATGCTGTTTGTAGCACCCCTTCTCCTGTACCTGGTGCCTGTTCCTGGCTTCTTGTTCCTGAAGTTACCCTGGCTAAACTTTCCTGACACTAGGCTCCTGCTGATCATCCTGAGCAGAGGGAGCTTCCAGGCTCACCAGGGAGGGAGATATGATGGCACCACTTAGCTGGGTTCGTTTGGCTGTGGTCGCCGCTGGGTAGGTGGCACGTTTGTCCTCAGGAGTCGCTGCATGTTGCCCTGAGACTGTGTGCTTGGATGAAAAGACACATTTCTGCAGTAGTTGGGGAAGTTGTTCTTAGTTTCAGGGGTGAAATGATCCTCAGGTCTTTTTTTTTTAAACAAGGTTTGCTTCTGTGCTTCACCCACCCTTCAGTCAAATAGTTGGTTTCTTAAGGGCCTTCAGTTCTCCTTATTAAACTTGATTTGTTAGGCTTGACCCTTCAGTCCAGTATGCTGACCTGCTCAGCTCCTTAAGTTTTCCAGAGATTGTCTGTGCTTCCTGGGTGTCTGTGGTTTGGGATCCAGGCTTTAAAGTGAGAGAGACATGGGTGTAAATCTCACGTCCACCACCTGCTCCTTGTGTGGTTTGGGGCGAGAGCTAAGTGAATCTTCTGAGGCAACTGGCAAGAGCAGATGAGTGGTGTCTCACGAAATTCAAGGACAAGAGGCTGCAGGTTAGGAAAGCAGAACTGGGGAAGCTGGGGGAAAAAATATCCTCTCATCCCTGCTATTCTCTGAAGGGTAACCCCCCACCGCTCCCCTCACTGTGTGGTGTGTAGGATCTTACTCCTCGACCAGGGATCGAACCCACTCCCCCTGCATTGGAAGGCAGAATCTTAACCATGGGACCTCCAAGGAAGTCCCATCCCTGTTTTTCTCTGAATATTATTTTTTTTTTCTTTTTTGAGGCCTGACTTTCCCTGCCCATTTAGGTGGTAGGCCTCCCCTGCCCCCAAGGTGTCTGGACTCTAATTTGGGAACCTGTGCATGTATCACCTTACATGGAGAAGGGAGTGCGACTAAATTAAGGAAGCTCAGGAGAGGGTCCTTATAGGGGAAAGAGGAAGAAGGAGAGTAGGAATCAGAGGAGAGGCTGTGAGGATGGGAACAAAGTCAGAAGATGCTGTGTTGCTTGCTTTAAAGATGGAGGAAGGGGCCGAGAGCTAAGACCTTCAGGCAGCTTCCACCTGGAAAAGCCAAGGGAAGGGATTTTTCCATAGAAGCCTCCAGAAGGAATGCAGCCCTGTTGAGACCTTGAATTTAGCCTTGTGAGATTTAACCTCCATTACAGTGAAAATAAATGTGTGCTGAAGCCAGTAAGTTCCACGTGCCTCCTTGACTTCACGTCTTCCCAAGGCCACCCACTCTCTTGTAGTAATGAGCTCCCCATTGCCTCTGGAGCCCCACTCTGGAGGCCTTCCCACTTCCTTCATCTGTTGTCTGTCTCAGGGCCCAGCACAGACCCTTGGTGGGTTGGGGTCTTAGATATGTCTTTGACACCAAAGCTCCCAAAAGAAACCTGATGGTGCCTTTCAGAAATCCAGCCATGTGACTTTAGTTCTGTGACCTCGTAGCTTTGGCAGCCCTGCCAGAAAAGGAATAAGGCCAGTGTCCACTGAACTCTGAGCAGGCTTAGAGGTGGCTTTCTTTGTGTCCTAAGTGTTCTTTCACCATGCTTGGAATCTGCTCTAGAGCCCCTGTGTGGCAAATCTACTTTGGTTCAGAGGTTGAACTATCGCTATGTTTTTATACTTGTCAAATACCAGAGGCTGGATTAAAAAAGAAATCCACAGATATATGGTTTTGATGCCTTCTATTGTATTAATGTGTCTGTGTGTATGTATGTTAGTAGCTCAGTTGTGTCCGACTCTTTGTGACCCCATGAACTGTAGCCCTCCAGACTCCTCTGTCCATGAAATTCTCCAAGCAAGAATACTGGGGGAAAAAAAAGAATACTGAAGTGGGTAGCCATTCCCTTTTCCAGGGGATCTTCCCGACCCAGGGATCAAACCCAAGTCTCCCACATTGCGGGCAGATTCTTTACCATCTGAGGCACCAGGGAAGCACCTACTGTTTTATACTGCAGTTGAATAAGTGCTTCCATATTCATGGTCTCAGTGAAGCCCCATGGTGGCCCCATGGATTGGCCAATTTCTTTTCAGTTTAAGCTTTTTGTATGTGTGTGAGTGAGGGTGGGAGTGATGACATCCAGACTCTTTACATGGACTGGGAATCCACCATCCTTTTTGATAGTCAGAGTCTGGGGTGGCGACATGCCCAGTCTCTCTGCATATGTGGGCAGAAGATGTTTCTGGTTCCTTTTTCCAAGGCTATTGGAACCACAGCTTACCACTCATTTATAGTTGTGAAAAACAGTCTCATTTTCCCCTTAGAATTAATTCTGCCCTCTCTCACTGAAGCCAGTGTCCTCACCTGACTTACTGTGTCCCTGCTTCTTTGCGTGACCTCCTTGCATGACCAGCTGGGCCTCCGCAGGTGGTCTCCAACCAGGGAATCACATGGTTTGCTAGCAATTAGTTGACTGGAACTAGGAGGCATCTTCCTGGGGATTCAGTGTCGTAAATGGTGCCTAGATTCTAGGCCCTATCTGACGTCTGTTGTTCCTGTTAGGTGGATAAACTCTGGAGTAGTAAAGAGAAGGGGCTTTGGAGTTAGAAAGGTCTGGATGGCTTGTGACTCTGTCACAGCTACCTGGGTGACTCTGGGCAGGTGACTTAACCCCTCTGAGCCTCAGTTGCCTCACCTGCAAAAGAGTGATAAGAAATAACTACCTGGCAGAGTTGCTGAATAATGTCTGAAAAGGGTTTAACATAGTAGTTGGCACTTCGTAAATGCCCAGTGATTGCTTGGTATTATTTGCTATGCTGCTGCTGCTGCTAAGTCACTTCAGTCGTGTCCGACTCTGTGCGACCCCATAGACAGAAGCCCACCAGGCTCCCCTGTCCCCGGGATTCTCCAAGCAAGAACACTGGAATGGGTTGCCATTTCTTTCTCCAGTGCATGAAAGTGAAAAGTGAAAGGGAAGTCGCTCAGTCGTGTCCGACTGCTATGCTAAGTCACTTCAATCATGTCTGACTCTTTGCAACCCCATGGGCTGTGGCACACCAGGCTCCTCTGTCCATGGGATTCTCCAGGCAAGAATACTGGAGTGAGTTGCTGTTTCCTTCTCCTCATTTCCAATTCAGGGATTGAACCTGCGTCTCTTACATCTCCTGCATTGGCAGGTGAGTTCTTTACCACTAGTACCACCTGGGAAGCCCTGATAATATTTATTACTGTACTACTAATTACGTATCTGGTTTGTTTAGTAGCACCAGACTCTTCATTATTATTTATATCACCATTTCTATGGGTAAACTGACTCCCAGGTCAAACTCTGTACTAGTCACTTGGGATTTTTTTCTTTTTTTTTTTGAGATTAATTTTATTGGAGTATAGTTGCTTGGAGAAAGAAATGGCAACCCACTCCAGTTATTCTTGCCTAGAGAATCCCATGGGCAGAGGAGCCTGGTGGGCTACCGTCCACAGCGTCGCACAGAGTTGGACACGACTGAAGTGGTTTAGCGTGGAAGCATGCATGCATAGTTGCTTTAAGATGTTAGTTTCTACTGTATGGCAAAATGAATTAGCTGTACATACCACAGTGTATTAGGTTGAGTTTCCTGTGCTCTTCAGTAAGTTCTCATTAGTTATCTACTTTATTGTTTGTTTTTAGTTACTAAGTTGTTTCTGACCCTTTTGTGATCCCATGGACTGTAACCCGCCAGGCTCCTCTATCCAGGCAAGAATACTGGAGTGGGTTGCCATTTCCTTCTCCAGCCTGGGGCATTGACAGTTGGATTCTTTACCACTGAGCCACTGGGGAATCCCCATCTGTTTTATACATAGTATCAATAGTATGTATGTGTCAATCCCAATCTCCCAGTCATTTGGAATTAAAATATCCTCTGTTCCTTCTGAAGGTCTCAGATTGCTTGGGGGACGGGTGGAGAGGGATGTTTTCATCCATCCATCCATTCATTCATTTAATTCATAAACAGTTGCACTATGTTAGGCATGCTGTGGAGCCCTGGGGCAAAATGATGAGAAAGCCAATAGAGTTCCTGTTCTCATGGATCTTACAGTCTGATAGGGGAGACAGACATTAATTAAAATTTTTTAAAAAATTGTAGAAATGTGGAGGTGGAGCTGCTGTGAAAGAACAGTACCTGGGAGGGTCTCAGGGGCGTTTCCCGGGTGTCTGGATTGAACTCAGGGCTCCTGCATTGCAGGAGGTTCAGAGGGTAAAGCATCTGCCTCCAATGTGGGAGACCTGGGTTCGATCCCTGGGTTGGGAAGATCCCCTGGAGAAGGAAATGGCAACCCACTCCAGTACGCTTGCCTGGAGAATCCCATGGACAGAGGAGCCTGGTAGGCTACAATCCGTGGGGTCGCAAAGAGTTGGACACGACTGAGCGACTTCACTTTCACTTTCTCCTGCATTACAGGCAGACGCTTTACCGTCTGAGCCACCAGGGAAGTTCCTGGTTGGCAGCATTGGGTTCAGATCAACACAGGGGTGGTGGTAGCCTGGGTCCAACAGGCTACAGTGTAGGGTGTCTGCAACATCTGAGACTCTGTCAGGGTCAAGAGCATCTGTAACAGAGGAGCAGCTGGGGAGCAAAGGAGCCTTCCAGCTCTCAGGTCAGGGAGTTTGTTCTTACTAGTGCTTATTAAGGGGTGTTTGAAGTGGAACTTTAATTTGGTCTCTTCTTCTATTCAACCCAAACAACACCCTAGTCCATGCTTCCTGTCACTGTGGCTTCCTGTGGCCAGACAAGTTGAATTAATCTTTCTCCCTATAATTGCTCCCATCTCATCTGGTGTTTTTCACTACTACTTTCTTGCTCCCAATCCCTTTGTAATTCCTTTTTCCTGTGTTTGATTTCTCCCATTCTGCTCTGTGACTAAAACCGCTCTTCTGTTTTTTATCCAATGAACATCCAATGTCCAACCTAGATAGCATATTCAAAAGCAGAGACATTACTTTGCCAACAAAGGTCTGTCTAGTCAAGGCTATGGTTTTTCCAGTAGACATATATGGATGTGAAAGTTGGACTGTGAAGAAAGCTATGTGCTGAAGACTTGATGCTTTTGAACTGTGGTGTTGGAGAATATTCTTGAGAGTCCCTTGGACTGCAAGGAGATCCAACCAGTCCATTTTAAAGGAGATCAGCCCTGGGTGTTCATTGGAAGGACTGATGCTAAAGCTGAAACTCCAGTACTTTGGCCACCTCGTGTGAACAGTTGACTCATTGGGAAAGACTGATGCTGGGAGGGATTGGGGGCAGGAGGAGAAGGGGACAACAGAGGATGAGATGGCTGGATGGCATCACCAACTCGATGGACAAGAGTTTGGGTGAACTCCGGGAGTTGGTGATGGACAGGGAGGCCTGGCGTGCTGCGATTCATGGGGTCGCAAAGAGTCGGACACGACTGAGCAACTGAACTGTACTGAACTGACATTCTCTGCAGTGGAAGAGGAAGGGAGTAGAGCTCTATCTTTATAAGAAGCATTGGTGCACGTTTCTTTTTAATGCTCCCACTTAAACTCTGCTCAGATGCTACCTTCCCTGGGGAATGTGTTTCTTCTGTGTTTGCCCAGTTTGCTAGTTGTTTCTTCTCCCTTCCACAGCATGTGGTTTGCAAGTTTGTTAGTCAGTTAGTTCTACTCTTTGGCTTGTAGGAAACTGTCCACAGCTCATAAATTTTCACCACGTAGATCACATTCTCACCCTACCTTGAGCAGGACTCTGAGGTCATGAACTGGCTGGATGCCTCTTCGGGTAACTGTGATGTGATGCTCTGCGTTTGTTGGGTCTTGGAGGATTGTTGGCCCTGTTCTTCCTGGCAGAGGGATGATCCAGGAGCAATATTTTGAAACCTAACCAGGATGCTGTGCCCGGTGCCCGAAGGACACTGGCCACCCAGCAGGCCAGAGGTGGAGGGTGAGTCAAGTATCCCAAGTGTTGACTCTGGAGTGACCACACTGACCACAGCCATAAGTCAGACCAGTGTTGTTTTTTTTCCTTTAATTTACTTAAAAAAACTTTTTAGAGTAGTTTCAGATTTATGAGAAAATTGTAAAGATAGTACAGAGAGTTTTTACATTCTCCCCAGTTTCTTCTGTTAATGTCATACATTTGGTCTGGCACAATTAAGAAACAGATACTGATAAACTATTAATTAGAGTTCATACTACTACCAGTTATACAGTAGTCATGTATGGGTGTTAGAGTTGGACCATAAAGAAGACTGAGCGCTGAAGAATTGATGCTTTTGAACTGTGCTGTTGGAGAAGACTCTTGATAGGCCCTTGGACTGCAAAGAGATCAAACCAGTTAATCCTAAAGGAAATCAGTCCTGAATATTCATTGGATGGACTGATGCTGAGGCAGAAGTTCCAGTATTTTGGCCATCTGATGCAAAGAGCCGACTCATTAGAAAAGACCCTGATGCTGGGGAAGATTGAAGGCGGGAGGAGGAGGGAATGACAGAGGATGAGATGGTTGGATGGCATCACCGACTCAATGGCCATGAGTTTGACCAAACTCCGGGAGACAGTGAAGGACTGGGAAGTCTGGGTTGCTGTTGTAGTCCATGGGGTCACAGATAGTCGGACATGACCAGTAACTGAACAACAACAAGAGTTCATACTTTATTCAGATTTGCTTAGTTTTATCTAAGTTTTTATCTAAGTTTTATCTTAGATTTTCTCTGTGTTCCAGGACCCCATCCAAGATGCCATACTACATTCAGTTGTCATGTCTTATTAAGCTGTGATAGTTTCTGAGACTTTCCTTGTTCTTGATGATTTTGACTGTTTTGAGGAGTAATTGTTGGGTATTTTATAGGATGTCACTGTATTAAAATTTGTCTTTTTTTTTTTTTCATGATTACACTGTGGTTAAGGGTTTTCAGAGGAAGACCGCAGAGGTACAGTGCCATTTTCATTATTGTATGATGAATCTTTTTTAGAGATTTATTTATTTATTTTTTGGCTGTTCTGGGTCCTTATTGCTGCATGCAGGCTTTTTCTAGTTGTAGTGAGCAGGGCTTTTTCTTCATTGCAGTGCATGGGCTCTAGGCCCACAGGCTTTCATTGTTGCATCTTGCAGCAGGAGGGCTCAATAATTGTGGCGCACAGACTTAGTTTTTCTGCAGCACGTGGGATCTTCCCGGACAAGGGATGGAACCTGGGCCTTCTGCATTGGGAGTGCAGAGTGTTAGCCACTGGACCACCAAGGAAGTCCCCTCTGCCTATCACTATTGATCTCAGTAAAATAGGGATCCGGCTGACCGGTCATGGTTATTTATCTCTTTCTTCTTGTAAAGTTATTCTTTTTTCTCCTTTCCATACAGTTCTCTCTGGAAATTACTATATGCAGTCTATGAATAGGGAGTGAGGAGCTATGCTCCCCTTCCTTTAGGGCAGAGTATCTAAATCAATCATTTTGAATTCTGCTTGGGAGATTTGTCTGTTCTTTCCCATTTATGTCCCGGACAAGGGAATGTCCTGAAGAACCCCCTCCAGTATTCTTGCCTGGAAAATCCCGTGGACAGAGGAGCCTGCTGTGCTACAGCCCATGGGGTTGCAGAGTCAGATATGACTGAGCATGCATGCACATCCCATTTATGTATTTTCAGTCACTTGCTTATATCAGTATATGCTCAAAGATATTTATTCATTTTTATATTTTGAATTAAAAAAATTTGGCCATGCTGCACATCTTGGGGATCTCAGTTCCCCAGCCAAGAACTGAGCCCAGGCTACAACAGTGAGAGCAGCAAGTCTAACACTAGACCACCAGTGAAAGTGTTAGTCATTCAGTTGTGTCTGACTCTGCGACCCCATGGAGTGTAGCACACCAGGCTCCTCTGTCCATGGAATTCTTCAGGCAAGCATACTGGCGTGGGTAGCCATTCCTTTCTCCAGGGGATCTTCCTGACCCAGGGATCAAACCTGTATCTCTTGCGTTGCAGGCAGATTCTTTACTGTCTTAGCCATCAGGGAAGCCCAGACCACCAGGGAACTCTTTAATTTTTATACTTTGGATTTTAACCCAATATTGTTATTCAGTTGCTAAGTTGTGTCCGACTCTTTGTGACCCCATGGGCACACTAGGCTCGTCTGTCATCCACTATCTCCCGTTGCTCAAACTCATGTCCATTGAGTCTGTGATGCTATCTAACCATCTCATCCTCCGCCGCCCCCTTCTCGTTTTGCCTTCAGTCTCTCCCAGCATCAAGCTCTTTTGCAGTGAGTTGGCTCTTTGCATTAGGTGGCCAAAGTATTGTGGGAGTTTCAGCATCAGTCCTTCCAATGAATACTTAGGACTGAGTTCCTTTAGGATTGACTGATTTGATTTCCTTGCAGTCCAGGGAACTCTCGAGAGTCATCTCCAGCACCATAATTCAAAAGCATCAGTTCTTTGGCACTCGGCCTTCTTTTATAGTCCAACTCTCATATCTGTATGTGGCTACTGAAAAATCGTAGCTTTGAACCCAAGACCACTTTGTTTTGTTGCTTAGGTTGTTCTAGCTTTGGCCCCTAGGCACTCCAAAGTCTCTCTGACATTCCTTCATCATTGTGGCTTTTTTTTTTTTTTAACTTTAAAAGCCTTTTCTACTTTTTAACACTGCAAGATGCTCCAGGCTTAGCTTATATATTTCCTACCCCAGTCCTAGAATTAGCCATTTCTTTAAGGAGCTCTGGTTCCTTTAGGGGGAAAATTTATTGATATTGGAAACCAAGATTTGGGCCCTAGGTATGCTCACTGGAACAGAAATTTACTGCTCCTAAGCAGTCTCGGCTTACAGAGCAAGGAAAAACACGTGTGTATTGTATATAAGCATATTTATAAATATGTAACCATCTGTCTTTGTTAAGCTAAACATGAGTTTATACTGATATCTATGGTTTTAATCTCTTATCGCAGGGATCATCCTAGTCTTCTCCCCTTGCATGTCTGTAACTCTCCACTCCAACAGTGAGAAACGGGGCTCCAACATCTGCCATCCATTTACTTATTCAATTCCTGTGTATATATTTAGTGGTTTCAGAATTGCTAACCCATCCCTCTGTGGGAAGCAACTTTATTGGCAACAGTGAAATAGTATGGTATTGTTCCTTTTGCTTTTGGACTTGGAGACTCCACTCGTTTCCAGAGTTTCTTTTTCCTCACATGCTTTAGCGAGGTGGTTTCGTATATTTGTAATCCAGTTAGATTCTTTTACTCTTACGACTTTTTGAAAGGGAGAAATTGGAAGATAAAGACTCGGCCATCAGGGCCCTGAGTTAGACAAAGCTTGTGAACGATTCATTTTCTTATATCTATCCAGTGTTTGGTGGCTCCACGCCACTGGATGATAGGGTTCTTATAATCTTTTCTCCCCTCTGCTTGCTTTGGTTCCTACCTGGTTGGTGTGGACTGAATGTTTATGACCCTGCCAAAATAAAATGTTGAAGTCTTAATGTTTAATGGTATTTGGAGGTGGGGCTTCTGGGAGGTAGTTAGGATTCGATGAGGTCATGAGGGTGGGGTCCTCATTATGGGATTAGTGGCTTTAAGAGAAGAGGGAGTGAGAGATTTCTCTCTTCATATGCACACGCACACCTGTGCTGAGGTGAGGACGAGAGACATTCTCCATCTGCAAGAAGCCTGGAAGAGATCTCTCATCAGGAGCTGAATCGGCCAGCACTGTGACCTTGGAATTCCCAGCCTCTAAAATTGTGAGAAATTTCTGCTAAGCCCACTTACTCCATGGTGCTTTGTTACCATAGCCTAAGCAGACCAACGCACCATTATATGTAGAAAGAGAGGCACCCGTGGGCTCTTTCTTTTAAAATTTATTTATTTTTAATAGGAAGATAATTGGTTTATAATTGTGTTGATTTCTACCATACATCAACATGAATCAGTCAAAGGTATACATATGTCCCCTCCCTCCTGATCCTCCCTCCCATCTCCCACCCCATCCTGCTCCTCTAGGTTGTCACAGAGCATTGGGTTTGAGCTCCCTGCGTCGTACAGCAAATTCCCACTGTCTATTTTACATATAGTAATGTGTGGAGAAGGCCGTGGCACCCCACTCCAGTACTCTTGCCTGGAAAATCCCACGGACGGAGGAGCCTGGTAGGCTGTAGTCCAAGGGGTCGCTAAGAGTCGGGCACGACTGAGCGGCTTCCCTTTCCCTTCCCTAGTGTGTGTGTTTCAGTGCTACTCTCCCAATTCGCCCCATCCTCTCCTTCCCCTGTTGTGTCCACCAAGTCTGTTCTCTATGTCTGCATCTCTCTTTCTTAAACCAAGTTCCGCTGATTCCCTTTCTACCTTTAAACAACAAAGGGACCCCTCTTTCTCCCAGTGCATCTGGGATAGGAGGTGGGTCCAGGTAAGGTTCTTAGTGGTGCTCCAGGGTAAAGCCTCTCCCTTGGAGTTGCCTGAGGATATCTGATGGGACACCTTTGACAAAAACCAGCAATAGGATCAAAGGAATGCTTGTCAGGGGAAGGATTATAATTACCATCTTTGGAGGAAAGCATCACCTTTTTTCCCAAGCAGAGTGAGGCCAAGTGAGAAGAGGACCTGGTTTTAAAAGCAGGAAGCTGATTCATGTCAATGTATGGCAAAAACCACTACAATATTGTAAAGTAATTAGCCTCCAGTTAAAATACATTAATTAATTTAAAAAAATCAGGAAGCATGCTGAGAAGTGTTGTGGTGTGCACTCATAGATGGTTCAGAGCTGGAATCCAGCCCCAGCTGTTGAGTGCAGTTGGCTGTACTGCGCTGTGGGCTGCTCTGTTGACTGGTGGGATCAGTGGCAGGTCCTGTCTGATGAACCTGGAGGCACTTTGTCAACCTTAACCTTGCAGTGTGGATGTGAATGACAGTCCAAATTTCCAAGTTAAAAGCCTCAGCTTCCTTGAGGCAGGTTTTTCCCCCAGGATGCTGAATGTGTGTTTTTAGCTGCTTTAGACAAGTCATCATGTCTTTGCCCTAGAACACTCTAATCACTTCATACAAATAGAGAAGTCATAGGAACGGTCACTAGCATAGGAAATACAAAGAAGCCTGAAGCTTGGGAGAATGTGTCACCCTCGATTTTTTTTTTTTTTTTTTAAACCCCTTAACTTCCAGGGAGGGACTTCCTTTCATTGTCTCCTGGCTGTGTTTCTTCCTTTTCCTCTTCATTTTTTCTCTTTTCTTTGTAGTGCTTTTTTTTTTTTTTTTTTTTGGTAAACCATGTCTAGGAGTTAAAAAAAAAATTACTTTTATTGCCTGTTTCATTTCACAGTTTGGCGCCTGTTTTAATATGAGTGTCTGCTTCCTGCCACCCTCAGGACAGTCGAAGGGTGAGGAGTAAATTTATATAGGGCTTGACACCATGAATTCCGCGGCTATGACCCAGAGAGTCTCCCACTGGAGAGATCTACCCAGAAAACAAATTACACTTTGATATATAATGCAGAATCTTTCTAAATTGAGCCCCTAGGAAAAAATGAAAACACTCAAGTACTTTCTCTTTTTGCTGTTTTGTCCTATGTGATTATCATTTTAACCACCCGAATTAAAGTGTATGTGTTAATGTTCTACATTAAGCTAGTGTCTGGAGGTTCATTTTGGACATTACCATTTAGAGTAGCTTAATGTTTAATATACAAGCATCTAGAAGAGTTCTTAGTACATAGTCCGAGTATTTAAGAGTTAATCAGATCATTATTATTTTTTAATATATATTTTTAATTTGTTTATTTGGCTGCACTGGGTCCTGGTTGTAGTATGTGGGATCTTTTTTAGTTGCAGCTTATGAACTCTCAGGGTTTCCCTGGTGACTCAGACAGTAGAGAATCTGCCAGCAATGCTGGAGACGTGGGTGAACTCTCAGTTTCAGCATGTGGGATCTAGTTTCCTGACCAGGGATCGAACCTGCCCCCCACCCCACCCCTACCTCCACTTAGGGAGCAGGAAGTCTTAGCTACTGGACCACCAGGGAAGTCCCATTATTATTATTATTACTACAAACTAAAGAACTGCTCCCATGTTGCATGTTGTGGGGCAGTAAGACAAAGATGGGGCTTGGGACCTAACACCAGTATTCGGTGTGGGTGGAGGAGATAAACTGGAATTGCTGCTGTGTGTTACTGGCTTGGAGATGTGATGGGGGGCATGGGAATGATCTCTGAGCAGAGATTTGGGTTCTAAAAACTTGGAACTAGGGAGCTTTGAAAGTTTCTCATGTAATGAAAGTCAGAGTATGTTAGATGGTCTCTGAAAGCCTCTCTACCTTTAGAATGTGATTCTATGTAGCTTCCCCCCTACTTGAAGTAGAAGAAGGACGGGCTGGGGGTGAGCACTGGGAGGTTAAGGCAGCGGCCCCCAAAGTTTTTGGCACCAGGGGCCAGTTTCATGGAAGATAGTTTTTCCACTGGGGGTGGGGTGGGGATGGTTTGGGGATGATTCAAGTGTGTGACATTTCCTGTGTACTTTATTTCTGTTATTACATTGTGATATACAATGAAATAAGCATACAACTCACCATAATGCAGAATCAATGGAAGCCCTGAGCTTGTTTTCCTATAACTGAATGGTGATGGGAGACAGTGACACCCCAAGTGTGTTGTGCTTCTATGAGAATCTAATGCTGCCCCTGATCTGACAGGAGGTGGAGCTTAGGCTGTAATACGAATGATGGGTAGTGGCTGTAAACACAGATGAAGCTTCATTCTTTGCTGCTCGCCTCCTGCTATGCAGCCTGGTTTGTAACAGGTCATGGACTTCTATTGGTCTGTATCCCAGGGTTTGAGGACTGCTGGGTTAAGGGACTTTGTAGAGGAGAAGGAAAAGGAGTGACTTTTTCTTCTAGGTTGGTTTCTTTTCTCAATGTGTTTTCTGGCATCCTCAGAGTAAAAGGAGTTTCCATATGCTTCTGCAATTGGTGTTAATTAAATGCAGACCATACCTCTTCAGCCCTTCTTGGCACACTCTTATAGGTTCAGCTGCAACTCAGGATAATGGGTGACTGCCAGAGGGAGGGAAAAAAGTAATATTCCATAAAATTAGGTAAGGTCTGGCTTAGAATTCTTTGAACATAAAGGCCAAGTTATCCATTTTTATTTGCACTCTAGCCCCCTGCCCCCGCTGCAAACACATCCCTGGGGAGAGGAAACCAGCACAGCAGAGATTTTGTACAAGGGTGAAAAGGAGAGCGTTGGAGGTGAGCAAAGGAGGCATCTCCGTTTTCCATGACTGCCTTTTATTTTTGCGTTTTAATTTTTGTGGTAATTAACACTCCTTGAAGGGCTTCCCAGGTGGTGGTAAGAACTTGCCTGCCAACACAGGAGATGCGGGTTCCATCCCTGGGTTGGGAAGATGCCCCGGAGTAGGAAATGGCAACCCACTCCAGTATTCTTGCCTAGAGAATCCCATGGACAGAGGAGACTGGTGGGCTACAGTCCATGGGGCACAAAGAGTCAGATACTACTGAAGTGACTTCGCATGCACACATGCACAACACTCCTTGAAGGAGTTAACCTTACTCCATTATCTAATTATCCCACTCTGGTTGGGCTCTCTGGCCTTCCAATCCAGTGACAAAGTTTCTGGCAAGGTCACCTTTGATCTCCATCCTGGTCTTCCGCTGTTTATCAGCAGTGTTTGGCTTATCTGAGCTCCTTAAACACCAGCCTCTCAGCCTCTGGGCCACCGCCCTCTCCTAATCTCCTCCTGTCCCACTGGCTACTGCTCCTTCTCTTCTTGACTTCTTGGTGTTGGAGTGCCAAGGCCTGGACCTTCCTGTGATCTACATGCAGGCGATGATTCAGTGGATCTGGGGTGGAATGAAGAGTTTTGCATTCTTTTTTTAAAAAATTAACTAATTTTTGGCTGCGTTGGGTCTTCATTGCTGGGCACAAGCTTTCTCCCGACCAGCGGGAGCTCCTATCTAGTTGTGGTATGCAGGTTTCTTGTGGTGGTGGCTTCTCTTGTTATAGAGCAGAGGCCACAAGAGAAGCCTGGCTTGGAATAACACCTTGACTCTTTCTGGTGAGTTTTCACCCGACTTGGGTTAAGACCCAGCGTCTGCCTGAGGCCCACAGACCCTCATGGTTTTTGTCCTGCCCTCTGCTCTGCCCTCCCACCCTCCTCTGCACATCTCCACTTGTGTTTTGCCCAGGTCAGCTTTCGTGCCGATTCTCCGATGCACCCGGCACCTCCCTTCCTCTGTGGCTCCAACTTGCCCTCTACTTGGCCCTAGCCTGCCTTACAGAGCTCTCTTCCTCTCTTTCAAATCAGATGTTCCTGTCTCAGGGAGACCTTGCTTGCTCACTGTATCTGATGACGGACCTTCACCACCAACACCTTGCTCTCTCTCCTCACCCCACTCTATTTCTTCATGGCACGGGCCACTGTAAGTTACTTGCTGTCTCTTCTCTCCCCGTCAACCCTCTGAATGTAAGTCTAAGAGGGGACTCTGTCTCTTCTCGGAACTGTTCTAGGAGAGGGTCTAGCATGGCTCTCAGTAGGATCTCATTAGAGATTAAATAAAACGTTAGTACCAGCATATACTGGATGAGCTGGATGTCCACTGGTCTCTGCCTCTCATTCCAATGCCTCGTTTATAATGGTTTAGGATGCAGATTATATTATAATATTTTAATTGTTGTAAACTTTTGGGAAAGAACTGAGGTGGACTGGCACACAAGTGAGGCTGTTATACCACGAGAAGAATCAGTGTTTTCATGGCAGTCTGCACAACTGAAGGTTTCTGCCCTGTAATGGTGACTGTCTTCCTGTTCACAGCATGTATGGTGATTTAATTTCAGCAAAATTTACATTACTATGCATTTAAAATTCATGTTGTGAAGTTGGATTGTATTGGTTTTTTAAATCATATTTGTATTTAACGTGAAGATTTGTCTTGATTTTCTTCTGTCATAAGAACTAAAATAGTCTTATATTTGCACGCTAAGTGAGCACAAAGGGTCTTTCAGAATTTCTTTAAAGGCATATGTACATTATGCAAGCACGTGAAAGACTAAGTAGGAATTAATCAGTATTACAGATGCAGCTGAGGACAGGGACACCTAGGAACATATCTTAACTTCCCAAAGTGCTTGTGAAAAGCTGTTTTTGACAAAACAAGGATAGTATAGTCTCTGAGTGGGCCATTAAATTTTAGCATGCTTTCAAGAGAAAAATTTTAAAATACTTATATTCATATGAATTCAAAAGAATATAAATACTGGCAAACTCTGAAAGGCTTGAATATATAACGCTTTAGTTTGTTTATATAACTGAAACTTCAAGTTCTGATTACTGATTCAATTTCTGGCTATTGAAAAACAGTATGAATTGTGAAACTTCTTACTGGAGACATCTGTATCAAATATAGATATTTAAATATAAGATAGAGATGATGGAATTGATAGCTTTTACCCACCAGTGTCAAGGCCTGAGTTCAGAAGGCATGCAGGAGAAGCTCCCAGTTCTAGTTTTTCCCCAGATGCCATCCCCTAGCTCCTGCAACAAGAGCAGAAGGGATTCTGTACTTAGGAATGGGGCCCAAGAGGGAGACAGATTCTTGCTCTAAGGAGAAGTGATGGTTGCCCCACATGTGTTTCATTTGTGAATATGTGTTCATTTATATCCTGATCACTTATGTCATAGTCCCTTTGGGCTGCTCTAATGAAACCCTAAGGCTGGTGGCTTACAAACAACAGAAGCTTATTTCTCATTCTGGAGGCCGAAGGTGGCAGCATGTGGTGTTCTGGTGACGCCCTCTTCTTGGTTCATAGCTGGTGCTCTCTTGCTACGTCCTCATGTGGTGGAAGGGACTAGGGATCTTGGAGTGGTGTCTTTTTTATAAGGCCACTGGTCCTGTTCGCAAGGGCTCCATCCTCATAATCTACACATCTTCCCAAGGCCCCACCTCCTAATGCCATCATGCCAGTAGGGGGGAATGTATGTGTTAGTATTTCAATGTTTGAGATTGGATTTTGGGAAGACAGACATGCAGACCATATCAACTTCCAGGTAGAATCTGAGGCTCTCATATTTACAAGTGAGCCCAGTGATGTGGAGCTGAGTAGGAGATTCAGCTCCGTGGAGCTAGGTAGGGCAGCAGACAGCAGCATATGAAGTCAGGGGCAGGGTGAGAGTGCTTCGGGAAAGGAGAGAGGGAGCCAAGGATCGTGGAAATGTTCAGAATATCTGAAGCTTCAGTCAGCTCTTCAGTTATCTGAGTAACTGGTAAGAACATGACGCCAGTGCTTGGGGTGACTTTGAGGTCTGGGAGAGTTCCCCTCCCCCTGCTGCCCACCCAGGACAATTCTGGGGCCGAAGATTGCACTGGGGAACAAAATGGTGTCATCAAACTTCGGGATCATAACTGTCTTGAAGAACAGACAACCTGACTTGATACATCTGGGAGTCTGCTAGGTTTCTATTTTGTTGTGTTTATATATATTTTGTTTTGGGTCATACGTCAGGATTTCAGTTTCCTGACCAGGGATCAAACCCTGGCAGGTGAAAGCTCTGAGTCCTAACCACTGGACTGCTGGGGAATTCCCATAGGTTTCTATTTTAGAAGGCTAATTTTAATTTTATTTTTTAATATTTTGGGTGCCTTCACAGTATCATCATCTTTTTAACAGTCACACTGTATGATATTCAGTAGGTTTCTATGGACAGTTCCAGATGTCTGTTATTCCCAGTATAGTCTTTCTGGGTCCCATGCAAACGACTGTGATTGATACATTTTTGAGATTGAGTGGTTTGTGAATTGATGCCCACAGGGATTTCTCTGGACCCTTCTCTTCCAGGGGGCTCTGGATTTTGTAATCATTTGGACAAGTTTGTTCATGATGCCAACGCCCTCAATCTTTTTCCCTGATGAGGATGAAGATGGACAGATTTTCCTGGTTTGATCTTTTTTTGAGGACCAAGAAGAACTACTTTGCAGAGGGTGTCACATACCTTCCAGGGGAGGATGTTTAGCTTTGGAATTCACTTTGCAGAAATCCTTTTTGAAGAGGCTCCAGGAATGAGGCTTGTTACAGCTGGCATTGTTGAAATTCCAGAGGGTTCCTTTATTCCCTTTAGGAGATGCTTGATAACCCCAGGACCTACTTTCTACTTTTGGAACACACGCATCTTGTGAACCTGGCATCTGGAGGTGGGAAGAAAAGCCACAGTGATGCTGACAATCAGAGTTTAGTGTTTTAAACAGTGATACACATTCTAGTTGGAGGTAGTGGGCTTGCGAGAAGGGAAGGCATGGAGATTTGTTATGGAAACCCTTGGCTTTTTTGTTTTAATTGTTGAAGTTTTAAAAAGGGATTCAGAGCTGTTTGCATCATACATGATTTATTAATTCTTCCATTCATTTATGGGTGCTGGGATATGACAAAGAGGAAGGCCACCCTGAAAAGTGATGCATCCACTGAGTTTGGATAGACAAAAGACCCCTCTGCAGTGGGACATGGTGACGTGTTCTGGTTCACAGACATCCAATGACCATGTCAGGATAACTACCAGATGCTGTGAAAGTGTTAGTTGCTCAGTCGTGTCCGACTCTTTGTGACCCTAGAGACTATAGCCTGGCAGGCTCCTCTGTCCATGGAATTTTCTGGGCAAAAATACTGGAGTTGCCATTTCCTTCTTCAGGGGATCTTCCCTACCAAGGGAATCAAACCCCGGGTCTCCTGCACTGCAGGCAGATTCTTTGCCATCTGAGCCATCAAGGAAGTCTACCAGATGCTGTGGGAAGCTGAAAAATGAAAGTGTGGTTCCTGCTCAAGAAAGAGTGCAGGTCTTAGGGACAGAAGGTCTGGGTCTTACTCCCGACACTGCCCCCAAGCCAGGTATGAAACCATGGGGGCAATTACTGTCCCTCAGAGCTTATGCATCTCTCATGGAAGAAATGATCAATATACTCCCTCACAAGTGGGGCTGCAAGGATCTGACCAGATAAGATGATGTAAGGGAGAGCCTGGCGTAGTTGCAGCCTGGCTGGTCCATGGGGTCACACAGAGTCAGGCACGACTGAGCACACAGACGGACTGATGGACAGTAACTGCATGTGTGTGGTGTTGAGGGGGGCTTTTGAAGTTAGATTTGGACATAAAAATACAACGACAACGCTGTCTTGATATGTTTTGGGTTCAGGCTCCATGTGGAAACTATAGCACATATGTCATGGATCTATTATGTCTGGTTAAGAACTTGTCTGTGGATCTGGCAACAAAAAGACATGTGTTTATTTAGTCAATAACTGTTTATTAAATTTCCACTCTGGATATAGCACTGTGCTTTAGATTTCTCAACCCTCTGGTTTCTTAATTAGTTAATAAATTATTTCAGGATGCTGGTGGTTAATGCTGTTTGGTTAACCAGTGGGGTTTTTAGCCTCTGCCTCAGAGGTATTTAAAAACGTTTAACGATCAAAGTCAGCTTTCTTGTGGCCATAAATGCCACGCGGCACTTCTTTTTCACTTATTATTTCCTGTTTCATTTAGCATACAATCCGTGATTTAATTTTCCCAAGCACGTTGTGAAGTCACCATTAATAATCTGACTTTAGAGATAAGAAAACTCTCAGAGAAGTTAAACAACTTGTCCAGAGCTGGAATTTAATCTGAGTTCAGTTAGACCCATTTCTGGCCCCTGCACCTGGCTGTTCTCTCCATTTCTGGTCTTCAGAATTGCAAACTTGGTGTCTTAGCTTTGCCTTGGTGGAAGAACTTTAACAATTTTATTTATTGATTTATTTTTGGCTGCTCTGGGTCTTTATTGTTGTGCAGGCTTTCCGATAGTTTTGTCAAGCGGGGGCTACGCTCTAGTTTCGGGGTTCGGACTTCTCGTTGCGGTGGCTTCTCTTGAAGCTCTTCAGGCACACAGGCTTCCGAAGCTGCAGCAGTGGCCTCAGTATTTGTGGCTTGCAGATGCTAGAGCATGGGCTCAGTAGTGGTGGTGCACTGGCTTAGCTGCTTCGTAGCGTGTGGGATCTTCCCGGATCAGGGATCGAAACCCATGTCTCCTGCATTGACAGGCAGATTCTTTACCGCTGAGCCACCAGGGAAGCCCCGGAAGAACTTCTAGAAATCATTTCAGGGGTCGAGAGGGGAAGAAGGGCGAATAACGATTCTGAAACATTTTTTGGATGTGCATTCTGATTTCTTTTAGACCATGTGAAGCATAAAAGACCACTGAATTTTAAAGGTAAAGTGGGGGATGTGAAAGAGGAGTGGGATCAAAAACAACAGAAGTGGAGCAGAGGCTGGCGTGGTGGGGGCATCCATGGGCTGGGGCAGGAGAGGGCTGCGCCTCAGAGGTGAGGTGAGGGTCCCAGGGAGGCCAGCTTGGTGCCCATGCTTTGCCCTGACTGTTATCCGGGTAGTGAGTCCCCGTGACCCCTGATCTTCAGACCCCTGGTTGATTCTCCAAAGTCTACAACCATAGTATAAAAGGAGCCTTCCTACAGGCTTTTCTCTTTGCCACCCTCCCTTTTTGTGCAAGGTGACTTTCAGGGGAAGCTACAGCACTCAGTATTGTGATCTTCCCCCACCACCCCAGCTAGAGAAGTTCTGGTCATCATGCTCATTTAGGGACATTCAAATCATAGTTAAGTCTGTAAGGGAGACAGCCACTCTGCCATCGTTTTGAAGCCTCAGTCTATTTTTGAAATTTGTTTCCTCGGGGAATTCTGAAGACTTGTGTGTGAGACATTTCCTTTGAAATCTTATAAGTTTGGTTAGTTTCCTTTGTTGTTGTTGTTATTTTCCCCCTACAGAATGGATGGATGGAGGGATTGATAGATAGGAAGAAAGAAATAGAAAATAAAGCTTACTTTAGGCAAGGCTGCCTCTTTCTGTCCTGTTTGGAGTACATTGAAAGATCGGTATGCACTTTGCTTTGTAGTTGACTGTTCCACACTCCGATTTTCACTTTTATGTTGTTGAGGGTCTAATGTGGCTGCTCCTGCACAAAATTCATATCTTCCCACGAGTCCTATAGGCAAGTCCTTTTGAAGTGAACATTTTGTCCACTCATAAGAGGTGTTAACTTGTATTGTCAGACTGGCAGTGGCTTCCCTCTGAATGAGGCAGTCACCAAAGCCCACTCAGGGGAAATTAATTTTTGGTTGGTGGCTCATTTCTTATTTTCTGGAATCAAGTTTATGACTGTACACGGGCTTGTCAGCTCCCTGTCCCTACTTTAAACACTCTCTTAAATGACTTGCATGCTCAGATAGAATTATTCATTCCACACAAATGTCCAAAGACAGAGTCCCTATCCCGTGACAGGTGCCCGACCTGGGTGCTGGGGCCTGGCTGATGCGGACTACTGTGCTCTGGATGGAGGGCAAAGCACGGTGGGGAGTTTTCTCATTTTCTGGCTAAATATCTTCAGTAACCACGAGGGCCTCTGGAATGGGCTGGAGGTGGCACTGGGAACTTGAGTGGGGGGGTGGGAGTTGTGGCCTGGCATTGTGACTAATCTCCAGGCTCAGCTAGTAACATGGGATGGCCCAGAGAGGAAATGTTTCTATCTGGCACATGTTCATAGTTCTGCCAAGTGCTCAGCTCTTTGTTCTTACACACACACTCATTGATCTTGCTAACTAAAGCAATTATCATCATTTAGTGGTCTTTCCCAAAAGCATTATTTCCACTCCAGAACACCTCTTTTATTTGCCAAGTGCCACAATGTTACATCCTGGCAATTGGTCAACATTTACTGCCAAATTATGTAAGTCCTCGGTTGGGTTTAGTCCCTGACTGAACAGTGTGCTGTGGTAGAATGCATTAGGAGGGTGATACGGCCTGGTGGCTGAAGACAGAGATCAGCTGTCCTTAAATGCATTCATTAATTCAGTGTTTACACTGTGATTGGGAAGGAAATCCACATTTGCTTATGACACCGGTGCCCAGGTGAGAAATGTCATTCTGTGAAAATCCTGGATTGAGGTCTGTTGTCAAGGAAATGTAAATTGTGGACATTTCATGAAATTCACATATGTGGATTAATTTGCTAACAGGGAGCTAAGAATGTAATAAACCAAGGTGGCTTTACTCAAAGATTGAAATGTAATTAGTGTTGACTGTAGTGCAGCAGCTAATGAAAAGGACTACAAACCTTAGAAAAGAATTTTATTAATAAATATTAGGAGAAATATTTTTATAGAAAACTCAGCCTCAGTGTAAGAGGAGATTATGGGTAAAATGACTTCATTTAGTAAATATTTTAAAAAAGCATCACACTGAATAAATTTTTACAGAAGCTCTTCTATTAAAAATAATATTTGTTATAAATTTTAATGAGTGTGGACTCTACTAGAGATGCAGAATAAAACGTGCCAGCACTGCTTGGAAATGAGAGATCAAGACACACCCCTTAGTCATTGTGGTCTTGGCCTGCGTGCGTTGTTTCATCTAAGCCACGTTTGCTGTTCTTGTTCTAGGATTAAGTGTTTTACGAACGTTATTAATTTTGTCCAGCTGGATATGCTAGAAATCCCCTTACAAAAATCCCACTCAGGGACTTCCCTGGTGGTCCAGTGGTTAAGACCGTGTGTCACCAGTGCAGAAGGCTTGGGTTCGATCCCTGGCCGGGAAACTGAGATCCCACATGCTATTTGGCATGGCTAAAAGAGTAAAAAAAAAAAAATCCTACTCAGAGGATAGTAAAGGAATAAAAATTAAACCTCCAAAGACAAAGAATGGCAGTGGAGACTTCGTGGAGGAGAGCTCTGAAGCAAGTGGGGTGGTAATTATTAACAGCAGGGTGAGAGATGCTTCATCCTGAGGTACCTGCAGTGCATAAATGAGGTGATTTGCCTGTGGAGCTGCTGAGTGGCTCGAAAGTGGAAGGCATAGGTTACTGTGGAAGGCAGGGTTCAGGGCCAACCCGATATGTAGGTGCTTTGAGAACTGGGGCAGTTAGATTTCCAGGGTCTCTGCTTTGTACCAGATATCTGGGCATCCCCTGCCCTTTCCCTCACCCCTCAGCAGCAGATTAGAGCTCTCTTCTCTGGGGAAACTGAACTGGAATGAGGTTGGAAGTAGGCATGGGTGACTGAAAATGGCTGCTGAATTCACGCTGCGACCTCCATGTTGCTCCCCTGCCCTCCCAAAGGCCAGCAGCCAGCCCTGTGGCAGCCCCAGCAGCGGACTGGAGGAGTCTTGGGAAATCAGTTGGCTCCAGAGAAAAATGACTCCAGATACTGAAATGTACGAATCCTTTAGTGGAAAGCTCAGCACTTTCCCTTCCACATAACTTGGAAGTTTGCCAGTTAATAATTCCTCTCCATATATACAGGTCCTCCAACCTGTTTTTACTATTATATTAATATTTCCCTCTTAAATAGGGTCAGGCAGCCAAAGATCCGAGTCATATTAGGAAGGCTTTCAACATGAAAGACGGGGCCCCAAACAAACCAGAAAAGAGAAACCTTGCAGAAGATGGAGATGTTGCAGATAGCAGAGAAACTGCATTTTTTGAAAAAAGTTATAGTATAATATACTGTAATAAAGAGCTTCTCAGAGTGAGAAGCTGTTTTCATGTTCAAAATGAGAACAGCACTTAAGAAAGAAAAACAATTAGAGGAGAATAAAGAAATAATGGAAATTAAAAATGAAATACTTGAATTTAAAAGAATTTGAGGATGTATTTCTAAAAATATTAGAAAAAAAAAGATGGAGCACAGGAGTAGATGAGAAAAGAAATGTAATTGAAATTCAGTCTAGAAGACTCAACAGTACTGATAATGCAAACACCAAGAACAGAATAAAATAATTCTCTGAACATTATCACAGAAATGATGTAAGAATATTTCATAGTGCTAAAGTGAATTTCCAGACTGAAGGAATACGTTAAGTGCTCATGTTTTGTAAAAGCACCAGTTTAGTAAAATCCTCATGGGATAATGTCATTTTGAAATTTTGGAATACCAAGGACAAAGAAAAGGTCGTAAAAACTTTCATAGAAAAATAAACAGGGCATGCACAGAGGAAAGGATATCACAGTAACATCAGAATTCTTAATAGCTTCCTTAGAACCTAGAAGATAATGAAGTAATACTTTAAAACCTGACGGGAAAGTTATTTTTAACCAGGATTCAAAATCCAGCTAGACTATCATTCAAAAGTAAGCATAGAATAAAGTCATTTTTCATAATACAAAGACTCAAACAATTTTTTTCCTTTTCTTTAAAAGTTATTGGAAGGAGTTCTCTGGTGGTCCACTGCTGAGGGCACAGGTTTGATCTCTTGTCAAGGAACTAAGATCCCACAAGCTGTGGGGTGTGGCCAAAAAAAAAAAGTTATTGGACTTGTGCTTCATCAGGACAGTTCACTAAACTAAGAAAGAGGAAGACACAGAACTTGGGAAACATAGCACAAAGGGAAGAGATCAGCTGAATCCTAATGTTGAGGTGAAGGGTAGAAGTTTGGAAGGGAGGTCATCACGGGAGCAGATCACCAAATGATCTGATACTTTTATCATCTGCAAATTAATACTGGAAAGCATCTAATGGATGTGATATAGCTGATGAAGAGATTTAAGGGTAGGTTTATAGAAAACAAGATAAGCAAAAACAGCAGTTACTACCTCTAGAAAAATTAAAGTTATAGGAGAAAGGAAAAATAACCAGAGTCTACCATTTGGCTGTTCAATATATAGTATTATATTATCACAATAATGTAAACACAATTGGCTCTTGATTTTATTGTTGGGAAGCTAACAGAATGAGAAATTCATGTGTTGTATGTGTGTGTGTCATCTACAACATGTAAAAATGATAGATTAAGGAATTGCAGTTAGGTATTTTACTCAGCAACATGGAGGTAAGTAGTAGAAGAAAGAGCTACAATTTGCAATTGGTTTCCTCTGAGGAATGTGATCAGGATTGGGGATAGGAAGCTGAAAAGTACAGGTTTTCATTATATCTTATTTTATGTTAGTTAAAAATTATTTAAAATGTTAGTAATATCACTCTGAAAATGCAAGTAGGCATTATAAACTCACTGGAATTGGTGAGATGATGAATACTGCAGGTACATGTATCTAAGCTGTTAAATGAGAGGTGATATCTAATGTGATTTGCATTTAAAATAATCATCAAGCAAACTGATGGTGCTAAGCTAGTGGTAAGAGACAAATATGTCCAGGAAGGCCCGAGACAAATCAGAGACAAATGTGGATGGCTTCCCCGATGGCTCAGCAGGTAAAGAATCCACCTGTGATGCAGGAGACCCTGATTTGATCCCTGGGTTGAGAAGATCCCCTGGAAGAGGAAATGGCAACTCACTCCAGTATTCTCACCTGAAAAATCCCATGGACAGAGGAGCCTGGCAGGCTACAGTCCAAAAAGATTGCAAAAAGTTGGACACGACTGAGTGGCTAAGCACGAACGCATGTGGTATAAGTGAACTAAATCATTGGTAAGGGTATATTAAATGGATATATTGCATTGGCAGGTGGGTTCTTTACCACTAGTGCCACCTGGGAAGCCTATACTTTGTAAATGCCATTGCTTAAAATAGAAACCACATCCAGCACCAATTAAACATTGACAAAAATTATGTATTTGCCTACAAAAGAAATCTCAATACATTAAAAAGAAAGAAATAATAGTGACTTCACTTTTTTTTTTTTTGGCTGCTCCACACAGTTTGCAAATCTTAGTTCCCCAGCTGGGGACTGAACCTGTGCTCTCAGCACTGCAGTCCTAACCAGTGGAAGTCACAGGGAACTACAGTGACTTCATTTTCTGACCATAAATGCAATGCAAATGTAAGTTAACAACATAGATAAAGATCTCCCAAGCCAAAACAACACAGCAAACATACCGGATACGCAAAAACTTCCTCAAAAACAACTTTTTTGTCAAAGAAATCAAAACCATGAATTGAAACTATCTAGAGAATAATAATAGAAACATTTCCATGGTGGAAACTACTGGCTGCCTTCCCAATGTCCATTCTCCTCTCTTTTTACCAACAGAACACTGACTCTGAGAGTGTCAATGACCAGCTTAAAAAAAAAAAAACAACCCTATTTCCCAATCCTTTCTTGTAGGTGGGGATGACCTACAAGTCATCCCCATCCCCATCCATGATTAAGTCCTCACCAATAAGGTGCAAGGGATTACTGGTGGGTGAGTCCTCCAAGAAAGCTCTTTAAAAAGGTTGACGCATCTAGCCTAATAAACTTGAGTGTGTGATGCTGGATCAGCTATCTTGTAATTATGAGTTGTCTAATACATGCTAAAAGTAGGTGAGTAGAAAGATAAAAGAGGTATTCCTCAGAAATATCCTGGCATCTATTCCAGCTCTGAACTTCCTATCTCTGGGGGCGAAAAATATCCTAATTCTTAAGTTGCTATTTGGGGTCTGTTCATTAGGAACCAACACTATTCCTGACATAGTCACATATCAAAATTTGTGGACTATGATGAAAGAGTGAAAAACAAATGAAGCATGCAAGTCAAGAAACTGGAAACATAACAGAATAAAGGAAAGCAGAAGGAAAGAGTAATTATCAAACTAGACCTCAGTAAATTAGAAAATTAAGAAAAAAAGAAATGATTGATAAGTCTAAGCTAGTTCTTTAGGGGAACAACAATTTAAAAAAATATGTAGACATGTATTTTACCTGCAAAAGTAATAGGTGAAGAAAGCACAAATGAAACTAGAAAGTAAGAAATATAGAAGAGACGAAGTGATTTATACATTGCAAAATTCTCTGCAAATAAATTTGAAAATGTGGATCAAATAGATTATTTTCTTGGAAAATATGCTATTAGAGTGACTCCAGAATAGAAAGAAAACTTAAAAATGCTGCTAACAGTGAAAAAAATAAGATAGCAGTTTTCTGTGACCAGTTGTTTTGCTCTTCCTGCCTCTCCGTGGCTGTCGGAGTTTTCAGAGTGAGAGTAGTGAATTTCTGGTGAGAGAGTGTGGGGTGGCTGGGGCGACCTGCCTAGTGATCTGTATGCAGTCTTTTGACAAGGGTGGTCACACACAAGGGAGAAGACAGTGATTCTTGGCGTTAGGACCCATCAGAAAATAAAGAGACCTGAATTTTCAGGTTTTAATAACATTTTTCAGGTCCTTATGTTCCTTAAACTTTTTTGTTTAAAAAAATTTATTTTTAATCATTACTCTCTGATTCCTTAAAGTAAAAAATGTTTTAAACAGTGTATCCAAATAAATAATGATAAAGCTTTCAAAGCAGCATTGTGCATAAAGAAGCTTGAAAGGGTTTTGACAGGAAAATTAACTTTTGAAAAAAAGAGAAAAATCAAATACCTTAGCTCTTATTAATTATTTTCATGGAAAAGTATCTTGTTCTCAAATGCTGGTAAGCTGGAACACCCTACTGGTTAAAAATAAATAGACAAAGTGTGAGGAAATGAACTAAGGGAAAAAACGGCAACCAGCACAGCCAGAGAGAATAATTAAGCTCTGCTAAAGGCATCAGTCATTTCGCCAGTAGTCCCTCCTAAGGCCAGGGTTCATGCTCGGTGTTGACAAACACCACGGTCACATGGGCCCCTGGCATCCAGAAAGGCTTGTTTGAAAGAGCATTTGGTTCTGAAGTGTCCTTGCTATTATATTAAAAGTGTTTTCTTTTCCCTGAACTTTGAAAGTTTTCTCTCATAATCTTTATTTAAAGAGATGTAATTTTAACTTAATGTCCTCTTTTTACCCTGTCTTTTCCCCTGGTAGTGGGACCAGTGAACCATGGAGCTGTATTTTGGTGAATATCAACATGTGCAACAGGAATATGGTGTCCACCTGAGACTCGCAAGTGATGAAACCAGAAAGTCCAGGAATTCCCAGCATGCTAAGGCAGGCTCCTATGGTGTCAGTATTCGGGTCCAGGGCATTGATGGCCACCCCTACATAGTCCTCAATAACACAGAGCAGTGTCTGGCAGGCACGTCTTTTTCTGAAAACGGGCCATCGTTTCCAGCTCCAATGATAAACAACCTGCCCCTCCATCCCAGCAAGGGGTCTGTGGTGGAAGAGAACAGTGCAGAAGAACTGCAGCTCCCAGAAAACCCATATGCCCCACCTGGCCCAGTAAGAAACCTGAAACAGCCCTCTCTCTTTGAGGGCAAGAATGGGGCTCTAGAGCGCAAAGAGGAGCCAAGGAAGGCATCCCCCATGCTGAACTTTGAGAGGCATCCAGAGCTTCTACAGCCCTATGATCCTGAAAAGAATGAGTTGAGCTTGAAAAATCACCAGCCTCCTGAAACCAGTTGGCTGAAAGCTTTAAGAGAAGAAGGGACCAACAATAAGAAGGCCTGGACTTGCATGCCCAAACCTAGCCATTCCCAGCCCACCAGCCCTCCCTCCGAAGACCCGGCCAGGTCCAATGTGACGGCCATCCGTCTGTGCAGCTCCGTGGTCATCGACGACCCCAAGAAGCAGACCTCGGTGTGTGTGAACGTTCAGAGCTGCAGCAAGGAAGATCCAGCAGAGGAGGCTTTTGCCCCTAGCGGGAGGCCCCTGCTCACCCCCAGCCTGCAAGCCCACCCGGAAGCCAAGAAAACCAGACCGGATGTGCTTCCCTTCCGGCGCCAGGACTCAGCCGGGCCGGTGCTGGACGGAGCCCGGTCCCGGAGATCCTCTTCATCATCCACGACTCCCACTTCAGCCAACTCTTTGTACAGATTTTTACTCGATGATCAAGAATGTGCCATCCACGCTGACAATGTGAATCGTCATGAAAACAGAAGGTACATCCCCTTCTTGCCCGGAACTGGGCGGGATATTGACACAGGGTCGATTCCTGGCGTGGATCAGTTGATTGAAAAATTTGACCAAAAACCTGGGATGCAGAGAAGAGGCAGGTCTGGGAAGAGAAACAGGATCAACCCAGAAGATAGGAAAAGGTCCCGAAGTGTGGACAGTGCCTTTCCTTTTGGTCTCCAGGGGAACTCGGAGTACCTAACGGAATTCAGCAGGAACCTGGGCAAGTCCAGCGAACACCTGCTGCGGCCATCACAGGTGTGCCCGCCGCGTGCACAGGAGCACCGGGGCAGGCAAGGCGGGGGGCGCGCCTTCGCCAGGCTGCTGGGAGCCCAGCCCAGGGCTCCCCTGCAGAACAAAGACGGGAAAGTTCCAGAAAACAAAGGTGCTCAGGAAAGTCCTACTGGGCGCACATCCTCCCTCCCAGCACAGACTAAGAAGGAGGAGGAAATCAAAACAGCCACGGCTACGCTGATGTTACAGAATCGGGCGCTGGCGACTTCCCCTGATTCAGGGACCAAGAGGATTTCCGTGAAGACCTTTACTTCCACCTCAAATACTCAGGTAATACTGGTGGGAGTCATTTTGTTTCCCTTCTAAACGATCTCCATCCTGGCTGTAGGAATAGGTATCTTCCATCTTGAATCAGTAATTGCATCATCTTGAATTAGTATTATTTTTTAGTTTTCCCCTACAGATTATGACCTGCCAGTCATTGATTTTTCTAAACTAATTAAGTAACCCTAGATTCCTGTTGTGTTCTTGTTTGTGCAGTAACTTATCAAACACAATTGAGAGACTCGATTTTTCTTTTTGTGTTTGTGTAAAATCTGAAAGTATGCAGAATTTGTTTTCAAAAAACAAAGAGAAGCTCCGTGCTTAGATTTATTTTGTTTAGATGTGTTAATTTTCCTCATGACATTGAATGACTGGATTAATTTCTGTCCTGAGAAATTAGGATAATCCTGGATTATCCTGAAGTGATGGAATTTCTTTAAGTGGTACATTTAGTGTTTTGGTAGTAACAATAAAAAGATAATGATAGTGATAAGATCGATTATAAGGTTGGTAAGTGCCAGGCACTATTTGTTATGTATTATAGGATCTCACCAACCCCATGAAGGAAGGTGTTATTAACTTTTATTTACAGGTAAAAAATTGAGGTGAGGAAAAGTTAAGGGTTACAGAGCTACTAAGTGGTGGAACCAGTTGTAATGAGCATCCTTACTTGAGGAATTCTTTCTGGAAAGTAGGAATGTGTTTGGAAGCTTCTGCTTTGGGGTGTTGCCTTCTTCCTGGAAGCTTCATCCTGTGATCTAATAACAGACATTGTGTTCCAGGCCACACCGGATCTGTTAAAAGGCCAGCAGGAGCTCACTCAGCAAACCAACGAGGAGACGGCCAAGCAGATACTTTACAATTACCTCAAAGAAGGGTTAGTGATTTTCCTTCAAGGAGCACAGTATTGTCCTTTATGGTGGGCCTCTTACTTTTCTCTTCTGAGACCTTGTGTTTTGTGCTTCCTTCCTGCCCTGTGTGAGCCATTTCAGGGTTCGAGCTCTGTGGCTGGAGTTTTCTTAACAGCATTTGAGACTTGGGTGGAGGAGGGTGAAGAAGGGAAAGGAAATGTAGGGAACGACATCATACTTTAAAAGTTCAAAATGACTATGACTCTCTACTATTTTAGAAACAAATTCAAAGATAGGAAGACTATCTATTCAGTTTTGAACTGAATCAGTCATTGACTTGAGTTTGCCTCTGTATACACAAGTGTAATCAATCGTCCCTTATTATAAGTTACAAATAAAAACACTTCCTCTCCCCAGAGTTGATGTTGGCGGGGAGCCCCTGCTTCCATTATTTTTAAAGCATGTATGAGTCATTTAAAAGCTGTGCTTTCCACTTACTTATCTGGGAAGGTTGAGTTTGAATAATCTGGTTTTCAGTCCTTACTTAGATACCAAATAAGCTGGGATTTTAGGCCAGGAATTTGAAGTTTCTGTTTCAGTTCTCTCATCAGATATGATTAAAAAGAAGAAAAGCTTTATACTCTGACATGACTGAAAGTCACTTGGCAAAAATACTCATTGGTATCAGAACACTTCATAGTTTTGTACTGTGGCTTACAATTTTCTGTCAGTAATGTAGAGCTGACAGAAATCATTCAAAATAAGATAGGGGCTCTTTTGAAGGAAAAAATAGTAAAGAGATTCTTCTAACTAAGAACTAGTTATTAGTGTCTTTCTGTGAAGGGTTTTACCATGAGAAAATTAAAGCAGAAGAACTTTTAACATTTAAAATGGTTTCTCTACATTCTTTTGGTTTTTTTGGCCCTTGATTTATTGAGAGACTGAGACAGACTTTAGTGGGAGGCACTTATTTAAGGAAACTTATTAACTTTGCTTAAGTGTCAGGTATGTGTGATAAAAGGTTCAGGGTGGCTAGCTGTTAATAGAACTTTATCTGACCATTACCTGTGAAAGTCTAGACAGAGGGCAGCTGTGTTGACAACCTTGGCCTGGGGGATTTATTTTTTTAAACAAAGGCTAAAACAAATTTAATATCATTGTGGAGCATTCATAGTGTCATACACGTATAGGAGAGATTCTGTGTTGGAATAAATATTTGTCATTTAATTTAGGCAAGAAATAGATGACTAAATTTGTATTGGATGTCATATTCAAGCTTATTTAGTATGTACTTGTGTCTCTTTCACATGTCTGGAAATGAAAACCTCTCTCCCAAAGCAAGTGGTAAAATAGAACCAGTTATTTGGAAAAAATGCACTATCCATCCTGTTCTCACATGGCTTCTGTCTGAACCTTAATTTGTTCCTCTTGCAGTTTATCTTTTTCTGGTTAAATTTTATTTTTCATTTTTGTCTGTGCTGTGCTGGGTCTTCATTGCTGCGCGAGGGCTTTCTCTAGTTGGGGCGAGTAGGGGCTGCTCACCAGTTGTGTTACCTGGGCTTCTCTTGTTGCAGAGCATGGACTTTAGGCATCTGAGCCTCAGTATTTGTGGCGCATGGGCTTTGTTACCCTGTGGCATGTGGAATCTTCCCGGAGCAGGGATTGAACCAGCATCCCCTGCATTGGCAGGCAGATTCTTAACCGCTGGATCACCAAGGAAGTCCCAGTTTATCTTCTTAAATGGCTTATTGTTTGTGTGTCATGGCACATAAAATAGTCTGAGACTAATACCTTCATTTTTTAAAATTTTTTTCTGCTGTGTCTTTTCCAGAAGCACCGATAATGATGATGCTACTAAGAGGAAGGTCAACCTGGTGTTTGAGAAAATCCAGACTTTGAAGTCTCGAGCAGCAGGGAGCACGCAAGGAAATAATCAAGTAAGGAGAAGCTTGGTGCTTTGTAGAGGGCATTTCACATGGAGCATGGCAGGCAGATTGCTTTCTTCAGTCTGTACTTTTGGTTGCAGCAGGAAGTGGGGAGTTTGCTGTGTAGTAGGCAGTACCAAAGATGGAACAGCATGCTTTAACTGTCAGTAATTTGCACCCTGCCTTTTTTCTAGAAAGGTTTTAAGAAATTTTACTTCAAAAAAAAAAATCTGTAAAATAAAACAGGACAAAGTGATAGGTGGTAAAATTTAGAAATGGAAAAGGAGACTAGGAAAACTGAAGCATTAGATGGAGCACCCTAGCATTATAGTAGGCAGGTTTGAAAGGTAAGTATGAATAGGCTTGGACACAAATTCTCAAACTTCAGAGAATAAGAAATGAGAGAATCGAACTAGAGAATAGGAAAGAGAGACTGATGGGCTGACCTGTGTGGGCTGAAGGGAGAGGAAGGAGTGCAGTAGGGCCAAAAAAAATTTTTTTTTTTTAAAGAAAAACTGCCTGTTTATAATTTATTATATTGGGAACTTGGGACTATTGAGTTGGGACTTGAGAGATTTTTTTGGTTAAAGGAGTCATCTCTTCTTTAGTGAGCATCTACTAAATGTTGGACATACTTTGTGCAATGAAGGGAAGCGGGATTTATGAGGGAGGACTAATATCTTGTCTCTCAATTCTGTGCCACCTTGACTTGGGCCCATTTCTTGCTTGGGCATCTTCCCTTTTCCCTTGTGGAGGGGGTGCGGTATTCTGCACTGGAAGGAAAGAGGAGATACCCAGAGGCAGGCAACAGGGAATATGTGTATAGCTTCTTTTTTAACTTTGGCAACATATGAATGAAGAATATTTTAAGACATCAACTATCCTTTTTCCTATGTTGTTCAGTATTCCCATGACTGCTGCTCTGGCATCAAATAAAAACATTTAAAAGTTGAATTGGTTAATTTATTACATATAACTATTTATAGTTACAAATTTATATATTATATACTTATTTTTCATATATTCTGTTACATACTTTGCTTGTAGGCAGGCTTTAGGAACTGAACAGTTTTTACAATTAGGTTAGAATTTTTTTGCTGAAACTTTTACGTACAAATCATCACCACGACTGTTGCTCTTCATTTGCCTGCATATTCTCTTGGAGAATGCATTCTTTGGTCTTGATGTTCAGATTGTCATTGTGGTCCCAGATGAAGGGTATCCAGCCTTAACTGGGGAAGTCGGGGTAGCCCTTCTGGAGTCAGTAACTCTAATGCTGTCTCAAAATATCATAGAATTCTCCCAGACAAGGGGGAAAGGCAGGGCATTCTAGGTAGAGGGAACAGCACAGAAAACATAAAATAAAACCAAAAACATAAAATATAAAGAGATGTGCACTTGTCATGTTTAGGGGACTGGAGGTAGTTTAGTGTAGATGGAGGAGGGAGCTAGGATGTGGGGACCAGGCACCAGATAGGAAGGACCTTGTAAATCATGTCAATTTCAGGCGGAAGGTGATAGGTTAACACTGATGGACTTTTAAATGGTCATGAGTGGTATTGTGTTTGTAAAAATTCATTCCTTTGTAGCTTTCGGAGAGAGGTAAGATTAGAGGAAGGGAGACCAGTTAAGAAGCTGCTGCTTCTTAATCAAGCCAGAGATAATTAGGTGAACTTAAGCCCTTAGACTTCTGGCTCTAGTCATAGTACTGTGACTGCTTAATTGTCCACATTTTTCTACTCTCTGTGTCTCACTTATGAATCTGATTATTTGCTGGCAAAGGTTTTGGAATTTTATATTTTGGTGTCAGTTAAGTGACTTCCTGCAAGAAGAACCTTTTCCCTTAATAGGCTGAAACCATAATGGAAAGCAGAGAAGCAGGTAGTTTTTGTTTGGAAAAGAACAACCTACAATTTTTCTCCTTGGGTTAGGTTTATATTTCTGAGATGGATTGTTCTCATTTTGCCTAAGAAAATAGAAGGGCCTCTGTTGTTATTGATTGTTGCTTTCCGGTCTGCTTCCTAGGAGCAGATGAGGAAGTACATCATTCTAGGTTCACGCATGGCTCACACCTGGGTTTGGGTGCACGAGAGCCAAGACACTGCCTTTTCTGGTTTTCATTTCTGCTTTCTCCTCCCTTTTATCTGTAATTTTCTAACCACTTTGCTGGTTTTAGCCAAATCCTTTTGAGAGTGTCATCCTGTTAAATCTATGTAAGAAAAAATTAAAGCACCTTGAACACTTAATATCTTTGCAATTGATTGTAGGCTTCTAATTCTTCATCTGAAGTCAAAGACCTCTTGGAACAGAAGAACAAGTTGACCACAGAAGTGGCTGAACTTCAGACACAGCTTCAACTGGAAGTCAAGGTACCTGTGATTTTTCTTCGTACTATTTTATTCTTTTCTATCTTGATTGATAGAGTATTTTAAGTACCTTGGGTTGTCCAAGTGAAATGAAAACAATTTTTTTCTCAAAAGAAACTTTCTTCCCATTACTGAGCAAATTCCTGTAAATTTAATTCCTATTTTCTGAAGACTTTTTTTTTTTGTAAGTAACCAAAATCATGGCTGCAGATGGTGACTGCAGCCATAAAATTAAATGACGCTTGCTCCTTGGAAGAAAAGCTATGACCAACCTAGACAGCCTATTAAAAGGCAGAGACGTTACTTTACCAACAAAGGTCTGTCTAGGCAAAGCTATGGTTTTTCCAGTAGTCATGTATGGATGTGAGAGTTGGACTGTAAAGAAAACTGAGCACTGAAGAATTGATACTTTTGAACTGTGGTGTTGGAGAAGACTCTCGAGAGTCCCGTGGACTACAAGGAGATCCAACCAGTCCGTCCTAAAGGAAATCAGTCCTGAATATTCATTAGAAGGACTGATGCTGAAGCTGATACTCCAGTACTTTGGCCACCTAATGTGAAGAACTCATTGGAAAAGACCCTGATGCTGGGAAGGATTGAAGGCGGGAGGAGAAGGGGACGACAGAGGATGAGATGGTTGGATGGCATCACCGACTTGATGGACATGAGTTTGAGGAGGCTCCTGGAGTTGATGATGGACAGGGAAGCTGCAGTCTATGGGGTTGCAAAGAGTTGGACACGATTGAGCGACTGAACTGAACCAAAGCATGTAGAGAGTGTTGGCTTTGACAGAGTAACAGAAATGCTGTTGGATTCAGATAGGCAAATTGGAAACTAAATGTATATAAAATGTCTGGACTAAGTAGTAGAAATAGCAGAATGTGATTAAGATGTGTTTGTGTTTTTCTTTTAGAAGTATTACAATTCATTAAGTGTTCAGTATTCTTTCTAGTTGTGAACTCCTATGGCTTAATTGCACAGTTCCATCAGGTTGTTTAATAATCTAAGTGCAGAGATATGGAGTCCATCTGAGATTCAGGATTCAGTGGGGTGACATTCATGTGCAGTGGAGGTGCTTTAACTCACACACATTTGTTTTAGAATCAACAGAACATCAAAGAAGAGAGAGACAGGATGAAAGCAGACTTGGAAGTGCTGCAGAGCCAGCATGACAGCAAGGTGGAGGAGAGCACTGTGCTGCAGCGGCGGCTGGAGGAAAGTGAAGGGGCGCTCCGGAGACACCTGGAGGAGTGAGTGTGGGCCCAGAGTCTCAGCCCTCCCCGCCCCAGGCTCCTGAGCCCACGGAGCCAGATTCTCTCTGTCCATTTAATTCTCCACAACCTCCCAGATCTTCACAGGGGCTGCTGAATCTGCTTTTTCTCCCTCTTCCCCTTGCAAAATTGTAAAACCAGTGACGTGTAGACTGGTAAGCAGAATTTAAAAATTATTTGTGCACCACAAAGGATGTTTTATAAAATTCTAGCCCTTAAAATGGATTTCATGGCAGGTAGGTGAGCAGCTGGGAATCCTGAGTGTTGTATCTAGAGATAGTTTAAGAGCCTGAGTCCAGTCTCTACAAAGCAATGTCATGTGACCTGCACAGTCTTCTGCGTTCAGAGTTTTATCCTGGACGATGCTGGCTTTTGTGACCAGTGCTTATACTTCTTTTGCGTCTTTAGAGAGAGAAAGTCAAGCCCAAATGGCCCTGCCATTTTGTTGTATTAAAATCTGTGACAGTGGATATTTTATTCATTTCAAGAGATTTAAAAGAGAAAGATTAGTAATAAATCCACCACCGTTTTTTCCCCCACTTGCTCTTGTTGCACAAGTTCCCCATCCTATCTAAAGAGTCTGTGTAGATGAAAACCTGTCCACATGTAGAAATCCATGAACAAGAAACCAGAGAGCCCACAGTTATGTGATTGTTGGGATTCTAGCAGTGATTTAAGAACATACAAGTGAAATACTTGACCCAGTTGCGTGAGGAGAATGTCTAAATGAATGTGTATGTCATATGAACAAATGTGGCATATACAAAGGAATACTTTGAATACCTCATTGTGAGTGTTTTATATCTGATTAAATCTGTGTAAAATACAGAATGAGCATATATAGCATGTGGGACGTCTGAATGTGTGAGCTGCATCTCAATAAATTGTATTCTAATCTGAAAAAAAAAATCTATGACAAAAGGACTCAAAACGAAGGTCTGAAATGAATGGGGCAGTGAAGTCCACTGGTCGTGACAGAAGCCTTATGTGAGAGGTTAAGCAGGAGTGAAATCTAGAGGGAAATTCAAGAACAATAGGACATTGTATCATAAAAGCATTTCATTACCTTTGCCATTTTGATGGTGTGGTGTGTGCTTTAAAAATATTCTTAGAGGTTAATTTCAGCAAAGAGGTTGAAAAGAAAAAACCCCCGGAATTTAGAGTATAGTGAAGACTTTAGTGTGTTTGAGTGTCTCCTGGGGAGGTACGGGTGAGCAGTGGCCTGCTGCAGGGGCAGGGGCTCTGGCTGCAGTGTACCTGCTATGACATAAGCCCTCTTGGAGGAGGTCGCCATTAACCCCACCATAGAGCCCCCAGAGCTTACACAGGACTGGGGAAACACACTCTTGGAAGGCACAAACAGAACCTTGAGCACACCAAGACCCAGGAGAAAGGAGCAGTGACCCCACAAGAGACTGACCCAGACTTGCCCGTGAGTGTCCAGGAGTCTCCAGCGGAGGCATGGGCCTGCTGCAGGGCTGTGGGCACTGACTGTAGCAGTGCCTGCATGGGAGCTTTTGAAGGAGATCTTATCTTCATTACCTCCACCATAGTTTGAAAGTGAAAGTGAAGTCGCTCAGTCGTGTCCGACTCTTTGCTACCCCAGCCTACCAGGCTCCTCCCTCCATGGGATTCTCCAGGCAAGAGTACTGGCGTGGGTTGCCGTTTCCTTCTCCAGGGGTTTATTCCCAACCCAGGGATCGAACTCCGGTCTCCTGCATTCCAGGCAGACGCTTTAACCTCTGAGCCACCATAGTTTGTCTTCAGACCAAGTAGCAGGGAGGGAACACAGCCCTACCCAGCAATAGAAAATTGGATTAAAGATTTTCTGAACATGGCCCTGCCCTCAGAAGAGGACCCAGTTTGCCCCTCAGTCAGTCTTTCCCATCAGGAAGCTTCCATAAGCCTCTTATCCTTCTCCAACAGAGGGCAGACAGACTGTGGTTTTCAGTCACAGAAAGCTAACCAATCTGATGACATGGACCACAGCCTTGTCTAACTCAATGACACTATGAGCCATGCCAGGTAGGGCCACCCAGGACAGATGGGTCATGGTGGAGAGTTCTGACAAAACGTGCTCCACTGGAGAAGTAAGTGGCAAACCACTTTAGTATTCTTGCCTTGAGAACCCCATGAACAGTATGAAAAGGCAAAAAGATAGGACACTGAAAGATGAACTCCCCAGGTCAGTAGGTGCCCAATATGCTACTGGAAATCAGTGGAGAAATAACTCCAGAAAGAATGAAGAGATGGAGCCAAAGCAACAACACCCAGTTGTGGATGTGACTGGAGATGAAAGTAAAGTCCAATGCTGTAAAGAGCAATATTGCATAGGAACCTGGAATGTTAGGTTCATGAATCAAGACAAATTGGAAGTGGTCAAACAGGAGATGGCAAGAGGGAACATCGACATTTTAGAAATCATTGAACTAAAATGGACTGGAATGGGTGAATTTAACTCAGATGACCATTATATCTATTGCTATGGGCAAGAATCCCTTAGAAGAAATGGAGTAGCCATCATAGTCAACAAGAATCCAAAATGCAGTACTTGGATGCAGTCTCAAAAATGACAGAATGATCTCTCTTCATTTCCATGGCAAACCATTCAGTATCACAGTAATCTAAGTCTATGCCCCATAGAAGAAGATGAAGAAGAAGTTGAATGGTTCTGTGAAGACCTACAAGACCTTCTAGAACTAACATCCAAAAAAGATGTCCTTTTCATTATAGGGGACTAGAAAGCAAAAGTAGGAAGTCCAGAAATACCTGGAGTAACAGGCAGATTTGGCCTTGGAGTACAGAATGAAGCAGAGCAAAGCCTAGTAGAGTTTTGCCAAGAGAATGCACTGGTCATAGCAAACACCCTCTTCCAGCAACACAAGAGAAGACCCTACACATGGACATCATGAGATGGTCAACACCGAAATCAGATTGATTATATTCCTTGCAGCCAAAGATGGAGAAGCTCTATACAGTCAGCAAAAACAAGACCAGGAGCTGACTATGGCTCGGATCATGAATTCCTTATTGCCAAATTCAGACTTAAATTGAAGAAAGTAGGGAAAACCACTAGACCATTCAGGTATGACCTAAATAAAATCCCTTATGATTATACAGTGGGAGTGACAAATAAATTCAAAGGATTAGATCTGATAGAGTGCCTGAACTATAGACAGAGATTTGTGACATTGTACAGGAGGCAGGGATCAAGACCATCCCCAAGAAAAAGAAATGCAAAAAGGCAAAATGGCTGTCTGAGGAGGCCTTACAAATAGCTATGAAAAGAAGAGAAGTGAAAGGCAAAGGAGAAAAGGAAAGATACAAGCGTCTGAATGCAGAGTTCCAAAGAATAGCAGGGAGAGATAAGAAAGCCTTCCTCAGCAATCAATGCAAAGAAATAGAGGAAAACAATAGAATGGGAAAGACTAGAGAGCTCTTCAAGAAAATCAGAGATACCAAGGGAACATTTCATGCAAAGATGGGTTCGATAAAGGACAGAAATGGTATGGACCTAACAGAAGCAGAAGATATTAAGGAGAGGTGGTAAGACTACATAGAAGAACTGTACAAAAAAGATCTTCATGATCCAGATGATCACAATGGTGTGATCACTCACCTAGAGCCAGACATCCTGGAATGTAAAGTCAAGTGGGCCTTAGGAAACATCACTACGAACAAAGTGATGTTGTAGTGGAGGTGATGGAATTTGAGTTGAGCTATTTCAAATCCTAAAAGATGATGCTGTTAAAGTGCTGCACTCAGTATGCCAGCAAATTTGAAAAACTCAGCAGTGGCTACAGGACTGGAAAAGTTCAGTTTTTGTTTCAGTTCCAACGAAAGGCAATGCCAAAGAATGCTCAAACTACCACACAATTGCACTCATCTCACACGCTAGGAAATTAGTGCACAAAATTCTCCAAGCCAGGCTTCAACAGTATGTGAACTGTGAACTTCCAGATGCTCAAGCTGGATTTAGAAAAGGCAGAGGAACCAGAGATCAAATTGCCAACATCTGCTGGATCATCAAAAAAGCAAGAGAGTTCCAAAAATCACCTACTTCAGCTTTATTGACAATGACAAAGCATTTATGTGAATCACAACAAAGTGAAAAATTCTGAAAGAGATGGGAATACCAGACCACCTGAGCTGCCTTCTGAGAAATCTGTATGCAGGTCAGGAAGCAACAGTTAGAACTGGACATGAAACAGCAGACTGGTTCCAGCTCGCGAAAGGAGTACTTCAAGGTTGTATATTGTCACCATGATATTTCAATTATATGCAGAGTACATCATGAGAGATGCTGGATTGATGAAGCACAAGCTGAAATAAGATTGCTGGGAGAAATATCAATAACTTCAGATATGCAGATGACACCACACTTATGCCAGAAACAAAGAACTAAAGAACCTCTTGATGAAAGTGAAAAAGGAGAGTGAAGAAGTAGGCTTAAAACTCAAAATTCAGAAAACTAAGATCATGTCATTCGGTCCCATCACTTCTTTGCAAATATATGGGGAAACAGTGGAAACAGTGAAAGACTTTACTTTCTTGGGCTCCAAAATCACTGCAGTCAGTGACTGCCACCATGAAGTTAAAAGACGCTTGCTCCTTAGAAGAAAAGCTATGATCAACCTAGACAGCATATTAAAAAGCAGAGACATTACTTTGCCAACTAAGGTCAGTCTAGTCAAAGCTATGGTTTTTCCAGTGGTCATGTATGGATGTGAGAATTGGACTATAAAGAAAGCTGAGCACCAAAGAATTGATGCTTTTGAACTGTGGTGTTGGAGAAGACTCTTGAGAGTCCTTTGGACAGCAAGGAGATAAAATCAGTACATCCTAAAAGAAATCAGTCCTGAATATTCATTGGAAGGACTAATGCTGAAACTGAAACTGCAATAATTTGGCCACTTGATGTGAAGAACTGATTCATTTGAAAAGACTCTGATGCTGGGCAAGATTGGAGGCAGAGGAGAAGGGGACGGCAGAGGGTGAGATCGTTGGATGGCATCACCGACTCAATGGATATGAGTTTGAGTAGGCCCCTGTAGTTGGTGATGGACAGGGAAGCCTGACGTGCTGCAGTCCATGAGGTTGCAAAGAGTAGGGTACAACTGAGCGACTGAACTGAAAGACTTTACAAAATAAAAAAGGTAAAACAGCTCTGAGTTTAATTTGGAACAGAGGTTGGCAAACTTTTTCTGTCAGATAATAAATGTTTTAGAGTTTATGGACCATACCATGTGAAATTGTTCATTTCTGCCATTGTATTGTGCAAATGACCATAAGCAACACATGAATGAGCATGGTTTTGTTCCAATAAAACTTCACTTACAAAAGCAGGCAGTGGGCCAGATTGGCCCACGGGCCATAATTTGCTGACTCTACTGGTCTGGAGTACTGAGGGTGGGGTTGGTACAAAGTGGCTTTAGTGAAAACATTTATCATAAAAGTTGTGCTCAGTGGCCTAATTCCTTATCTTCTCTATCCAAAATGTAGTGCCCTGTGGTCTCCTTTTGGGGAAGAAATGTCACTATATAAGCTTTCCCATTACAATGGCTTGTTCTCATTTGTCTTCTCCTTGGGCAGTTAGACTGCAGGTGTAGTTCTTACCAGTGCCTTTCTGGTTTGTGATATTTTGTTCAGCACAGAACAGAGAATGGGAGGCTCCTTGGGGACTTAGATGACTCTACTTGACCATCTGAAGGTCTGAAAGCAGTCTGGATGAAAATAAGCAGAGACCAAGAGAATCTCTCTCATGGGTTTCCTTTTCTGCCAGGCTGTTCCAGGTGAAGATGGAACGAGAACAGCACCAGACTGAAATCAGAGATCTCCAGGATCAGCTCTCGGAAATGCATGATGAACTGGACAGTGCGAAACAGTCCGAGGACAGGGAGAAAGGGGCTCTGATTGAGGTAAGCTGGGGCCGGGTGACAAGCGGGGCCCTGTCTGTCCGGAGGTGTGGGGGGGTGGGGCGTCGTCTGCTGTGTGCTTATTCTGTTGGTGAACATGGTTCCCTTTCGTGAGAGCATCATGTGCTAACTCGTATAGAGTCCCAGTCCAAATCCAACAGTTGCCAACATGTTTTCGTATTTACTCCATTTTTTCTTCTGTCCAGCCATTCAACTTTGTTTGTTTTTTTAAAATTCATCTATCTATTCATCTTGATGAACTTTTTCAAGGGAATTTACAGATAATACCACATTGCACCCCTAAGCTTTTCAGCATGCATTTAAATAGTTAGATAATTTCCTTATAACTACAATGTTATTATCATATCCCCTTCATGGATCCCAGCCTTGTCATGGCGAAGGGGCTTGCATAATTCAGTGAAGCTATGAGCCATGCCATATGCAGGGCCACCTAAGATGCATGGGTCAAAGTAAACAGTTCTGACAAATTGTCCACTGGAAGAAGGAATGGCAACCCACTCCAGTATTCATGCCTGGGAAATCCCGTGGACAGAGGAGCCTGGCGGGCTGTAGTCCATGGGGTCACAAAGAGTCGTGTATGACTGAGTGACTAACACATGGTTACACATGGTACACAGCAACTTTGATATGAGCTTCAGTTTTGGTGATGTGTTTTCAGGCGGAGGCTAATAATGAGAATCTCAGGAAAGGGAAACAGAACACATCTTTTCTTAAAAATGTTCCTGATATTGCTGGCTTTCTGGTTATTTGCCTCTTTCTTGTAATGGGAACTGTATCTTCCTCCGCTGCCTTTCTGCAAGATAAGTTTGGACACAATGAGCTGCTTTCTCTGTGCCAAAATGGGTTTCTCTCCATCTGGAAAATTGTCCTCACTATTTTTATCAATTTCCTTTGACATGTCCGTGACATTTAAAAAATGATCTGTGGCTTTTATATCAAATGAATTAGACCCCATCTCCTCATCACTTTCAGTTTATTCTTCATATCTTAATAAAAAGTGGCCAGGGGGAATCTGATAACAGATTATAGTTGTAGCCAGCTTTTCCATTGGACTTGGCTTAGAATAGACTCTTAAACTCCGCGAACATTAAACACTTCTGCTTTTGAATGCTTGGAAAAGCTTGAATACCCTGTATTTTGTGAGACCTACATAATGCACAAGATTTTTCAGGAAATATCTTTTAATACTGTACATTCTGTTAATGACATTGGGCCTCTATATGGAGTCAGTATGAAAAGAGGATAGAATCATTATTAAAAAAAAAAAAAAGATTAAAGGAAAGTAAGAAGAAAGGAAGACATAGTAGAAAATGCCTATTCTCTTAGGATAAGCCAGATATTAATAATTGACCAAGAATAGAATGACTTTGTTATTCTTAAGTAACCAACTGATGGTTTGAATTTCTTTTTAAATTTAAGATACAAAAATAATTATAGCTCAAGTAGTCAGTCATTTCTTTGACCCTGAGTATGTTTCCCTTTGTTTTGGTAGTGATGGGTAAAAATGAGACCGCTCTCTAAGCTTCATGACGGTGGGGTTCTCTGATTACTGAAGACCATCTCTGATGGGAGCCTATCGTATTGACAGATGGGCCAACAGAATCCTATGGTGTTTTATCCCTGACATTTACCAAGATGCAAGTACTTAGGTATCATTAAATATTCTGGTTATGAAATCATGTTGGTTTAGGGGTCGACTGGTGCTCAGAAATAACATCTCTAAAATAAATATAAGCTTATTTTGAGGTGATGTTACTGAATATTATACACAGTAAAGAAAATGATGATTCTCGCCAGCTGTGTTGCAGTTTCTAGGCCATCTTTCTGTGGAAAAAATGACACAGTTCTTTGTCAGCTGTATGTTTTTCTGAGGGGAGGGCATACCATGTAGCATGTGAGATCTTAGTTTCCTGACCAGGGATCAAACCCGTGCTCCCTGCAGTGGAAGCAAGGAGTGCTAACCACTGGACTGCCATGGAATTCCCATTTCTTTTCTTTCTTCTATGCTTGATTTTTGGATTGTCAGCTGTAGTTTTGATATATGACCTTTACTTGTCTTTTCAGTGAGCAAGGGCTTCTGTGGAAGCTTTTGTGCAAAGGGTCTGGATCAGTGTTCTTTCTTCTGTTGACATGGAATACCTGTGGGTGGGTGGTGTGAGATGTTCTGTGGACTTGTGAGTGGCTACTCTGGATGTTCCAGTCTGTGTCTTTCTGTGGCTCTACTGTCAGGACAGCCTCTGGCTTGTTGCTGTGAACAGCCAGCTCCCAGAGCATGCTTCCTTTTCTTCTCAACTTTCCTTGTTGTCTTCTCAGGTTCTGGGCAAGTTTCTTTGCTTCAGTTTAAATAGGTAGACCTCCTTCTAGGCGCTTCCAACTGGATCCAGTACCCTTTTCATTTGCATCCGAGAGACAGAGCACAGCCACACTGCTTGCTCCTCAGCCTCTTTGGAGCGTGTAGTTTTGTTGTCAGGCCTGCAGAGGCTGTACAGTGAAGATAACCAGCATTATTTTCCAATCTGGGTCCCATCTTGGCTCTATCACTTATATGCTGGGTGATCTTAGGCATGTTATTAATAGTATCTCAGAACTCCAGGTTTTTTTTTTTTTTTAGTTAGTGAGAACAATAGTATTCATCTCCTATGATATTTAGAAGTGCTTAGCATAATTCTCTTTATGTAGTAAGTACCACATAGTCAGGCTTTTTAGCCTAACCCCCCTACTCCTCCCCATCCACCCCAAATATACATCCATACTAGGTCTTTATCTCCTGTGGCTTCATGTGAAGCTAGCCTAGATGTGTCTAGGTTTTGAAAGGGCTGATTCTGCGTACCCAGAGTTTGCCTTTGTTTTCTTTGATGGGAGTCTGCACACTGGCGTGTGCATCTCTGATGGCTGTTTGCATATATTTTGAGGTTTATATGTTTTCCTCTTGCATCCTTGGTGGCTCAGTGGTAAAGAATTCACCTGTCAATGCAGGAGACACAGGTTTGATCCCTGGGTCTGGAAGATTCCCTGGAGAAGGAAATGGCAACCCACTCCAGTATTCTTGGCCTGGGAAATCCCACAGACAGAGGAGGCTGGCGGGCTACAGTCCTTGGGGTCGCAAAGAATCAGACACAACTGAATGATCAGAAAGCAGCAATATGTTTTCTCTCGCTTCTTTGGCTTGAGATAATTGACAGTGAAGCCTCAGAGGTGATGAAGTTTTTGAAATCTCCCTGTGCCTTTTGGTCTCTACCCTGGAAAGCTTCAAGTGCTACTCAGTGATATGGTGAGGTGTAATCTGATTGGATTTGTACAGCAGAGTCCATTTAAGCAGCAGCCCCAGTCACAGATAACAGCGTGTTGGTGTAGGATGAACCATAAAAACTTAGTTTCTTGACATGCATTGGTGGCAGTACACAAAAGGCAACATGAAACACAGATATATCCTGGAAAAGATAAGTGTGGGAAGAGGAACTGCGTTATCGTCAAAACAACTGAGAAATTTGTGAGAGCGAGAGCAGGAAACAGGAGCAGGCTCACAAGGGCTGCTGTGAAGAAGCCGGCGGGAGGCTCCAGGAAGACCTAGAGCAGTAGCCAGTAGCAACAGTGATGTGTGTGTGGGGCGTGTTTCTAATAGCCCTGAACTGGACAGTGGAAGCTACAGGACATCTCCTTAGATAAATAACAGAACGAGGTATATTTTCATAAAATTTGCTTATGTGCTTTGTGTTTGGTGTTTTGGAAGAGTCAGAGTTGCTCTAGTTACCTGGATGATTCTCTGGAAGTTTCTTCTGAGCTTATTAATGCCTTCTAGCTAGATTCTTGAGGAACTAAGTCTTAGTCTGGGCAGCACAGCTCCACCCTGGAATTGCAGAGGCTCCCCTGCTTTAATGGGGCTTCCCTGGTAGTTCAGCTGGTAAAGAATCTGCCTGAAATGCAGGAGACCCTGGTTCATTTCCAGGCTTGAGAAGATCCGCTGGAGAAGGGATTGAATACCCACCCCAGTATTCTGGCCTGGAGAATTCCTTGGGGTTGCAAAGCGTCGGATCGGACTGAGCGACTTTCACTTTCCCCTGATTTAATGTATGTACATGCCCTACAGCAGTGGTCCCCAACCTTTTTCACAACTGGTTTTGTGGGAGACAGTTTTTCCACAGACCAGGCAGTGCACATTATGTTTATTGTGCACTTTATTTCTGTTGTTGTTGCTTTGTGATATAATTTATAGTAATTATGCAGCTCACCATAATGCAGTATCAGTGGAAGCCCTGAGCTTATTTTCCTGCAACTAGATGGCCCATCTGGGAGTTTTGATGTGCGTCTGCAAGCAATAGATTTATTACGGTCTCTGGCAGTCAAAGTTCTCTGCTAATAATGTGTATTTGCAGCTGCTCCCCAGTGCTAGCATCACCGCTTCAGCTCCAACTCAGATCACCAGGCATTAGATTCTCATAGGGAGTGCACAACCTGGATCCCTCACATGCACAGTTTACTGTAGGGTTCATGTTCCTATGAGAATCTAATGCCACTGCTGATCTGACAGTAGGCGGAGCTGAGGTCATAAGGCCAGTGATGGGGAGCAGCTATAAACACAAATGAAGCTTTTCCCGTTGCGCACCTCCTCCTGCTGGGCAGCCTGCTTCCTAACAGGCCACAGACCAGCATCGGTCTGTGACCTGGGGGTTGGAGACCCCTGCCCTAGAGCAAAGGAAGGAAATTCCATTGTCAGTTGTTCTTAAATTGATACAGCGTCACCCCCTCATCAATGACCCACATCTTGAACGCTAAATAGTTTTCTCTTGAGACCTCAGTTCTCAGGTGACAGCCCTTCCTTCAGTTCTACAGGAGCTCCAAGAGGATAGGATGTGTATTTACTCATGAACTACCAGTGAAAGAATGGTTGAGTTTAGAATTCTGACATCTCCAGACTCTTGCTGTACTGCCCATGCTAATATATGCCCAGAACAGGCCTGCTCCCAGCTATCACTGATCCACCCATCAAAAATATAAATCAGATCTGTTTTCTTTTCAAGAAATGGATAATCTTGTGAGTGAAAGTGAAAGTTGCTCAATCATGTCTGACTCTCTGCAACCCCACAGACTGTACAGTCCCTGGAATTCTCCAGGCCAGAATACTGGAGTGAGTAGCCTTTCCCTTCTCCAGGGGATCTTCCTGACCCAGGAATTGAACCAGGGTCTCCTGCATTGTGGGTGGATGCTTTACCAGCTGAGCTACCAGGGAGGCCCAAGAATACTGGAGTGGGTAGCCCATCCCTTCTCCAGCGGATCTTCCTCATCCAGGAATCAAACTGGGGTCTCCTGCGTTGCAGGCGGACTCTTTACCAGCTGAGAGAGATGAGCAAATAGAATCTAGATACAAGGATTGCAAGGTAAAAGTATTAAGTACTGTGAGAAGCACAGCTAAAATGAGGTTGGGTATTCAGGAAGGGGATTCAAGGAAGACTTCTTGGAGTAGGTCATACAGATCTGAGTCTTGAGAGGTTTTCTGAAAGACAGAGACAGATGGGACCAAGAAGGGTGAAGGATTCCCCCTGACAGAAGATACCTGTGGGTGATGCATAGACTGCAGGTGAGAAACTGGAGGTGGGGGAGCTGTTGGGTAGCTCGTGCAGACCACCTGGGCCAGAGGTGAGGAGAGCTTAACCCTGCAGAGGGGAGGAAAAGGATCTAAGATGTTACAGAACTATTGAGTCATGAGGGACAAGGATGAGAGGGATCAAGGTTGTTGCCAAGCTCCCGAGCCTGTGAGCTCCCGAGCAGGTGCTGTTGTCCCTAAGAGTAATGAACAAAGGAAGAGGAGAGGAAGGGACTTGATGAATTCACTGAGAGACATAAGCCTCCGTAGGTGCCTGAGGGACATCCAGATGGCCGAGTCTTGCAGGTCTGAACTCAGATAAGAGTTGGAGGTAAAGGTTTGGGAGTTATTAATGTAGAATTAATAGTTGGAAAACAAAACAAAACTAGGTGGACTTGCCAAAAAAGAATGAAGAATGTGAAGTCACATTCTTGGGGATCATCTTAGCTTTTTAGGAAGAGGGAGAGAAAAGCCAGAAAAGATTGTCACAGAAAAAGTGGCCCAAGGGAAAACAGGAGCATGTAGTATCTTTGAACTGCAGGGGAGAGAGAATTCTAAGGGTACGGGTGCAGAGGATCAAAGCTTGTGTCTGTGCTCAGTTGCTTAGTCATGTCTGATTCTTTGTGGCCCCATGGACTGTGGCCCTCCAGGTTCCTCTGTCCATGGGATTTTCCTGCAAGAATACAGGAGTAGGTTGCCATTTCCTCCTCCAAGGGATCTTCCTAATCCAGGGATTGAACCTGTGTCTCCTGCACTGGCAGGCGGGTTCTTTACCACTGAGCCAGCTGGGAAGCCCCAAAGAGGATCAGAGGAGAGTAAAGAAAAGTGAAGACTTGAGCAAAGGCCTTTGGATGTCGAGATGAAGAGGCCAACCTTGGAGGGAACAGGGGTAGTAGAGTAGGAGCAAAAGCCATTTGCAAGAGATTAAGGTGATCAAGAAGTACACACAGTGAGTAGAATTTATACTTTCAAAAATTTGGTGGAAAGCTTGGTTTTTTTGTGTGTGTGTTTTGTTTGTTTTTGCCCTTGACGGAGAGGATTCTCGTCCCCTGAGGAAAAGGACATAGATTCAAGGAAACAGAAAGGAACAAAATGACAGGGAAAAAAAAAAAGATGACTGATCAGTAAAGACTTGGAGCAGGCTGGTGAGGAGGAAGCTGGCTGGCTGTGAAGTGGCTTGGGGCGGGGAGGAGGCCTGGCATGCAGAGGAGCTGGGTGGTCAAGCCCAAGTCCGGCTGAGTGCACAGTAGAGGCGTCTGTGGAGCAAGGGGAGCCTGAGCTTGAGGGCTGCGGAGCAGGTCTGACAAGGACGGTGACCTGAGAGGAATGCCCCGCTTAGGCAGGACACAGTTGTGTTGAGGTGACGCCACTGGTAGTGGAACGTGCTGCCCCAGTTTGGTGACTTTGCTCGTGAGCAGTGAGGTTATGAGGCAGGGAAGGTGGGGAGTGTGTGACTGTTAGCCCTGCTCAGAGTGGAACCGAGGCATCCTGAGGACTTGGGTTGTGGGTTCAGGGTTCCAGGGGGGAAGTAAGAGAGGCCAGCAAGTCGGCATGTGCCCCCCGTCCCGCCGACGAAGCAGTAGCTCGTGAAGGCCACTAGCGGGGACTGCAGACCATTGCACGGAAGTGGAGTGAGATGGAAAACACAGGCCTGGCACCTCACAGCATTGAGAATGAAACAGTTTCCCTTTTCTCCCTCAGATTAAATCTCAGCAAAGCTAAGATAGTGGAATCGAGGGTTACGGTGGCTTGTGAGAAGGGGAAGGGAACGAGAGGACGGGGGCTAAGCCAGGATGTAGTGTGCAGGGCAGAGAAGAGGGAGGTCTGGTGAGGGTGTGACCGTGAGTGCGGGGGCCGAGGTGGAGGCGCCGGGGCGCTCAACAGAACGCTTGTCTCCTCACCTCCCCACTCGTGTGTTCTCTCTGCAGGAGCTCCTGCAGGCAAAGCAGGACCTTCAGCATCTGCTCATCGCCAGAGAGGAGCAGGAAGACCTCTTGAGGAAGCGGGAGCGTGAACTCACTGCGCTGAAGGGAGCCCTGAAGGAAGAGGTTTCCAGCCACGACCGGGAGATGGACAAGCTGAAGGAGCAGTATGACGCCGAGCTGCTGGCCCTGCGGGAGAGCGTGGAGGAGGCCACGAAGGTGGGTCCTCGCCAGAGGGGGCAGGCAGGGCACAGAGGAGGCCCAGGACCACCTCGCCCAAGCCTGTGTCCGTTGCTGGCCTTCCTTCTCATGACAGAGTGAAACTCAGTTTCATCCCGTCATTGATCCAGAAGATGAAAAGTGAGTGTTAGTCACTCAGTTGTGTCTGACTCTCCGCAGCTCCATGGACTGTAGCCCACCAGGCTCCTCTGTCCATGGGGTTCTCCAGGCAAGAATACTGGAGTGGGTAGCCATTCCCTTCTGCAGGGGATCTTCCTGACCCAGGGATTGAACCTGGATTCTCCTGCACTGCAGGCAGATTCTTTACTATCTGAGTCGCCAGGGAAGTCCTGTTGATCCGGACCTTGTTCCCAAGCAGTAACCTCAGCAATTATGCTGCTGACCACCTTAAGTCCATAAACATAAAAAATTTAAGGACACTGCTTAAAATCTCTGGCACATGGTGAGATATAGAGGCCCAGAAGTGAACCCTTCCAGGATTCCATTGCGGCCCTTGCTGATGGGGCAGGGTTGCAGACAGGATGTTTCTGGCATCCTTCCCCCCCGCCCCACTCTGGTCTTTCTGTCTGTGAAGCCTTTTGTTAGACGATTCAAGCTCTTTTCTCAGCACAGTTACAAGAGGGTTAATGAGCTGAACTGCCCAAACCTTTGCAAGATAATTTTTCTCTTAATTGAATTCTTGGCTCCTACAAATGGATTCTAAATTATTTTGAGGTCTTTGGTGTGGGCCTTGAATTGGCTGATGAAGAAAAGGGGGAAATGAAGGGGAAAATGTTCTGAAATGTCATGCCATCTTTAGGGAAAGAGGGGAATTACACAGTGTAAATTTTTTATGTTCTCTGCCATATATACGTTAAAGATGATGAAGAAAGAACTCTTAATATTGTTTATTCTGTGGTGATTACAGTAACAGCCCAGGGCTGGTCAGTCCTCTGTTCCCTACACTCCATAGTGATTCACTGATCTTCAGTTACAGCACAGTAATTGCAGATGACAAGAAGTGAAAAATGGATTTGTTTGTGTAACAGTAAAATGTTTGGGAAAAATAGTTGGTTTGGGTTTATTATAACTGAGGTAGTTTAAGAAAAAAGCCTCTTGTTCATTTGCCTATCTTAACTTTTTGAGATTTGGTTTCTTTTGAGGGAGAAAAGTGAAACATTTAATTTTCAGTGCTTTGCAGGGACATATCTGTTTTTTCCATCTCATTTTCTTTCTGTGCAGCAGCCTGGTGTCCTTGCAGCCTGTATGTGCTGCTGCTGCTTGGGGAACGTGCCAACAGGCTGCTGAGTAAAATGATATTCCTTTGGACCCATCACGTCTTTATTATCTTCAGACCTTACTTCAAAGCTTGAGTTAACATGGTTTATTCATTGAAGGGTATTTGAGGATGATATTTGGCGGGTTTGCAGTGTTTTGACTCTAAGGAAAATTAAACTTACAGCAGACATAAGATGCAGGAGAGTTTATTGGAAGCTTCTAGGTCCTTTCCTGTCACGTGTTATAAGCAGGGAAGGGAACGACGGTAGGTGAGGAAGTATCTTTGTTGTATGGGAATGAGATAATCTGTAAAGATTTAGGCTCCTGACTTTTAAGCATTGCTTCACATTAGACAAAAAAGGATCACATCGACCAAATACAGGCCATCTGCAAGTTGACAGTGTGTGACTTTTGTCCTCTTATCCATGTCCCTTGCACAGTGTCTGATGCGTGATCACACCTCTGCAGTGTCTGATGAGTGAAAGTGGAGGATCAGTTCCTCTCATAACTGGATTTTCGGTCCCTAGTGTGTGGTTCCCGTTAAATTTTCTCCAGTGATGATGTGGGAGATCTTTTAGGAAAGTGCTGTTTCTCTGTGAATTTCTCTGCCTTGCTTTTGCATTGCCCTGTGGTTTCTTAAAGAGGATCATGATTGTGTTTTTACACCTCATTAGCTTTTGCTTCTGAAGGTGTTTGCTGTACAAATGTGGCAGGATCATATTTAATGGAAAAAAAATTAGCACTGTAATGGACAGATGCTGCCTTTTTGTTACATTATGTATATGTGGGTACTATTAATAGAATTTTAGTAGTGTTATATTAACTACTTGGAAGAGAGAGAATTAAATATAATTTTTTAATTTTGTAAAGTGTTCTTAAATTTATACACCAGTCTTTAGACTTTCCCTGTCTTGGGAGGGACTCATTCACTACTGTGATTAAAAGCTGACATTTTGTTAAGGAACTGCATTATTTTAGAAAGTTTATTTCCTTGGTAAGCCTTAGGAGGCAGCCCAACCTCCTGGCATCAGTTTTTAAATTTTTGCCACTGCCCCAGGGCCAAAAATTCCTAAAGTGCTATTTTATCATTGTCAGATAGCAAATACTTCACCCTCGCTGGAGCTTGAGCACTAAAAGTTTTAAATTGCTGAAACATTTGGTGAAAACCATCACATTATATTAAGAATGTTTTACAGGTATTCCAAACAGCTACTCTGTAAAAGTGGTTTTTGTAGACCCAAAGAGCCACACCTTTTTAAGAACAGATTGATTGCTCAACAGAAGAGAATTCATGAGCTCCCGGGTGCTGGGGCTTTGCGGGGCCTGGCGGGGGGGATGTCCTTGTACAGCAGAGTGAACGTAGCTGGGGGCATTGGGTAAGCGCCTTCAGTTTCCTCCCCATAGAAGGAGGGGTCCTTCACGTTGCTAGTGGATTCTATCATGCAGTCTTTAAAAAGACTGTTGAGGACTTCTAAATGTTGTTTCATAACATACTTCTTTTTTTAATGTTGTGTTCTTCTTTACTCTTTCACACTCTTCCCAGTTTTGAAAAGGAAATGTCCTCTTTCTCCTTGAGTTTGTGGCAGTGGCTGGGACCCACATGCAGAAATGGACAGTCAGTGTGTGCCTGTCATCTGGGAGTGAAATGAAAACTCTCCACAGCTGTTAGCATCTTATTTTAATCCTTACCCTCTTCTTGTCCCTAGTTCTTGAGCAAAAGAAATGTAGTCGGTGGTCAGTGTTTTCAGATTTCTCAGAGACTAGAAATTTCTCAGAGACACTGGTCAAATTCCAGCTGCTCTACCAACTTCCCTGTGTGGTTCTTGGACCTTAAGAGTTTCTGGGGGCCTGGTATTGCCAGTTACAGAATTGGAAAGAGTAAATGCCCCAGATGAAGTAGAAATGAAGTGCTATAGGAGATGGCTTGTGTTGGTGGCAACCAGGAAAGATTTCATGGAGGGAGCTGTGAGAGGTGAGGGGTATTTGGACGTGTGAGCATGGAGGCTAAGGACACTGGGGAACCAAGTACAGCATAAGGAACACCTTGTTAGGTGGGAACGTGAGATGTGTGTCTGGGCTGGAGCCTCGTGGAGCAAGAGAAGTTAAGGTGAAGTGGAGTGAAAGTGTTTTCCATTTAGTCGTATCCAACTCTGCGATTCCATGGACTGTAGCCCAGCAGGCTCCTCTGACCATGGGATTTTCCAGGCAAGAATACGGGAGTGGTTTGTCAACCCAGGAATTGAACCCGCATCTCTTGCATTGCAGGCAGATTTCTAACCATCTGAGCTGCAAGGGAATCCTTGAAGTTAAGTGGTTAGACACAAAAAGAGAGTTTTAAGAGTCAGAGACCCTGATCCAAAGCATGAAATGTGTTTGGCTCTCATTTCAAACAAACCAATTATAAAAAACCAAAAAAATAAACAAGAAATCATTGGGGGCATTTAAATACTATCTCTGTATTTACTGATAGTAAGAAATAATATAAACAGAATTTTTAGGGGTGAAACAATGTTACTGTTTTTCAAAGTCTTTATCTTCTAAAGAAACTAAAGTATTGGGTTGGCCACCGAGTTTGTTCTGGTTTATCTGTGACAGCTTACAGAAATCTCCAAACTAATTTTTTGGCCAACCTAATATTATTTATGGCTGAAATAGAAGGCTATCTGGAATTTGCTTTGTTTTTGTTTTATTTTTTTAATTGAAGTATAGTTGATATATACTATTAGTTTGAAGTGTACAATATAGTGATTCAATATTTTTATGGATTTATGCCATTTAAAATGACTATAAATACAGGATGTATTCCCTGTGCTGTACAGTGTATCCTTATAGCTTACTTATTTTGTACATAGCAGTCTGTACCTCTTAATATCCTCTTGCCTCTCCCCCTGATAACTACTAGCTTGTTCTCTGTATTTGTAAGTCTGTTTCTGTGTTGTTCTATGGAATTTGCCTTAAAATAATTCACTGGGGGTAGAAAATGAGTAGGGGTATGGTTGAAGCAGGATTAACTATGTGATGATAAGTGTTAAAATTTGTTGATGACTCAGTTAATTATACTGTTTTCTCTACTTGGGTTCAGTCCCTGGTTTGGGAAGATCCCCTGGAGAAGGGAAAGGCTACCCACTCCAGTATTCTGGCCTGGAGAATCCCATGGATGGGATTGCAAAGAGTCACACAGCTGAGCCACTTTCGCTTTCACTTTTCTCTGCTTTGCTAATGTTTGAAATTTTTTGTAATAAAATGTTGGATTCTTTTGTAGTAATTTTTTTAAAAAGAACAACACAAAAAATTTAAAATAGAAAAGATGAGGCGGATTGAAATTGTGCAGACTGCTTGAATACCCTAATGCCATGACAGATGAGTAGGTTTTCTGTCTTTTTTTCTGTTTTGGCTGTGCTGGATCTTCATGGCCGCCTAGGCTTTCTTTGGTTGCAGGGAGAGGGGGCTACTCTGCATCGCCGTGTGCAGTCTTCTCATGCGATGGCTTCTCTTGTTGCAGAGCGCAGACTCTAGGGTGTGTGGGCTTAGTGGCTCTGCAGCATGAGAAATCTTCCCGGACCAGGGATCGAACCCACGTCCCCTGCATTGGCAGACAGATTCTTTATCACTGAGCCACCAGGGAAGTCCCAGATGAGTAGATTTTAAGTGGTGAGGGAGCACTTTGTTTTTTATTAGGGATCTAATGGGGGCGTGGCTCTGTAGAGGTGTGACCAAGAAGTGGGAGAGATGAGCAGTTGGAAGAATGAGAAGTAAGGCATGAGGAGGGATGAGCCTCAGGTCAGGGCTGACAGGAGAGACCCCACGCGGCATGATGACGGGTGAGGGAGCAAGGTGAGACCAAGCCAGGTCCTGGGTGCTTGGAAGGAGGCCTTTTCGGGAATAGGAAGTTTCCAGTGGCCTTTGGGGGAAGCTGGGTAGTGAGAGGCAGGGCAGCTCTGTTGCTGGGCAGGATGATGAGGAATCTATGAGGGAGGGGGACACTGCTCGGGGGCTGTAACTGGACAGAGAAGATGGGCTTAGGAGTGGAGGAGAAAAAGGAGGATGTAGATGCAGGGACTTGAAGACAAGCAGCCAAGTCTGGAAATAGAAAAGCAAGGGGAAAAGCATTGTATTCGGCTTATTTAATGATACATTTGAGAAATTTCTAAAAGCAGCCTGTTCTTGTATTACATACATTTTTGTTGTTGTTGAGGAAAAATGGTAAACTAAAAGTTGATATACTCCTGCAGGTTAAAACTAAATGCTTCTGAACATTTTGAAAGAATTGCATAGTATTATAATCCCCCAAATCTTCCAGTTTAAAAAAAAATTAAAAAGAGAAAGGTCATACAGTTGTATCTAAATTCTTTCTGTAGGACCATCAGAATGAAATCAGGAAATATGTGTATTATCGATTAAAATTATTTGTTTTTAAAATCAGTATAGTTGCTTTATAGGGTTGTATATTACATACTTATATATTGAGTCTGTGTGCTTTTATAGTGTTCTGCTCTTTATAGTATAATTTCTTTCTAATGTTATGCCCACATTTTATATTCTTTAACCCTTAGAGAAATTTTATTCAAATTCAGTAATGTTGAAACATTTTTTCCCCCTCTCCAAAACTGCCCTTCAATTATGGCCTTATGTTTATGTTTCACTCAGTGATTTGGAAATGTCACTCAAATTTATAAAAACGAATATGTGCTTCTTCCCCGTAGCACAGGTAGAATTTTCCCTTCCTCTTTCCTACCAGTCTGTGAACAATTTCTTTTAAAAGCATGAGGTCAATAGAGGGTCAGATGGTAAAACCAGTGCTAATCTCAGGATCAGTGGAATTGCCTCCCTTAAGAGAAGGCTAATTCAGTGTAAAATCTCATTTCTGTCTTCTCCAAGGGGGAGCCAGGTTAGCGAGGGAAACTGTAGAAATCCGTATTTCCTCAGCTCTTTAACATCACATAATCATCTTACTCTGAAGGGCAGCTGTTGAGAGTAGGGGATGCAAAGATGCAGAGATGTTGGGGAATGCAGCAGGTTTGTAATCAGTGCGCAGGGAAGGGAAAATGTCTCTTTTCTAATGGGCCTAGAGTGAATCAGAACCCTCCATCAACAAAAGTAAAACGGGAAAGATTCAAGGTTAAAAAAGTTCTCCTTTTCCGTTTTTTTTCCCCTTTCTCTAGTTTCCCCCTCCCCCAAACTGACTCTTAATAATTATATCACTCTTCTGCATTCTGTCCTGATTAAAAAGTAGCTAAACAGGAGGATTGGTGTGGTGTCCTAGGATCTTTGCTTTGAACCTTCCATCAAAGCCCCAGACATGTCACCTCCCTGTGGCTCTGCACATGGTAAGCCTCTTATGAGTCTTGGTGAACAATAAGGACATCCTGGCACTTCACTCCTGGTGTTTGACCTGAGCTGCCACAGTCACTTGCTGTGGGTGTAGAAGACAGAGTCAGAGTCCCCGACATGCCCATTCATTTCCTGTCAAATATTTGCATGTATTTTACCACTGCCCATCACTGAGAACATGAGTCAGGCCAACCATGGTTTCTAGCTTCAAAGATCTTATACAGTCTTGTGGGGAGAAAATGTGCAAATAAGAGGACGATGAAGTTACAGGTGCTGTAGGAGATCATGAAGGGCTTACTGCCTTCAGTGGCAGCCGTCAGGAGAGAAACAGCAACATCGTTCTGCAACTTGACACCCTCCTAGTCTTTTCTGTACAAAATACTTAAGAATTAGATGTGAGAACGATACTTCTTTCCCAGGACCTCTCTGAGAGTTTCTGGCAGTAGCCCATCTTGAACCTGTTGGCTATGTGCCCAACTCCTTTTATTTATTGTTAATTTAAAAAATTAAAAAGAATTTTCTTTTTTGCCTACGCCTTGTAGCGTGTGGTATTTTAGGTCCCTGACCAGGGATTGAACCCACACCCCCTGCATCCCTGCTTTGGATGTATTCCTGCAGCTCCTGGGAAAGAGGAGATGGAAGCAGGACTTTCAGGTTACCCTGTGCACTTGGATGACCCAGAAAATCACAGTGAATTCACATGTGGTGTGAAAAGCAAGTGTGGAAACTTAATCAGGAGGAAAGTAAAAGTAAAGTCGCTCAGTTGCGTCCAACTCTTTGTGATCCCATGGACTGCAGCCTACCAGGCTCCTCCGTCTGTGGGATTTTCCAGGCAAGGGTACTGGAGTGGGTTGCCATTTCCTTAATCAGGAGGAGAAGAAGTAAAAAGCCTCATCCTGGGCTTGCTTGCCTGTTTCCCATTTGGATGAAGAGTAACTAGAGGTCAAGACATAAATAACTCAGAAGATTTGACGACCAGTAGTCAGCATCCTGTCCTCACCGTTGGGAATGGATTGTTGATACGGTTTTGGACTCTCTATCAATAAGTAGTTCATCCATAGTCACTAGTTAATTAGGCAGTTATGCATCGAGCATTTCATTTGTGCCAAGCACTGTGCTGGGTTGTAGGGATAAAATTGAAAAGAGTGGGAGTGATAGACACATGTATAAATATGTGTATTGGGATAAGGGCTTTGAAATGGAGGGACGGAGGGAGGGAGGGGAAGCTTCCTTGAGCAAAATGAGGATGGAATCTGAAGGGTGAATAGAAACTAACTGGGTTTCCCTGGTGCCTCAGTCAGTCAAGAATCTGCCAGAAGTGCAGGAGACTCAGGTTCGATGCTTGGGTTGGGAAGATCCCATGGAGAAAGGAATGGTTACCTACTCCAGTATTCTTGCCTGGAGAATTCCGTGGACAGAGAAGCCTGGTGGGCTATAGTTCATGGTGTCCCATAGAGTTGGACATGACTGAGGTACTAAGACTTTCACTTTTTTTTTTTTTTTTTCCAAACAAGCTCATAGAGTGTTCCAGGCAGAAGAAACAGCATGTGCAAAGGACTTGGTGGTGGGTGGGAGTATGGTCTATTCAAGGTATTGAAAGAAGGCCAGTAAGGCTGAGCTGTGAAGGACAACTGGAAGTTTGGATTGAGAGGAAGTGGAGAGCAGAGTAAGGACCAGCTTATGCAGCCTGTGTGCATCTGAAGGATTTTCTTCTTTGCCCTAAGAGCAATGGAGGATTTTTATTTATTTATTTAAACTTATTTATTTTTATTGAAGGATAATTACTTTACAGAATTTTGTTGTTTTCTGTCAAACCTCAACATGAATCAATAGGTATACATATATTCCCTCCCTTTTGAATCTCTCTCCCATCTCCCTCCCCATCCCACCCCTCTAGGTTGATACAGAGCCCCTATTTGAGTTTCCTGAGCCATATAGAAAATTGCCATTGGCTAGCTATTTCACATATGGTAATGTAAGGTTCCATTGTTACTCTTTCCATACATCTCACCCTCTCCTCCCCTCTCCCATGTCCATAAGTCTATTCTCTATGTCTGTTTCTCCAGTGCTGCCCTGTAAATAAATCCTTCAGAACCATTTTTCTAGATTCCATATATGTGCGTTAGAATAAGATACCTATCTTTCTCTTTCTGACTCACTTCACTCTGTATAATAGGTTCTAGGTCATGAAGGACTTTTAAATAGGCGTGTGTGTATGTGTGATGTGAGCAGATTCTTTTGGTGGCAAGGAGTCAGCTCTGGTCTTTACAAGTAAGATGTGTATTCATGCTGCCACTTTATATTGGAGGCACCAGTTCTCTGGGGTTTCTTCAGCAATCCATTTCCTTTTTAAAAAATATTTATGTATTATTGTACACCCATGGCTGATTCATGTCAATGTATGGCAAAAACCACTACAATATTGTAATCAGCCTCCAGTTAAAATAACTTAATTAAAAAATAAGTAAATAAAAATAAAATTGCAAAAAAAAATTTATTTATATATTTATCTGTGCTGGGTCTTAGTTGCACCATGTGGGATCTAGTTCCCTGACCAGGGATCAAACATGGGCCCCCTGTATTTAGAGCTTAGAGTCTTAGCAACTGGACCACCGTGGAGGTCCCTCCATTTCCATTTTTAATGTGGTTATCACCAGCATCTCTCTCTGCTGAAGGGCAGGCAGAAGGGGAAGGGAATTGGGAAATGGGAAATGGAGAGTCCCATTTTGTTTGTGATATTTTGTTCTTTGCCAGCTGTTCATTTCCTGAATTTATAAACTTTGTCCGTGAGCAAGTAGATGACAGTGGATAGGGACCGTGAATGATGGGAGAAGTTTGGTATGGTATATTGGTGGTGAGGTTTGTAGAAGGAAAGTTTTGTTTTCTAACAAGGATGTTATAATGTCATGGTGCTAGAAATATGTTTAGACATTTATGGAAGTGTTAATAGAGAGAATAACTTAGTTAAGGTACTTATCTATCTCCCCAAATGGAACAAATGTTCTAAGATCTCAGAATCATTCATGGACACCACCCAGAGTCCAAAAGTGTGAGCAAAGCAGAAACAGTGGCCACTGTCTGAGGGCCAGTAGCCAGGTGCATTTCCAATTGCAGATGTGGTCAAGCCACGGAGCGGGGCACCGTAAGCAGAGGAGCTAGTTTAGATAGCAAAGATGATGGCACTCACTGTAATATTGCAAATAGTTGCATCTTTAACATCTCAAAGAAAAACTGCCTTAATTTTGTCATCAGAAATCCTACTCAGTCTGTGTTATACTTTTTCTGATCTTCTCTTTCTAAATTTTGCCTGATGCTTATTTTTCTAAAGACTTGCCAAGATCATTAAGTAGATTTCCACTTGGTGGAAAAACTTGGCACTATTATGTGATCACTCTAAGCAGAAAATGGAGCATGTCATAAGCTCTAAATCCATTAGATAAGAAGCAGTGTGGACCCAAATATCTACAACGTCAAAGTAAATCAGGGTAGATAGGGCATTTCTGGTAGCCAGCCTCTGAGATCCTGTGTACCTGCCGCTGTGATGTATGCTTCCTGTGACTCTTTCTCCTTGGTAGGCCCATCCCGTGTTGAATAGGACTGCTCTATGTGACCAGTAGGGAATGGTGGAGTCTGACTTCCAAGGCTAGATCATAAAAGACACTCTGCCTTCCTCCTGAATCCCTTGCTCTGGGGAAAGCCAGCTGCCATGTTGTGAGAGCCCTCAAGCAGCCTGCACAAAGTCTCATGTGATGAAGAACTGAAGCCTCCTGTCAGTAGCCATTTGAACCATCTTAGAAGTGGATCCTTAAGACCTGCTCAAGCCTTCAGATAACTGCAGCCTTGGCCAGTATCTTGGGCCAATCTCATTAGAGACCCTGAGCCAGAACTACCAAACAAAGCACTTCTAGATTCGTTACTTTCAGAAGGTCTGTGAGATAATAAATGTTTTCTATTATTTTAGGTCACTGAGTTTTGGGGTAATTTGTTATGCAGCAATAGCTATCTACAACATTTCGACAAAGCCATCTTTTCCATGCTGCATTTCCTTATAGCCACTGACTGCAGCACACCTGTAGCATCCTGTCACATCCTGGTCTTGTCCTTGTTTTGCTGGACTGTACCAGTTAGGTGATGTGTCATTCTCCCCATTTTGAAGGAGGGACCATCCTATCCTTTGCATCATCAGTGCTTTGCAGAGTGCTCAGTAACTATCCTCTGTATGCTTGAATCAGAATGTGTACTAACTTGGGCACAATAGTCATATAGTTTAAGGAGAGGTCAGTATTCTAAATCTAGCTTTGCTTTTATTGACTTCATAAAAGACTCCTAGTCCTTCCTGATCTTTATTTCCTCTGTTGTAAACAGATACTATTTTTATTATCAAAAACAAACCAAAAATGAAGCCATATGCATATATACTTGTATACCTGTGGACTATCTCAGGAGGGACTCAAAGTGATAGTGCATTTGGGGAAAGGAGGGGGATGCGATGAGACGAAAACTTTAAAAAAGAGCGTATGAAACCTTTTACACTGTCTCAGTCTGTCCAATGAACAGTTAAATGGAGGTGCTGATCTGTGCCTTGCCTAGGCAGGCTTAGAGGAAGCCCCGAGTTTAGTGATGTATGTTTACTTTTTGTCCTTGGGACCCTCCGTCTCAGCTTTGGTCCTTACTTTCCATCTGCTGCCCAGGCCTGTGGGTTCTGTGTCCATGGCATCACTTCCATCCTCAGATCTCCTTCTCCATGGCTGCTGTCTGGGTTCAGGCCTCATTCTCTTCAGCTTGCATGGTTTCCACAGCCCTCTCCCTGCTTCTTCTCCTGGTTTGGCCTCTTCAGACCACACCCACCCTGGTGCAGGTGGGTCACCCTCTAATCCACCTCTGCCCCCAACAAGTTCTGATGGCCTCCCTCTAGTTACAGTCACAGCCATGCATGAGTGTCTGCAACCTGCCTGTTCAACTCTGACCCTCACTGTCATCCATGATAAGCCTAGTGCCAGCTACACAGAAGAAGTCCCAGGCCCTGGTAGACACGTATACTCTGTCCCCCCATGCTTGCCACATCTGGGCTTTGGCTCTGCAGTCCCCTTCCAACCGGAGCCCAGTGTTGTCCCGTAGACTGAGTAGAGGCTTGCTTTCCAAAGATGTGGGTCTTATCTCTGCTGCTTGCTGGCAGTACTGTATTTCATTTCATTTTAGGAGTAGTATTGCACATATGTTTAAAAATTGAATTTCTGTGCATGAGTTGCCAAAATACCAATTCTTCCTCCTCCTCCCAGTTCCTGTGACCACCTTGTAAGTTCTTGGGGAGACAGTCTGCATGGTGGTTGCCATCTAGGTGTGATCCTACCTACTCTCTCTGGGGAACCTTTGGCAATGTCTGGAGATGTTTTTGGTTGTCATAACTGGGGGGATGCTACTGGCACCTTGTGGGTGGAAGCCAAGAATGCTGCTGAGTACTCCGCACAGGACAGTTTCCTGCCTTCGGTGTGTTTTTGTTGAGAGACTGGAATGCATGTATACAAGTGTGTGTATATATATTTGTGTGTTTGTGTTCTTTTTATACAATGTGTGACCTTAAGCATAGTTGGTGAGCAGTAGACCGAATGACTGAATCCTGTTGGCAAAACTCACCTGTGATCCCCCAGATCTTCTCTGTTGGGAAAATAATCCTAACAGTGCCTGTCTCCCAGGGTCGCACATATTCTAGCTTCAGGCTGTATGTTCTGACTCGCTGTCGTGTATCGTCCTCTAGACTTCTCCCTTGCCTTTTGTCCTCTGTCTCTCTGATCAGATTAGCTGTCTGTTCTTTAATGTCCTTTATCACCCCCTATGCCTTTGTCTCTGCAGTTAAAATCCTGCCTGTCCTCCAGGGCTGAGCTCAGATGCCCTCCTCTTCGTGTGGTCCAGCAGCTGCTTTCTTCACTCATTGAGCACCCCGGGGCCTTTGCTCCTCCTGTAACAGTTACTGTGGTTTGCTTTGCCTGTAGTTGTTTATTTACTCAGCTCCTGCACTTGATGCAAAGCCCTGGAGTTCAGAGATGGACAAGATGGTCTCTACTGTCCCAAGACAAAGTTGATGCTTTCAGTGGGACTGTGTTTGGAGAGGTTTTTTATTTTATTTTTATTTATTTATTGACTGCACTGGGTCTTTATTGCAGTGTACAGGCTCTTCGTTGCTGTGCATGGGCTTTATCTAGCTGTTGTGAGAGGGGGCTACTCTAGTTGTGATCTGTGGGTTTCTCATTGAGCTGGCTTCTCTTGTTGCAGAGCATGAGCTCTAGAGCTTGGACTCAGTAGTTGCTGCTCACAGGCTCTAGAACTCAGGCTCCATGTTGTGACACACAGGCTTATTTGCCCCACAGTATGTGGGGTCTTCTGGATCAGGGATCAAACCTGTATCCCCTGCATTGGCAGGCAGATTTGTAACCACTGGACCACCAGGGAAGTTCCTGGAGAGGCTTTTATATAGTATGTTGAACAGAAATACAAAAAGGAGTGATTTCGCTCCATATAGTCAGGCCAGGAAAAGTTGCTAGGAGGGACTGAGGCTTGGATTGAGTCTTGGGAGCAGTGAGAATAGTGAGGTGATTTAGGGCGGGGAAGCACATTCTGCTGGAAAGAATATCATAAGCTGGAGTGTGAAACCTCTGGGGTTGTTCTCTTTTGAGACTTCAGCGGTAGCCAGTTGCCTTACTCATTTTTGTACTGTCCATATACTTACCCTGAAAGTGTTAGTGACTCAGTCATGTCCAACTCTCTGTGACCCCGTGGACTATAGCCCACCAGGCTCCTCCATCTTTGAGATTCTCCAGGCAAGAATACTGGAGTGGATTGCCATGCCCTCCTCCAGGGGATTTTCCCGACCCAGGAATTGAATTGGAGTCTCCTGCATTGTAGGCGCGTTCTTTACCATCTGAGCCACCAGGGAAGCCCATAGACTTCCTACGCAGTTAGTAGATTTGTTTGTGTGTTCCTGTACTTATTCATTGGAGAAGGCAATGGCACCCCACTCCAGTACTCTTGCCTGGAAAATCCCATGGACGGAGGAGCCTGGTAGGCTGCAGTCCATGGGGTTGCGAAGAGTCGGTCACGACTGAGCGACTTCACTTTGACTTTTCACTTTCATTCATTGGAGAAGGAAATGGCAACCCACTCCAGTATTCTTGCCTAGAGAATCCCAGGGATGGGGGAGTCCGGTGGGCTGCTGTCTATGGGGTCGCACAGAGTCAAACACAACTGAAGCGACTGAGCAGCAGCAGCAGCAGTACTTATTCATTTAACAAATATTTTTGAGTGCTTTCCATATTGGAGGTATTGAACGGATACAAATGGGTTTAGTGTGTTAAGTTGCAGATGGACTGCAATGGAAACCATTAGAGTAGTAGGTGGCCTCTGCAGATGTGGTTTAGTGAGCTTGGAGCTACAGATTAAGTCATGTGTTCGTGCCGAGCGCACGTTAGCATTCTGGAAATATGCGTAAGAACACTCAGTGGCAGATGTAACGGAAAGTCCTCCTGCTCCAGTGATCTCTGGAGAACAGAACTTGTGTGCACCAGCACTATTAGGCTGGTTTCATGAAAGATAGAATAAAGGGCAAGGTGTTTGTTTGTCATGGTGATTGTGGCAGTTTTCAGGGTCATGAATAAAGCAGTGTTGTTTTGTCAGTGCTAAGTAGGAGTTGAGTGGGAGAGGGGACTAGGGAGAGGACTGTTTTTTCCTAGGACAGTCTAAAGTCCTGGATGGATCTTATCCTTGGGGAGTTGGAGACGAAGGAGAGAAGATGGCCAAGTGTGCATATTTCTTCTTTTAACACTTCCCCTCTTTTTCTTTGTTAAATTTCTGCACATGTGTCTCAAGTGTGTGGTCCAGAGAGAAGAAATACTGGCTGTGTCTGGATTAAGGGAAACTCTGAGTCCACTTATATTAGAAAAAATGGGCTGGATGTGCTTCAGAGACTTGCTGGCACAGGACTGGGGGGGAATAAGTCTTGCAAATGAATGTCAGTAAATCAAGCATATAGTGACAGAGCCCATAAGAGGTGGCAGTAGAGAGGTCACGAATGTATTTGGGCAGATGTGGCACAGGAGGTTGTGGAAGCCTTGTCTTTTCCACCCCTGCATCATCTAAGAGCCTCAAGATGTCTGTTCTGCACCAGGGAAAACGTTGGCTAGAAGACAGCAGAGGGGAGACTCAGATGCCTGCACATTTACTTGAGAAACACTGAGTTCTTCATGGCTTCTGAGCAAGAGCCAAAGCATTAATAAACTCTGAAAAGTGGGCAGCAGGTTTGCCCTGTGGAGTCCACATGGACAGTCTTTTGAGCCAGTTGGGTTTATAAATATGACCCTGGAACTTGAGTCCAGCCTTTGCCAAGCCCCCAGGAGCAGTAGAGTGTTTGAATCCCTGTGCTTTCTGATCTACAGGGTCCTCTCTACATGGTCAGGCTTTTTTCTTCCATGACTCTAAGCCTATGACCTTGTCTGAGAAGATTCCCACTGCTCCTTCCATACTTGGTTTCTGAGACCTCAGGATGCCAGGAACTGACCCTGCCTGCTGGGCTTCTTTCTCCCATTCCTGTTGAGGAACAGTTCCTTGCAGCCTCCTCTCACTGCCACTTCCCATATCTGTCTTAGTGACCCTCAAGGCAGCAGCAGATGCCTGTGCTGTGTACCGTGAACTTCTTGCTGCATGAACTGGGGAGAAAACGTGGCTGGCAGGCGGTGAATCTGCAGCTGATTCAGGCTCCATGGAGAACCGGGGTTAATCATTTACTGTAGTTCCCTGCAGCCACCGATGTTGACCTTGACGAAACTCTGGCAGAAATTAGAGCCTGGCCTGGCATTTAACTAACAGGATAATATGACAGAGAAATAACTTCTTGTTGAGAGGTTAATCCTGTCTCCGAGTTTACAGTTGACATTCACACACATCCGGTGTTGATTGCATCCAAGTGGAGAACTGTTTGCTTACCGTATTCATGTTGTTCACCAGACAAAGATGTCACACAAGGTCAGGGGCCTGGCTGTACATGGAGCTGCTCATCATGGCAGGAGGACAAAAGCCACATTGATGGCAAAGCCCTGTAGGATGAGGCAGTGGAACAGATCTGGGCTTGGCGGGTTTGGCAGGCGAAACAGGCTCTCCACCCCACTTCCCCAGCTTTTCTTTTAAATTCATAGCCCCTTTTCTTGAGCAGTTCTGAATCTTTTACCTCTGGTGCTGGGAGAAGGTTAAACTGATTCAGCCTCCTGGTGTAAAGTCTACAGCACTGCTGCTTCTAGAAGGTACTTCAGTTTGGGGAGGCGGGGGCCTCTTACTGTAATCTGTTCTCTCCCTTCCCTGGAATGAAACCAGCTTCAGGGAAACGGAGGTAGCTAGGTGAAAAGCTCTAGTTAACTATTGGATAAGCCTGGGCTATTAACAAATATGTGGTAATCCAAAGGTGGATTCTTCCTTGCTAAGGAGTTACCTAAATGCTGGTTAGGTGTGCTGTGGGGTTGCGCTGTTGCTCTCTGCATGGACAGGCAGTCATTTCCCTGTCCAAGGGCTGCAGAGTGTGTGGACAGTTAGTTGCCCTCTTCCACCCTTGGCCCTGTTGTTGTTCAGTTGTTAAGTCATGTCCAACTCTTTGTGATTTCCTGGACTGCAGCACACCAGGCCTCCCTGCCCCTCCCTATCTCCTGGAGTTTGCCCAAGTTCTTGTCCATTGAATCGGTGATGCCATTCAACCCTCTCATTCTGTGCAATGATTTCATTAGAAATGGTTCTAGCATATAGTTTCTAGGTTTCTGCTTTTTCTAGTGCATTGGCTGGCATTTTTATCTAGCCATCAAATAACAAGCTCTCTGAACAAATGTGTACTTTGAGGGAAGGCAGCTGGCCTGAGATGGAGTATGTAAAGGATGGGACCCGAAAGCCGAGCACTCCAGCAGAAGGGGAGAGGTAGAGAAGGAAGGCAGGAGCTAGAAGGGAGAGGGCCGGGGCTGGAGACTGGTACCCAGCTCCAGAAGAGTTCAGCCTGAGAAGCAGGCAAGAAGGACAGTTGTAGTTGGAAGTGTGATGGGCGTGGTGGGGTGCAGTGGAGACAGGAGAGAGAAGAGACAGGCAGGGGGAGGATGTGAGGGTGGGAGGTGGTAGGAAGCGGGGAAGCTGGAAGCATCAGGAGAGTCTGGAGTTTGAGTCACAGATCTAGAGGGTGAAGGGAGGAAGGATGTGTTCCGAGAGGCACGAGAGGGGGACAGCAGAGGATGGGGGATGAGCCATGAGCTACGTGTGATGCCAGGTGGGGTTTCTGCTCCAGGGATGTTGGCTCTCAGTTATCCTAGGTGAGAGCCTAGGAGAAGAGGGGCCAGTGTCGGTTTTATTGCAATATATTGAAATACATGATTATTAAATAAATGACTTTTTAAATAAAATAAGAAGTGTGAGAAACTAGAAGAGGATCAGTGAACTTTTTTGTCATCTGAGATCTGTAATCTTTGAAGTGAAGTGAAGGGAAGTCGCTCAGTTGTGTCTGACTCTTTGCAACCCCATAGACTGCAGCCTGCCAGGCTCCTCTGTCCATGGGATTTTCCAGGCAGTAGTACTGGAGTGGATTGCCATTTCCTTCTCCAGGGAATCTTCCTAACCCAGGGCTCGAACCCGGGTCTCCTGCATTGTAGACAGAGGCTTTACCGTCTGTAATCTTTATGCCTCCTATTTCTAGGGACTCTCTGTCAATAGCATTGAGCATGGCTGTGAATAAATGCACTGAATGCAATGTTCAAAAGAGCTATAAATGTCATTTATTTGCCTATGGAAAGTCGGACTGGAGTCCAATAAGTGGTAGCTCTCTCATCTGGTCTTGGCCAGGAGTTTGAAGAGACTCTTGGAAAGATATCAAAAGGAGAATTTAAATGACTCAGGTCCCACCCATGAAATGAAACTAATACTTGTTTTAAAAAATTGTTTATGCTAGCTGGAAATTTATACAGCCTTTTCAAGAGGAGACAGACCTAGTCTAGGTTCCCAGTGATCCATCTGTGAGCTTGTGGTATTGCTCCTTGGGTCCAGGACCTTGTTGTTCCTACCAGCTGGCTTGGGGCCATCTTCCTTCCTCTTAAAACCAACTTTCTTTAATGCGTCATTGGAGATTTCCTATTACTCCCTCCAAATCATTCCTCGATGAACAGTACTTGAATAGCCTTGTATTTGGAACGAGACATTATCATATCAATCAATAGAATGTTACTAGTTCTAGAATATTTTGGGGGTAGTTTCGTTAGGATTTTCTATATAGACAGCCATCTCATTTGTAAATAGGAATTGTTTTATTTTTTCCTTTTGGTCTGTATGCACTTTACTTCTTTTTCCTGCCTTACTATGCTAGGTAGAACTTCTAGTACTATATTGAATAAGACTGGTGAGAGTGGACATCTTTACCTTGTTCCTCATCTTAGGAGAAAAGCATTCCATCTTTACCATAAATAGTGTTAGCTGTATAATTGTAGATGATCTTTATCAAGTTGGTGATGTTTCCCTGTAGTCATATTTTTCAGGGAGTTTTTTTGTTTTCCTTTTTTAAAATTTGAATCATGAATAGGTGTTAAATTTTAGTAAATGCCTTTTTTCTGCATCCATCGATATGATCATGTGATTTTTCTTCTGATTTTCAAATGTTGAACCAGTCTTGCGTCCCTGAAATGAACTCTACTTGGTCCTAGAGTATAATTCTTTTGATATATTGTTGAATTCTGTCTCCTAATACTGTCGAGGATTTTTGTGTCTGTATTTCAGAGGGCTGTTTGTTCTTTTTTCTTTTGGTACTGCCTGTGTCTCGTTTTGGTATCAGGGTAGTATTGACTTCATCAAATGAATTGAAGTGTTTGTTACTCCTCTGTTCTCTGGGGAGAAGTTGTATAGAATTCATATTTATTCTTCTTTAAACACTTAGTGTAATTCTTCAGTGAAACCATCTAGGCCTGGAGATTTCATTTTCAGAGTTTTAAAATTGTGAATTCCACTTCCTTAATGTTATGGTACTCTTCAAATGATCTGTTTCTTATTCGGTAAGTTGTGGTAGTTTGCAGTTTTTGGAGAATTGGTCCATTTCATCTAAGTTGTCAAATTTATCTGTGTAGGGTTGTTCGTAGTATTCCTTCATTATCCTGTAGGTGCTTGCGGGGTCTGTAGTGACAGTCTCCTATTTTATTTTGAAGGTGAAAGTCACTCAGTCGTGTCTGACTCTTTGTGACCCCCATGGGCTATGCAGTCCATGGAATTCTCCAGGCTAGAGTACTGGAGTAGGTAGCTGTTCCCTTCTCCAGGGAATCTTTTCAACCCAGCGATCGAACCCAGGTCTCCCGCATTGCAGGTGAATTCTTTACCAGCTGAGTCACCAGGGAAGCCCCTGAATACTGGAGTGGGTAGCCTATCCCTTCTCCAGTGGATCTTCGTGACCCAGGAATCGAACCAGGGTCTCCCTGCTTTGCAGGCAGATTCTTTACCAGCTGAGCTACCAGGGAAGCCCATTTTATTTTATTTTTGATATGGTAATTAGTATTTTATCTTTTTTCTTTGTCAGTTTTGCCAGAGGTTTGTCAATTTTACTGATCTTTTAAAATAATCAGCTTTTTGTTTCATCTCTTTTTTCCCCTATTTTTGTTTTCAACTTCATTGATTTCTGTTTTTATCTTTATTATTTCCCTCCTTTTGCTTGTTTTGAGTTTATAATACTCTTCATTTTCCAGGTTTGATTTTTTTTGTTGGGTTTGGTTTTTTTGGGGAATGACATGTTTGGATATTTTCCCGTTATCTTTCTTTTATTGATTTCTAATTGGATTCCGCTGTGGTCAGAGAACACTCTATATATAATTTCAGTTCTTTTAAATTTATTGAGATTTGTTCTGTGGCCCAGAATACATTTTGTCATGGTAAATGTTCCCTGAGTTCTTGAAAAAAAAAATCTGTTTTACTAGAAAAGGATTTAAAAATGGTAAATACAGATCAATCTCATGGATAAAAAGAAAGATTTTTTTCATGGGCAGTAGAAAGATTGTTCCTAGTTGGGCAAGATATTTAACCATCTCCAGTCTTAGTTATATCATTTACAAAATGGTAATGAGAATGCATTCTTTTTAGTAGTTTACAAATTCAACTTTATTTGCATACTAAAAGTAAGTAGTTAAAAGAAAAGTATCAGATTATTTGAAGTGAAGGTTTTTTTCCCCATTCAAATAGTAATTGTGGATTTCTTTCCCCTGTTTTATAGTTGTTTTAGTAAACAGGAATGCTGGAAAAGACTTGCTTTAAATTAATTTGGGCACTGCATAAGAGCATAATGTAGAAGATAAATATGTTTTGGATCATAGTTTGATAGCACATGTTTTTCCTCACAGTATATTTGGAGCATCTTTTTAGGTGAACATGTCTGGACCATCCCCATATTATTTGACGGCAGCAGCACAGCCCACTGAACAATGATTTAACAGGGATTCCGCCACCTGCTGTCTCTTCTGCTGCCCCAGCCCCACTGAACTCTCCTGAGAGTCTAGCATTTTCCTTCTAGAAAAATCAAAGAGCCTGCCAAAGGAACTCAGCAAACCAGGTCAGAGTCAGGAGAGCCAGGAATTCAAATTCATGAGCAGCTGAGTCAGGGGACTGGAATCAGAGGTGAGGGTGAGTCAGGCTGAGGTGGTAACCTTATTGAATCAGCTGCCTTCTCTGGGATGGAGTTGGGCTCAACTGTGCTGAAGCCTGAAACTTTGTCTCCTACAAGGGTTGGCCACCAGACATGGCCAGGGAAGTTGGCCTAGGTCAAGTTTCTCCACCTTGCCTGTACTAAGTCACCTGTCAGAAACATGTAAAGCAAACTTCAGAGTCCCATGGCTCTGTTTCTGTCTGTGGAAATGGGAATGGTATTGTTGCAAAGGGTCAGGAAGAAGGTAGGGAAAGGAGAGGAGAGGAAGCTGAATAGTGATGAAGAGGGAGTTACAGGCTTGGAGAGCAAGACAGACTTTGGGCTTTTCTGGAAGAAGTAATCTGTTCTGATCACCAAATCTGGTGGATCCTACCTCTCAAGTAAATCTGCCTGCTCCTCCTCTGCCCCACTTCTGAGTCTCTCTTTAAACAGAAGTCTCCGCTCACAGCCATGGTTTGATTGAACTGATGAGAACAGATTGTTATGGGTGACCATCTGATACATATACCAAGTGATGCAATGAATACTGGAGACATTGAGAGATCCAGAGGAGGTTTAGGTCTTGGCAGAGTGGGGAGTGGGTGAGGGCTTCCATTTTATGCACATTGAGTCTGATTGTGTTGTGTTTGAGGGGTGTTTGGGACATCCAAGGAGAGGTCTCTGGTACAAGAGAGAGACTGGGCTGGAGCTACCAGTTTTGGTTGACACCAGTGGGCACTGCAGTAGTTAAATTATCCTAAGGAAGAGGCTATTTGAATTCTGCCCTAATTTTTTTAATTTAAAAATTTTTATTATATATAGTAGATCCTGTTGGCTCTCTCTTTTAAATATATCAGTATATACATGTCAATCCCAAACTCCCAATCTATCCTTCCCTCCCTGCTAACTAGAGTAGAAGGTCATTCTCTAAATTCATTCTGTGAGTCTGTTTCTGTTTTGTAAATAAGTTCATTTGTATAATTAAAAGAAAAAATTCTGCATATAAGCAATATTATGACATTTGTCTTTCTGTCTGACTTACTTCACTTAGTATGATAATCTCCAGGTCCATCCACATTCCTACAAATGACTTTATTTCATTCTTTTTAATGGCTGAGTAATAGCCCATTGCACATATGTACCACATCTTCTTTATCCATTCATCTATCAATAGACATTTAGGTTGCTTCCATGTCCTGGCTACTATAAAGTGCTGCAGTGAACATTGGGGTGTGTATATCCTTTACTATATTCCCATTGAAAGGATATGTTCTGGAACTTCCAGTTGAGGTCACAGCAGTTGTAGGCCTGGCCCTGCCAGCCATGCTTGAGATACTGTGAAGATAAATTACTTTTTTGATGTTATTTTTCCCAGCCTAGTTCCGCTGTGTTCCTGATGCAGTGTAGGCTTTTAGTGGAAGGAAACTTCAGGGAACAAACAGGCTTGAAAGTCTTTCTACCAATACTATCACACTAGACTCTAATTTCACATCAGGTAGAAAAGACCGAGATCAAATACTACTTTATGTGTGTATTTTGGGGAAAGGGGGTTGACTTTGCTAATTCACATTTATTATAAAGATCAAGACCTTCTCCTTGGGGAATGAATTTTCCCAGGATGGTAAATGGGTTCTAAACTTTTCCTTTCTCTTCTTGAGTTTATAACCTTCTTAATTTATTTTACCTCCAGCCAACAGTACTTATTTTTAGGTATGCAGAGCCAAGAAAAAGTTATTAATGAGGCGAGTTGGTTCATGTTTGTTTTTCTGGTAAAAGTGATACTGGGAACATTTGGAATACTGGGATAGAATACTTGTTTTTTTTTCCTCACAGTATTTTTTAGGAAATCTGAGGGTTTGGTGTTCTCTGATATCGGTAATAATGTAAATGTCACTGGATGCTATCAAATCTATGTACTTAAATTTTGGTTTTGTTCTTTTTTTTTTTTTTTTAAAGTTGAGGCCGTTATCTATATGGGACTGGATGATTAGAACCGTGTATAGTTGCTCGCTTTGTAGATAGTGCTGATTTTGAGAATCTTGCCTTTCCTGGCTGCTTATATAATGTGTAGGTCTAGAATGAAAAGTCATGTCTTCTGCCCAGATGCAATAGAGTTGGGTACAATGTGTTCAGATGCTGCTGGGTATGCTAGATGGAGGAAAAAGAACTTTAAGATAGCCTTTCTTGAAAAATGACTTCAGTATTCTGTAACCCTTAGATATGGTTTCAGAGTATATGATAGGTACAAGTTTGTTGTCAGATGTTTTCCTTTATTTAGGATAGACTCTCTGGGTTACGTGGTAACTCTATATTTAATTGTTTGAAGAACTGACAACTCATTTTTAAGGTGGTTGCATCCCTTTATATTCCCACCAGCAATGTGTGAGGGTCTCAGTTTCTTCATATCCTCCCCAACACGTGTTGTTATTTATCTTTTTAAGTATAACCATCATACTGGGTGTGAAATGGTATTTCACTGTGGTTTTGATTGATATTTCCCTGATAGCTAATGATATCCAGCATTTTTGCTTGTTCTCATTGGCTCTTTGTATATTTTCTTCGGAAAACTGTCTATTCAGACCCTTTGCCCATTTTTTAAAAGTTGGACTGTCTTTTTATTATTGTTTTAACAATTCTTCGTATAGTCTGGATACCAGTCTCTTATCACATATATAATTTGCAAAATGTTTCTCCCATTCTATGGCTTGCCTTTTCGCTTTCTTGATACTGTCCTTTGAAGCACAAACATTTTAAATTCTCGTGATGTTCAGTTTATGTAGTTTTTCTTTTGTTAGTTATATCATATCTGAGAAACCATTGACCAAATCAGCGTCATGATGACTTACTCTTCTTCTAGGAATTCAGTAATTTTAATATTATGGTTTTTATAGTTTTAGCTGTTACATTTAAGTCTGAGTTCCGTTTTTAGTTAAGTCTTAAGTATGGTGTGAGGTAGTGGGCCAGTTTTGTTCTTTTTTCACTTAGATATCAGTTGTCCCAGTACCATTTACTAAGTTTAGTTGATTTAAAATATTGTGTTGATTTCTGCTGTGCAGCAAAGGGATTCAGTTATACATATATATATATTGTTTTTCATATTCTTTTACATTATGGTTTATTATACAATATTGAATGGAGTTCCCTGTACTACACAGTAGGACCTTCTTTATCCATTCTATATGTGATAGTTGCATTTTAGAAACTTTTCTTGCCCCATTGAATGTCTTTGCACTGTTCTTTCTCTGTTCAGCTGTGCTTTCCAAGACCCTTAACTGTCCAAGTACCCCTAGACTTCAAGTTTGGCAGTGAGGCCTGGACATTAGGGAATTAAGACATTGACCCTAAAGAGACTGTTCAAACCAGAAGGGAATGAGATACTGCTATGTGCTAAGTTCAGGTCAGGGTTACTGCTCTCCCAGGTGGATAAGAGATTGAGAGGAAAATGAGATAGGTTGCAGAAAACAAAAAGGATGTCATTGTCCCTGAATGTCTAGAGGTAGCATTAAACACATTTTGACCCTGCTCTGTGTGCAACTTTACTGAGGTCACTTGGCCACCTGGAGAGATTTAGAGATTTGGACTTTCATTCAGTGGGCAACAACAGTTACTCGAAATAGTAAGAAAAAGGAAATGAACTTAAGCAGTAGAGAGCAAGGGTTCCTCATAATGGCTCTGTTACTAAAAAGCTGTGTGACCTCAGGCACCCTGCTTCCACCACACCTTCAGTTCTCTCCTTGTCAAAGCAGGGCTGGATTAACAGCCTCTTGGGTCCTTTCCTACATTTAAGTTCTGTGGAGCTGGTATATTTGAAGATAACTGTCAACATGGTCAGGCTTCGTTATTTAGAAACTCTGTTATAAAAAAGATACCTGTAAGTGCCAGAAAGTTAAGAAACACTCAGATAAACACATGCACACACACCGGTGCAGGTATGGCTCAGGGAGACAGCTGATTGAAAGAGCTCCCAGTGGCCAAAGCTGCAACAATTTGAGCACTACAGTAAAGGAGTATTGATTATAACCCCCAGTATAAAGTAAGTGCCCATGGATGCATACTGATGGAAACAAAAGGTTGAATAAATAAATAAAAGGGGAAAGATAGGTAAGTCTTTCTAAAATAATAATTCCAAGTAATTTATAAAGGTACTTTGCTTTCAAGGAGGTAGAGTTTAGCTCCCCACTTTTTAAGTGTGGGTTGTACATGGTGACTTCCTTCCACAGAGTACAGTTTGGAAGGAGGGTAAAAGAATAAAACTTTATTTGGGGTCAGTGATGAAACCTGACACCACTGGCCTCAGCCGAGAATCAAGGTCAATGTCATTAGTGATTAATCACATGGGTAGCCCCGACCCTTGATAATGATTATTGGATGGCATCACTGACTCAACGGACATGATTATGAACAAACTCTGGGGGATGGTGAAGGACAGGGAAGCTTGGCATGCTGCAGTCCACGGGGTCACAAAGAATTGGACATGACTTAGCCACTGAACAACAGCGAATGATGTCATGGGAATGGCACTTTACCTCTGTGGTCTTCTTCCCTGAAATCCACAACCCCAGTCTAATCACGAGGAAAAATATCAGAAACCTCCTAATTGAGCAGTATTCAACAAATACTTGACAAGTACTCTCCAAATTGTCAAGGTCTTCAGAACCAAGGAAAGTCTGAGGAACTGTCATAGCCAAGAGGAAGCTGGGGAGACAGGATGACTAAATATAGGTGGCATCCAAGCTGGAACTGAACAGAAAAGGGGCATTAAAACTAAGAAAGACTAAATGAAGTATGAACTTTTGTTCACAGTAATGTATCAGTGTTGGCTCATTAATCATGACAAATGTGCCACACTAATGTAAGATGCAATAAGAGAGGAAACTGGGCGTGAAGTGTATGGGAACTTTGTATTAGCAACTTTTTTCTAAAATCTAAAACTGTTCCAAAATTTTACTTAGAAGAACCTCCCTGGTGAAATCTGCTGACATCCAATTCAGTACATCTTCTGTAAAGTCAACTCTGATCAGCCTTCTCCAACACCACCACCTTTTCCACTGCCCATCATTTGCAGCTCTGTTACACCACACTGCCCTACTAGCCTGGGAGCTCCTTGTTCATCTTTATGCACAGCCTCTCGCCTGCAGGAGGGACCGGGCATGTTTGTTGACTGATAAAATGAAGCAATGAATGTAAGAAAAAGTACTTCATGGTCTCTTACGTGCATGACCTTTCTTACCATGGTCACTATACTCAAAGATCAACTTTGTAGCTCAGAGGCTGAATTGTGATTGGATGATGATGCCACGATGCAGGATGAGAAAGAAATACCTTTTCTTTCTACTTTGGAGAATAGTAAGGTTCACAGTGAAATCCTGTCAGTTAGAGTGCTCTGAATATGTGTTCATTCCAAGTGGGATTCACATAGTACTACTGAAATCAACTCCCTTACTCCCTAACCCTCCAGCTCTCTCCCAAGTCTTTCTAGTTAGAGACTTTATTTCTTCATTGAAGGCTTTTACTCTTTGAAATCCTCAGTTATGATGACTACTCTGGAGGAGGTCAGCATATTTATCATCTGGAGTCTTCGCTTTCTCAGACTGATGAATGCAGAACCTGGGAGAATGGGTAGAAAGACAGGTACCTCTTTTTAAAATTTATAATACAATTTTTGAAAGTTTCTTTTCATTTACAATTACTGCAAAATAAGGCTATATTCCCCATATTGGACAATACATCCTTGAACCTATCTTACACCAAGTAGTTTGTACCTCCCTCTCCCCTCCCTCCATTCTCCCCTCCTCTTTCTAACCGTAGCCATTAGTTTTTTCATCTGTATCTATGAGTCTGCTTTTTTTTTTTTCCCGCTGTATTCACTAGTTTGTCTTTAGAGAACGACAGAGTTGGACAGTCTACTTATTTCAGTTAACATCAGGCCTCCAAGTCTATCCATGTTGCTGCAGATGGCTAAATTTCATTCTTTTTTATGGCTGGATAGCATTCCATTGTACCTCTTAATGCATAAGCTAGAGGAACTGACCCTCTCAGTGGTCCCAGAAAATGAGGCTCATAAGATGAGGTGGGCCCAACTTGATTTACTTCTTCAGAGACATCATATACGTTGTAAATTATACTCCACTCCTACATGATAGCACAGGGCAAAGATGAAATGCTACGAAGTTCTCATTTGAGGGGCAGATTTCTGGAAGCAATAGGTTTGCAGCTGTTTTTTTTTAATACTTTGTCATTTTTCCCAGGATGAATCTGAGGCAGCTTACAAGAGTATATATAATAAAGTAAAAATACATGTAATTATAAAAAAAATTATGGACGTGTATAAATTCAAATACAGTTAATCTTGGGGGTAGTGGGGACAAAAGACAGCCCAATTATGTAGTCCAAAGATCATGAAAGAGAATTAAAAATGTGGCCCTGAGATTTTTAATGATTAGAGTAAAAAAGAAATATGATTGGTGTTATGATACTTGCTGTCCCTAAGGGAAAAAGCAATTTCCTCAGAGAAAGTAAAGCTTTCTTTTGACGTACAGTTTTGAAAATTACACCCAAGTTTCTTTCCTAGCCTGGGGATTATAGAGACTTCCTGAGCAGAGAGAGGAGGTAGATGCTGAGATCCAGACAGGCCTGCATTTATGCTGTCCTCAGGCTCACAGCAAAGAGAAACTAAAGAGCCTCTTAATGAAAGTGAAAGAGGAGAGGGAAAAGCTGGCTTAAAACTCAACATTCAAAAAACTAAGATCATGGCATTCGGTCCCATCACTTCATGGCAAATAGATGGGGAAACAATGGAAACAGTGAGAGATTTTATTTTCTTGGGTTCCAAAACACTGCAGATGGTGACTGCAGCCATGAAATTAAAAGATACTGCTCCTTGGAAGAAAAGCTATGACCAACCCAGACAGCATATTAAAAAGCAGAAACATTACTTTGCCAACAAAGGTTCGTCTAGTCAAAGCTATGGTTTTTCCAGTGGTCATGTATGGATGTGAGAGTTGGACTCTGAAGAAAGTTGAGTGCTGAAGAATTGATGCTTTTGAACTGTGGTGTTGGAGAAGACTCTCGAGTGTCCCTTGGACTGCAAGAAGATCCAACCAGTCCATCCTAAAGGAGATCAGTCTTGAATATTGATTGGAAGGACTGATGCTAAAGCTGAAGCTCCAATACTTTGGCCACCTGATGCGAAGAACTGACTCACTGGAAAAGATCCTGATGCTGGGAAAGCTTGCGGGCAGGAGAAGGGGCTGACAGAGGTTGAGATGATTAGATGGCATCACTGACTCAATGAACATGAGTTTGAACAAGCTCCGTGTGTTGGTAATAGACAGGGAAGCCTGGTGTGCTGTAGTCCATGGGATCCCCTAGTCGACTGAGTAACTGAACTGAACAGGCTCACGGTAGAAAGCAAACAGATCATTGCCCTGGAGTCCTGAATAGCCCTGGGTTTGGGTATTTCATTTCCTTATTGAGAATTATGGGAGCACATCTGTCCTCTTGTATTGGTGGGAAAAGGGGCCTCGTCAAGCTGCCCTATGTAGACACATGAGTATTCAGGATTCTGACATCTGGTTAGAGCTCAGGAATAAACAAGGTGAGGACAGCAAGAATATTGGTTGGGAACTACTGCTTTTAATAATGAGTGCATGGTTTTAAGTTTGCTGTGAATAAAATTTGCAGGTGATAAAGTTCAGTCACATTGATTCTCTTGTCCTTCTTTAGAAAATATTAAAAGTTCACATAACAGCTGAAGAAAGATATGGTCCCTGGAAGTCAGAAAAAAAACTCATTCAGTGTTATTCAAATCATGCTTTCTTCCTTTTGACAGGGTTACTAAGCAAGGAGATTGGGGTTACTGACCAATTTGGGAAGAATTTTCCAGTGATGGACAGCAAGACTCTTGGCCCAGTCCCGTTAACTTATTTTCCATGAAAAAGACACAGAAAGCATACTCATCCAGTTCTGTAGATGACCCCCAGCAGGTAAAGAGAGCCCACTGCTAAATGATAGACCTGAAGTTCAAAATGGCCTCAACAGGGAGGAATACCAGCTTAAAAGTCAACTTGATTAAATTGAAAAGAGATAAATGACATCTCTTGTTTCTCTTTTTTTTATATGTTTGGAATGCAGGATCCAAGGCTGAGTAGGAATTAGGAATCACCCTAAAGTCCACAGATACACTCATGTGTATTAAGTCAACATACTGTCAGGCTTCGTTTGAAAAAAAATTTTTTTTTAATTGAAGTATAGTTGATTTACAATGTTGTGTTTCTGGAGTACAGCAAAGCAATTCAGTTATATATATTCCATTTCATATTCTTTTTTCCATTATGATTTATTAGAAGATATTGAATATAATTCTGTTATACAATAGGACCTTGTTGTTTATATATTTTATATATAGTAGTTTGTATCTGCTAATCCGGAATTCCTAATTTATCCCTCTCCCACACCCTTTTGGTAACTGTAAGTTTGTTTTCTATGTCTATGTGTCTGTTTCTGTTTTGTAAACCAGTTTGTTATGTTTTAGATTCTGCATATAAGTTATATCTTATGATATTTGTCTTCCTCTTTCTTTCTTAAGTATGGTCATCTCTGGGTCCATCCATGTTGCTGCAAATGGCTTTTTTTTTTTTATGGCTGGATAGTTATTCTGTTGTGTATATGTACCACATTGTCTTCATCCATTCATTCATCTGTCAGTGGATATTGCTTCCGTTTCTTAGCTATTGTGAATAGTGTTGCTATGAACATTGGAGTAACGTGCTGTCAAACTTTAGAATCCTCCAAACTACCATTTCATGGATTCAGAGAGATTGCAAATTTTTAAATTCTGTTCAACTGCTGTGGTTATAATAGGCACTTGATAACTTTCCCCACTCAGTGGTTTTTGGCAAACAGTAAGTATTTATTGAGCTCCAGTTGTATATAGGTCAAGGTACTGGAGCTGAGAAGGTAAATGAGACATGATCTCCATCCCAAGAAACCCAGGCCTCTCTCCTAATTGTGTGCAGGTGGTGGACAAAGTCATATGCCCCTGTTGTACCCCACAGTACTCAGAAGAGTAGTATAAACAGTAATCACCCAGAGAGAAATGCGGGAATACTAATTGGGGGTATCAGCTTGAAAATCACTTAGAAAATCAGGTTCACAAGGCAAGAGAACAAGGGGTCCAAAGACTGTCATTTTTATATGCCTATGGTCTTGCCATTTAAAAATGTGTCATTAGTAGGCTCATCTCGTGACTCGTTTTAAAGGCGTAGTCATTCTATGTTTTTAGATAACTGGATAGTGTGCAAGTAAGCTGGAGGGGCTGGGAAGGACCTGTGTTCTGAATTGGAGGCCAGAAAGCTTTACTGATGATGGAAACATGGAGAATTCTGTCTTCTTGCCTCATCTGCAGCTCTGTTGAAATCCAGGGTGTGAAAGAGCCCACCTCTGCCACCACCCTGTCTCTTGGTCCTTTTTTCCCCTCGGCACCTGGTTTCAGCACTTAACACCCTTCCCTTGTGAGTGGCTTATAATAAACTGCTCATATACGGTCAGGCCATTAAAAATAGAAAATTCAAAAGTGTTAGGAAGGATGGCTTTTATTTTGGGAAAGGACCCAATCCCATGAACTTTCTGGTCTTTCTGTCTGGGATGAAGTGGGCCTGGTTCTTCATTTTAGACAGATTGCAAACTGGTGCACGGTACATTTTCCACCCCAGAACAACTGGAGTGTATCTTTCTCTGTTCATTCCTGAGCCCCATCAGCTTGTGAGCGCGCACAGCATTTAGCGGGTATCCCACCCAGCAGACTGTGGCCAAGGGTGTTCCTGGAATTGTGAGTGTCTGGGCGTGAGCCCAGGCCCTGGCAAGTTTGCCATCCCTCTAAATGTCTCCGTGTGCTCCTTGAGCAGAGCTCGCGGTAGAGCTAGAAGGGAACTCCTCTGCTCTGGACTCGGTAGCTTTCTCTTTGCTCTTCCCTTAGGGATTTATTGCCCATTTGACAGGAATTGTGAAGAGGATTTTCATCACCTTGAAACTCCTCCAAGGCAGGGTCTTGTTTTATTTTTCCTCACATTTTTGGGGGCTTTGAAGTCTACAGGATCTGTTCATATAACTTGGTGATACCCTGTGGGTCACTGAACCCTGGACTTTTCCTGTAATTGTTTTAGAAAGTTTCTCCTTAAAAGTTACTGAAATAGTTCAACTGCATGACCCTCTGAAATCAGCTGTCAGCAATTGATTTGCACTATATCCGTATTCTTCTTGTTTCCTTTTTTTTGGCCTCTTTGTGTGGTATGTGGATCTTAGTACCCCAACCATGGATCGAATATTTGCCCCCTGCTTTGGGAGCTCGGAGTCTTAACCACCATCAGGAAAGTCTGTCTTCTTGCTTTCTCAATCAACTCATTAACCTCCAAGCCTTCCCTGTGTTGGCCTCATTACCAGCTTCCTCGTGGATTGAAAGATGCATTGACTGAAACTTCTGCCACTTCTCAGACCTCAAGGATGTTTTGACCTGTCTTAATAGAAGCCCTTCCTCCCTTCCATGACAAAAATTCCTCCTGCCTGTTACCTGGTGGTTTCTTTAAAATCAAGCATCGTAAAACTTGAATTTCTAATTTGACATCTATGGTGACTCTGAAAAGCAGCCTTACTTTGCTCTTTTGACCTGGGACCACCACCTAGGAGAGAGGAAAGGATAATAGTAAACATCAGCCCAAGGGGCTATTGGCTTGTCTACGAGAATAGAGGTATAGCCACTCTCCTGTTTGGGGGTTTTGTATATGAAATTGTTTATAAGCAACTTCAGGGAGTTACTTATAAACACCAAGTAGGAGCGTTAAATGAATCCACATTGTCTTGGAAAGTATAACTTGTTTTGGCTGAGGACTAGCATTATTTTTCCTGGTGTAGATTGACTTTCATAAAGCATTAGTGTCCCAGTTCATTGTAGCTTTGGCTGACGCCAAGTGAAGGGTGAAGATATGAAGAAGGCAGTTATGTTCATTTGGAGGCATGACTTTGGAAGCATATAAAGTGACCAGTTGACAAGAAAAATGAAAGCATATTTCTAAAAAGCCAAGAATGCCTTAGCAATCCAGATAAATGCTGCTTGTAAAAACAAAACTGATAACCAGGAGTGACTGTGGAATGGAGCCTCGTGAACTCTGGGGAGTGAAGATAAGATAAATGGGTGAAAGACGAGGAGGGAAGTGTGTGTTTCCAGGGAAAAAAATTCGCAAGTTTTTTGTGAAGAGCAGCTGGATGTGCTCATGAAGACGACAAATATGTCAAATAAAAACAAACCCAAACCACCATGTTACCTTCTTTGTAGGCTCTTCAAACCAAAATGTGACTCTTTCCAATAGAATTGTTCTAATTATCAGTAGACTTGTCTCCTGGCCAGGTAGAGATTCATGCTTGACTTGATACTTGGGTTGAGTACAGCCTTCCACTGCCTAACAGGTCTCTCTTGTGAAGGAATTACCAAGACCTGTAAGAGAGAGGTGGGCTCCCTGGGCTATGGAGCTGGATAGACCCTGTTTGGACCCAGCCATGTGATTTGAGGCGAGTCTAAGCCTCAGCTTCCATGTCAGTAAAATGGGGATAATGACAGGGCCTCAGAGCTGAGGTGGGGGTGAAGCATGATGGCTGGCAGCACAGTTGTCACAGTGGAGACAGGCTGGGTGATGGTCTCAGACCAGGAAGCAGAGAAGGGCGAGGGGCTAGGCAGAAGGACCATTCTGGGCAGCCATCAGAACAGAGCTGCAGAGGAGCTGCACCTCTACCCCTACCGTACTGGGTTGGATGTTGGGAGGGTGGCAGTGGAAATAGAAGGTCAGGGAGTGAGATTCGTAGCTGCTGCAGGTCCCTGAGGGTGCCTGGCACATCTGGTGACTTCAAACAAAGGGCACTAGTGACCGGTCAGGCCAACAGGAAAGGAAGTCTTGGGCAAGAGGCCTCTTTGTTTGCTCCTGTGTGCGTGCGCCTGGTTGGCCCCAGCAGGCAGGAACTAGCTGTTTGTTTTGTGGAACAAAGAACAGGCCTGGTTAGATTCGGGGGATGGGGGGCGGGTGGTACCTGACAGGATTCTTCTTGGCTAAAACAAACTCTGGGAGAAGTGTCTGGGTCTGGGTCTGGCGTGTGTTTCCCTGTTGCAGATGGGGAGGGGAATAAAGACACACATACCCCTGCTTCAGCTTTGATCCAGCGAAGTCAAAGCCCCAGAAAAGGGCCTGGGTGACCCCATGCTCTTCATCTCAGCTGCTTATTCAGCCTCCAACACTGTGGCTAGCTGCAGAGTGGGGTTAATGAGAGGGGCTGTGGTTTCCTGTGATGGGGCAGTTCCGCAGGAGTGGAGGGTTAGGGTATAGGCTGGGCAGAGGGGCAGACCCCACAGGATCTGTATGTAGTGGCTTTAATGTCAAGGCCACGATGCGCTGAATGCGTGGGCTGGGCAGCTGCCCTCACACATGGGGAAGGTGGCTCTGAGGATGACCGCCATGCAGAGAGCACAAGATTTGCAAGGAGGTGCTCACTTCCCAGTTGGCAGACCCTCCTGTGCCCTGCCCCCAGTGCACTGCCTCTCGTGCTGGAGGGGAAAGTTGAAAAGATCTTTTCCCCTCCCTTGAGGATCGCAGATGGGGGAATTGGTCTAGTCGTACAGCAGAATCTACCCGGAGGCAACCAGCCCTTCGGAGCTTCTGCACCTTGGCAGGTGCTGTGTTTTCTCTCTGCTCTGCCTTTCCCTTCCCTTCTCTTCTTGGCACCCAGCACTTGGCAGCTTTGCCCATCTCACCAGTTAAGGCTCCCATGCCTCCTTTCCCAGACCAGTTGGTTTATGTGTCCTTTGTGGAATATGTTGTATTATGCTTTCTTTTTTCATTTTCGCATAGGTTGCTCATACTTTAGATTGATTGTTTTAGTGGTGTTTGTGTGTGTGTGTATTTGATTATTTACTTTGGGCCAGACACTGTTAAACCTAGTGAGCAAAACTGGACACTTGTTCCCTTGCCTTCAGAAAGTTTTCAGTCTAGTGGAAGAAGATTTAAGGGAAAAAGTTATATGAGTAAATACAAATTACTTGCAAAGTTCATGTATAAAATATAAAAGTTCATGTAAGAGGGGGGATGGGATTTGACCTAGTCTTGGAAGGTCAGGGACTGTTTCCTTGAGGAGGTGGTGATTGGTGTGAGCAGGAGCTCTTGAAGTGGAGAGGCGGAGGCAGAGTCTTCCAGGCAGATGTGCAAAGGCCCTGGGGTGTGTGGGAACAAGGCATAGGAGGAAACATGAAAAGGCCAGTGGAAGGATGGGTTGAGTGAGGAGAAGCGTGGGACGTGATAGCGTTGGGAAGGTAGGTAGACCATATTAGCCGTGTGGACGGGGTCAGAGGTTTGTTGTTTTTACCTCAAGAGCACAGGAAAAGCCATTGACATATTTCAGCAAGAGTGGACATGACCTGATTTGGGATTTAGACTCTTCTCTCCTGCCTTAGTGTGTGGGGACTGAATTGAAGAGGGTGGAAAATGGGAGAAGATAGACGAGCGAGGAGGCTTTTGCTGTTGTCCAGGAAGGAATGCTGGCAGCTTGGACTGGTGTGGTGGCAGCGGAGGTAGAGAATGGAGGCTAGGTCTGAGATAAATTGGGAACTCTTGGGATAAAGTTAAATGGGTTTTCCTGTTATAGGACTTCTCAGAACCTCTACTGCTTAGGCTGATTGTGGATTATGACCCTCTAAGACAAGACTCGGCTTTAAGAATTCCTCAGAATTATATGACCACAAACTTATTTTTTTCAAAAGATCTTCCACAATTCTTTTGTTTTATAGAATGCTTTCTGGGAAATGCTGTGTCATATAATTATTTTTTGCAGGATACTTTCCACAGAGGGTTCTGGATACTCTATAAAGGCCTGTAATTGGGAATGAACTTGACAATATAAAAAGAGAACTGTTGGCCACAAAGTTTGAAGATTTGGACAAAATCATATCGAATGCATAGATCGAAGTCAGTATAGAAAGGTTTTGGAGGCCAGATAGGAGTTTGAATTCATTTTGTTGTTATATATTGGGCGTCGTTCTGGACTCTGAGCTGAGATGGGTTGTGATGGGGGTGTCACCTTGGCTACATTGTTCTGGAGGACCTGACTGAATGATCGAGCTGTGAGATATGTATTAGAACTGGATGGGTATCCTTTCTTTCTAGAATGGAGTAGATGAGGCTCGGGACTTGGGTGTCAGAGTAGGAATGGGAAACGCATCCTTCAGGTCGAGAAGGAAATGTAAGCTGTTTTCCTTCACACCCTTTCCCTGTGGCAGGCAGCCGCTGCCAGTAGCAGAAAGCTGAGTCTCTTCTGTGTTTTCCTGAGGCCAGATAAGCGCAAGGAGTCCCCTGGAGCCCTTGGGTTCCCGAGCAGAGCCGGAGGAGAAGGTGTGTGTTTGGAATTGCATTGTTACTGTCAGGGAGCAGGAGAGGCATTACTTAGAGTTAACAGATAATGTCTGATGAGGTAGTTAACTTTAAGTCCGTCAAGTTCTGGCCACAGCTGAGATTGCGCCGTGTGACTTTGAACAAGTCATTTAACCTCTCTAGAGCCTGGTTTGCTCATCTGGAAAATGAGTGGCTGGAGCATGTGTCACGTTTCCCCTAAGCTAAATAATTCCAGCTGTCTCAGGGGACTGAAAATTCATTCGTTAAGACAGTCGTTTATCAGGTTAAGTAAGAGCTTTTGCCTTCAGAGAACTAGAATTTTGTGAAAATTTGGATTGAAAATGAGGCCTTTGTTTAAAAAAAAAAAAAAAGTGAGGAGTGTCCAATTCACACATTGCTTTGCAATTCAGACATCTTTCTGAGGCCGAGATGCGGCAAAGTGAGGCCAGGCCGACTTCAGGCAGGACAGCCCACTTAGCAATGCAAAGGTAAACAGCACCTAATGAAAGAACCTGTTAATTGTGGACTCAATTTAGGAAAGGAGGGTGCTAAGAATTTATTTTTAGATAGGGTGTTTGGAAGTTGAAAGAACTTTTTCATGGAGACATTGTTCTAAATTGAGGTTAGGTTCTCAGGCCAGATAACAAAAGTTGATCTGGCTCATGATATTGGAAATGGTGTGTGTTGACGATAAAATAATATCAAATAAATGTGCTGTGGGCAGTCTGTGCGTTGGGTAGCTATCGTTGGATAACCATTCAAATAGACTTGGACACTTAAAAACGCATAGAGCCAATTAATTCAATAAAGTTGAATTGTGAGTGTCCTGTGTGCCAGGCACTGGATGAGCAGGGAGGGCCAATGGAGAGGCAAGTTTTGACTGTGAGGAGCTTGGTGGCTGGTGGTTGGTCTGCTGAGCTCTCAAGTCAGGTTGTCTGGGATTGTGCCTGGCCCTGCCGCTTACTGGCCCTGAGAATGGAGCAAGTTACTTAACCTCTTAGCGTCTCTGTTTCCTCACCTGTAATCAAAGAATTTAACAGTTCCTGGGGCTTCCGTGGTGGTCCAGTGGTTAAGACTCTGCACTTCCAATGCAAGGGGGGTGGGCTCAATCCCTGGTTGGGGAGCTAAGATCCCACATGCCATGCAGTGAGGTCAAAAAAGTATAAAAACAAACAAAAAACAGCATTTTTCTTGGGAAGGGTAGGAGGGAGGGGGTAACAAGACTAAGTGAGATGCCCATGGGGTGGGCATAGTGCCCAGCATAGAGCGAGTGTTCAGTAGATGTTGTTCTGCCTGCCTGGCCAAGAGCCTTGTCCTGTGGGATGCAACGGCAGCTTCCCTGGGGCCAGTGGGAGATAGGGTCTAGTCCCCCAAGCACAGCCCTGGAATGGGATGGGCTATGATGGGAGAGAAATGTGACAGGAAAAAGACTTTTCTTTCTTCCTCAGAGAAGTTAAGCTCCAACTTAGCAGCAAAGAGAATGGGCTTGAGGCAAGAGGGTGAGCTCCTGGAGCTATCTGAGAAATGTGTGAGAGTCAGAGGAATGTTGGGGATACTCTGGCGGCAGGGGGCAGAAGTGGAAAGGGGCTGGCAGCTGAAGAAAGGATGGGAACAGGAGGATCCCAGCCATGACCCCTGTCCTGTCTCCTTTGTTCCCTGCAGTGTTACTTACAGGGCAGGTCCTGGGGAGGGTCTAATGGACATCTAACTCGAGGGGGCCAAAGCTTGCCTTTTTTCTTTTTTTGAGTTCAGGAACCAGGTTTCCTCTGTGGTCTCCGTACAGACACATCCCTGTGAGGCTCTATTTTATTTACTAGGAGACTTTGTCTCGGGAGCTGGGGCACATAATAATCAAGATAACACTTGGCAAGACTCTTCCAGGAGTATTGTTTTGGTTCTGGGCCCCACATTTACAAAGAGTACTTGGTACTGCACCCCAGTGGGTGAAGAATAACTTTGAAAATTTAGCCTAAAGAAGAAAAGATAAGCTAAGATGATGTGAAGGAGGTAGGAGGGCTTTAAGTGAGAAGCTGAGATTTGGAGGAAGGACCATGCCCTTCCTGGTTGGTCCCAGTGACATTGAGGAATGCAGATAGCAGCTCAGCGTGAAGATGTTTCCATGGCTGGGAGCTGGAGAAGACGGAAAGGCTTGTTTTGTGAGGCAGTGGGTTTCCAGCCCCAGGAAGCAGAGGCTGGATGTCTGCTTATCTATCAGCGATATGGTGGGGGTGGAGAGAGATTGTTGGGGGGTGGTGGTATACTGGAAATTCAGATTAGGGTTTGAACCAGAGAAACGTGATGTCCCAAATAGCACTGACATCCTGCCACTCAATAAGTAAAATATAAATGAACAAATGAATATTCAGGTCTATTTGAACTTACCTGGAGAAATACAAACTTTGGTAGGCCAGAGAGTGAAGGAAACTTTATCTGCCATATGGATGCCATAAGTCGTGTCTGACTCTTTTTGAGCCCATGGCGTGCAGCACACCAGGCTTCCCTGTCCTTCACTGTCTTTCGGAGTTTGCTTACACTCATGTCCAATGAGTCAGTCAGGGATAGGCTAGATCTCTGCAAGTTATATCCAAGGGTGCCTGTCAAACGGTGGATCATCCAGGCTGGTGCAGTTATCTCAGGGGTCTGGTTGGGGTGCCAGGTCCCCCAAAGTCCCTTGCAGAGCAGTGCTTGTGGCCCAGGAAATTGCAGCCAGTGACTTGACTGGGGGTGGGAGAGAGGCTTCTGGTCAGATAGGGTGTGGAGGACAACCTCGAGCCTAGGGTGGAAGGCCAGTCGAGGACTGGGCCCTGCTTGGGGTGCAGTATCATCGGCCCTTGGTGCTTAAGACTCGCTCAGGACAGGCAGGATTAAAGGGCTTAGAGTAGGGGGAGACTGGTAGCTCACTGCCTGAGTGGCTGCTCCTTGTGCCTGCATCCTGGTGGCGGCTGCCGTGGATGCTCACACAGCTCCACCCTGAGAGTGGACACAGCGTTAATCCCTGTTTGCACAGTGGGAAGCAGAGGCTCTAGTTCCACAGCTGGTTAGTGACTGAAGCAGGGTGACGATAGTGATGAGGGTCACTACAGTTACTGCTGTTTCTTTAGAGCCCTCTGTCGCCTGGCCACGTGCTTCACATTTCACATTCACTCCTGGTAACTCCCCCAGCCCCATCCCCACCCATGCTCCTGCTTGCTGAATGATGTGATTGCTGTTTCTAAGGGAGGTGAAGCTCAGTAAAGGGTAACTGACTGGCTCGGAGTCATGTGGCTTGTAGGTGGCTGAGTCAAGATTGGAACCCAAGATTACCCGATGCTAGAAGCCATGCTGTTTCCTTGTTACAGCCCCACTGTCTCTGCGGTGAAGCAATGGGAGGAGCGGATGGTGAATCACTGAGTGGCCTGCATGTGAGACATGTTGCTTGCCCTCACGTTGCATTGGCCAAAGCTAGTCTATGGCCCCATCAGACTTAAGGAAGACAGGCAGGCACTATTGTACAGATGCCTGGAGGCTCGAAGCACAATGAGTACCCACCATGGTGATTTATGGGGCCTCAATGGTAGGTGCCCTAAATGGCCTTTAAAAAAAAAAAACCACAAACAATGGGACATGGCCCTCAAGGGCCTTTTTTTAAAAAAAAAAAAAACAATGGGACATGGCCCTCAAGCAGTCGTGGGGTAGGTCTTTGATTGGGCTTGACTTCATTCCTCCCCTGTCTCTCCTGGCTCTTCTGAGAGGATAAGTGATGTTTATTTCTTCCTTTATTCAGAAGCTGAGGGACTGAGTAAAAGTCCTTTCAACAGCCATGGCTGGGAAACAATTAGTTCAAGGGGATGGAGGCCAAAGAGTCACCATATGTGCCTGGGAGGAAGCCAGCAGTGCATGCCCTGTAACTTCTGGGTGGCACATATTAATTCCTTCCTGGACACCATTTGTTGTACATACAGTGGCTAGTGTTTTGACACTCGTCATTTTTCTTTATCTGTGCAGTGAATGGACCCGTAACACCACCCCTGTTTTTAAAGAAAACTGAACTGTAGTTCTGAGAAACAAAGTGGCCAGGTGACCACCCCTGGATTGGGACATTGCTATCGGTATTTCTGGCTCTGTTCCCTTTGCCTGGCAGTTAGAGCTAGCTGCTAACCCCTGCAGACTGGCCTGTAGGGAAGGGGCTGGAGGCCGTGTATGGGCTTTGCAAGAGACCAGTCTGCTTAGCTGTCACAGGAAGCAACCTACATCTTTGAAGGAGGAAATAAAGGTCACCCTTAGTGTATGTCTTAACCCTGGAGATGGTGGGAACCAGCCTCAAAAGCATGCTGATAGTATTGGTCCAGCCTCTTCCATTCCAAACATGAGGTCAGTCCTGATTTTCTTTCTCCAGCCCCTTTTATCATTGTTCCTGCAGCCATGGAGGCAGAGGGAGGAAGGAAAAAGTTGACAGTTCTCTGTGTGAAAGTTGGTCTCGTTTGGAGTGCAAAGAGGCACTAAGGAGAATGGTCATCAGATTGAGAGTTCTTGGTCTGAGAACTTCTCTTTAAAATTTTTAAATGGAATGATTTCTACCACTTAGGGTTGATTGTTTCAGCACTAATGGAAATGTGGCAGCAGCCACATGGGAAAGTTGAAGGATCTGCTTTCCCAAATAAGATTTCTGAGAAGGAAACCGCATAGACCTGTGGGCTTGATTAAGGCCTGTTGGCTTCCAGATTGAGCCTTGGTTTATCTTGGAGGGGTCCCCACAGCTCCCCAGTGGGCAGTGCCCTGGAGAACTTGCTTGTTTATCTTCTGTCTTCAGAAATCCTGTTCAACCTGTTGGAGTTGTGTCCTGACAGCAACCTGATGTTAACCATTTGTGAAGCTGTTTGGTCCATCGGTGATGAAGTCAATCTATCCGGGTGTCTAACCCCTGCTTTTTCCCTGACCCTACCTCCTAGTATTTTCCTGGTGACGCAGAGCTCTGGACTTAACGACTTTGTCTGGGTGGAGTCCCTTCTGCTAGCCGGTGGCCTCGTGAGGGGCTCACAGCACTAGGGGGGGAATGTTGGGTTCTATAAACAGAACTTTCATGTGCTGGTCCCAAGATTAGCATTGACTGTGACCCTCATGGTGAAGGGGAGATGGTGTCTTACAGCTGTGATCTGAGGCTGTTTTAATCTCCTGGACACCAAGATGAACCAAAGACACTGGGGAAATTTTTGTAAGGGTTTTTAGGGAATGGTGTACAAAAAAAAAAAGCTGAAACATAATTAAAAATCTGTAACCTAGAACTTAGTTTCGGAGAAGCTCTTCTTTTAAAAACGGTTTTTTGTTTTACAGATTTTACTTATGGCCATGCTGGGTCTTCACTGCTGCACACAGGCTCTCTCTAGCTGTGGCGAGCAGGGACTGCTCTCTAGCTGCAGCGTGTGGCCTTCTCACTGCGGTGGCTCCTCTCATTGTGGAGCATGAGCTGTGGGTGCTCGGGCTTCGGTAGTTGCAGCACAGAAGCTTTGTTGCCCTGTGGCATATGAGATCTTCCCAGGGCAGAGATTGAACCCGTGTCCCCTGCATTGGAAGGTGAATCTTAACCACTGGACCAGGAGAGTCCCAGAAAAGCTCTTGCAGTGCAGTTTTCCTGGTGCTGAAGGACATAGCTGAAGCCCCTGGCTGGCAGGGGTACATCTGCTTTTTCCCTTCTCTGGCTGATTATGGGGTTTTCCCCTAAAGATGCTGCCTCCATTCAGAAGAAGCTGGTAGCAAGTAGCAGAGCTCAGAGACAGGAGTCAGAGGGCTGGGTGCAATCCTGGTTTGTGGCTTTGGTCTACATGACCTTATATGTAGTTGTCATCGATTGTCGTCATTTTACTGTGTGCCTAAAACATTGCTACGCGCCTGGCATAACGTCTCCATTCATTATTAGCACAATGGGGAAAGCCAAGACTGAGAGGTGAAACAAGTAGGGCCAGATCAGGTCGCTAACCCCCAAGCCTGAACTCTTGTTTTGTTTTCAGCGATAACATTCACATAATGTAAAATTCACGGTTTTCAGCATTTTAAAGCGTACAGTTCACTGGTTGCGCAACCATCACCACTGTCTGATGTCCAAAACAAGTCCATCTCCCCCAGACGAAGCCCCTTACATCCAGACTCCCTCCTTCCCTGTCTCCTGGCAACTACAAGTCTATTTCCTTTCTCTGCGGATCTGCCTGCATAAGTGTTTCACGTTGGTGGAATTGCATTTTATGTCAAGGCCTGAACTGTTACTGAGCATGTTGTCTCTTGGAGAAATTACTTGACCTATTTGTGTGCAGAGTATTTTTATCCTAGGTATTTTTACTCCAGTAGGAATATAGGTTTGTTGTGTGGCTTAAATGATAACCTTTGTCAAATGGATTCTGTGAGCAGGCGTGGGACATTTTATTAGTCCAGTTACTGTCTGAATTTCAGGTCACCCTGAGAGTAGATCTTTCTGGTTTTTTAACCATTTAAAGGGAAATGTATTGATTTATTTACAAGGACATTGTGAAGAAACCAATGATATTTTTAGCCTATATAATCACCAAGTTACTATAGAAAAAAACTGGGTATTTGAGTATGATTAAAAGGGAATATATTTTAGGTGGCTTTGTAAGCAGGAAAATCACCATCAGAGCAACAAAAAAAATAGGATATAAACAAAATCTTCATTAAGCACGATAACTTTCCAGCTCAGTGAGCTCTGGCAGTTTGGTGACTGGAGAGAGCAGTGCTTAGTTCTGTGGCAGGAAGTTGATGTTCAGATGTGTCCTTAGCTCTAGATGCCGTGGCAAGGACATTGGTTAAAAAAAAACAAAAAACCATCTGAGTTAAGTGAACAGCATCAGCATTTGAAATTTAAGTTGTAGGGGTAAAACCTCTGAAATTCTTCATTTAATGCTTACCTAATACTGCCCAGTTTCTTCTGGTTCATTCTAGAATCCCAGACTTTTGAGCTGGCAGAGACGCTGAAATTAGCTAGATTGACCAGTTCGTGTCACAGAGGAGGAGACTGAGGGCAGATGGAAATTAAATGACTTGCCTGAAGTCATCATACAGTAAATTATTAGCAGAGTCTAACCCAGAATCCACATCTTCTAATAAAAGGAAACAGAATACTTAACTTTTGCTACTCTGGCTTTGGAATCAACTCTTTCTTGAAGATATTTAGGGTTTTGGTAATGAGTAGTCTTCATGCATTGGAGAAGGAAATGACAACCCACTCCAGTGTTCTTGCCTGGAAAATCCCAGGGACGGGGGAGCCTGGTGAGCTGCCGTCTATGGGGTCGCACAGAGTCGGACACGACTGAAGCGACTTAGCAGCAGCAGTCTCTCCTCCTTTACGGTTTCCTTTGCCAAGTTTATTCCCATCTTCCTCACATACTACTCCATTGCCACTGTTGGGTCAGTTTGTCTCCCTCGGTTCTCATCTCATTGTAGCAAAGAATTGAAATGACAGACCAGGACAGCTCAAGCAGGCAGGGTTTATTAAGCAGGCAGTACATTCTCAAGCGATGAGAGCGGACCAGCCCCCATAGGAGTGATCTCAACCCTTCTCAGCTTCCCTTTTTATATCTTTTGTTACTTCCTCTTTGGTGGTTTCTGGGGCTTGATTGGTTGTGTCCCAAGCGAATGAGGCGTGAGCCTGAGACCAATCGGGGGGGGCGGGCATGTTTTCCCACTGGACGTCTTCACTCTGGTCCGTGATTTCTCTTATACAAATGAAGCATAAGCCTGAGACTAATCAGGGAAGGCTGGGTGAGAAGGGGAGGACATGCAAATAAAGTATGAACCCGGGTCCAATCAGGGAAAGGAGTGTGAGTACATTCTCCCGTTGCCATTTTGGACTGCCATTTTGGGCCCTGTTTCTCTATTCTAACTACCAGCACCACAAACAGAGCTTATGAATGAGGAAACTGTATAACCGGTTCTGTAGTTCTGAACTGTAGTTCAGAATCTGTAGTTCTGAAGTACAGATAGGCTGGGGAAAAATGGTATTGGCATTTGGGAAATATAGTTAGAGAATTTTGGGGAACTCTGAGGTAACTCTTAGAGAAGGAGTTTTAAAATTGGTGTTTTTCAGTGGTTCAATGTCCTTTCACCAAAAATGGTAAGTAGGCAGTCAAAAAAGAGTAAGGAAATCCCCATCACTTTATATTAATGCAGGGATCTCAGCTTTTTGAAGCTCTCATATCTCTTTTTTGGGGAGTGGTGGTTTCTGACCCATTTAGAGCAAGTATTGCCTAGTATGCTTTCTTTAAGGACGTGAACTGAGTTCAGGGTTTGCGTAGGTCATAGTGTAAGCTGACTGCACACCTGCAGTGGTGCCCAGGCTGCCTGACGTCCCATCCCAGGCCCTGGAGTCATTCCAGGAAGCATAAAGGGATGTGGGGACCTGAGGTGTGAGTGTCTGCTGGGGAGCCTTGAGGTTTCCTCAGCCTGGACCTCACTCCTCACAGTGGGACTCACAGACTAGCCTCGCTGGCACCGCCTGAGAGTTTGTTAGAAATACAGAGCCCCGGCCTGCATTCTTCCTGAGTCAGAATGAGCATTTACGAATTCCCCAAGTGAGTCCTGCACTATTGAAATGGGAGAAGCCCTGGCTTAGAAGCCTCATGCCGGTGAAATTTATAGATTATCTAGGGAAAGAGATGAAATGAGCAGCTTATGATTAAAATAGATGCTATTTCTTTTCCTCAGTAGTTTACTGTTGCTCAGGTAGGGGAAAGCTGCCACCGTAACACAGGGGACTTGGTTCTCCACACATTCAGAGTGACAAAAGGACTCATCATTTGTGAACCAGGTCCTCACTGTGGACATGAAACTGATGTCCACAGCCGTGATGTGGAAAGCTGGTGACCTCCCAGCAGGTGACCCGGCCTCAAGGACACTTCGAGGACCCATCAGCTGAGTTCCTGCAGCCTCACTCACTGAAGTGTGGGGGTGGCTGGTGACGTGGAACCAACGAGCCAGCGTTCCAATCTCTGGACTAGCAGCCTCCACGCCTCAGCTATTTTCCCTCGTTCAGCAAAAAAAAGGAAAACAGAAAAGAAACAAAACTGGCTGTGGAAGAGGCCGTGTTAATTAGTAAAATCTGATGTCATGTGTGTGGCTTCTGTATTAGGACAAGCCAGGAGGGCCTTGCCTTACCTGATTACTTTTTATCCATCAGGAGTGGGCCTGTCCCGGGTGTCTGGTGTGTACTTCTGCAGTGCATCAGCACCTTTGGGTCAGGAAAAACCCAGACATGGCTATTTGTGGTGCTGTTGGGGAGTTTTGTGCTCGTCATGGATAAAAGCTTCCCCTGGCCCTAGGTGACAGTGTGAACGTTTCTAAATGTGTGCGTTAACTCATGAAAATGTGCCAACTTGTATGCAAGTCATTATTTGCAATGAATGGCGGTACCAGGCAAAGACTGGGGCTTTGCTGTTTGTGTGTGTGTGTGTGTATGTAGATAACAGTTATATAGTCCTCCTCCAACCACCCCCACCCCCCACCCCTTAAATCAGTAATTAGAGCGTATGGTTAAAAGTCAACTATTTTAGAAGTAGTAGAAATTCATCTAAATTTGCTGAGTTGCACGTTGAAACATGCTGTTTGTCTGTTTGGAAGAATTTTCTTAGTTGCCATCAGTTTGCCAGAGCATCCTTGATTGGGAAATGGGGCTAAATTTTTAATGAATTAGTCAACCAAGAAACCTGACTTGCCCTTAAAATAAGGGGTCATGTAATTTGTGCAGTACAGTTGCACTGGAAGGACTGTTACAAGATCTCGTTTCTCTCTTTTGAGAAATCTATAGGCATGATATTGAGCTAGTTAAAATGGGCAAGTTATAGTCTGAAGCCGGGCTTGATTTAGAACCACAGTAGGTCAGCTGGACAAAGTCCTGACCTTGTGAGAAATAAATGTGGGTTTTGTTGGCTTGGTGTGCATCTTGGCAGCCACAGGAGCCATTGCTTAGTTTTACTAGCTACTTACAGTAGTGTAGGTAGGTAACCTCTTCCCTCTTTTACAAATGAGGAAACTAAGGCTCTAAAAGGGCCCAGGAAGAGAGACAGCCTGGATTTGAGTCTAATCTGGTCGACTCACTGCAGAAACCTCAGCTCCATCTGTAGACTCCTAGATGCACAAACTGAGCATTGCATTCTTGAGGTGATTTATGTCTGTGTTATTCAGACTGAGATATGTGCATGTGTGCTGGGTGGGGAGAGTGCTTGCCACTGCTACAGGTGAGAGGTGGCCCATCTTCCTGGAACACCGAGAACACAGTGTCTCAGTGTAAAGAGACATGGAGTAGAATGAAGGTCACAGTGTCGATTGCATATTGCCCATGCATTTTGGATGGAGAAGCCCACACCTTAGACACAGTTCTCTGCATCCCTCAGGGGTCTCTCATCACCCCAGGTTGGACTTCTCTGCCCTGGGGTTGCTGGGGTGGAAAATTTGGAGAAGCACTCATGTAAGTGCAAGTCCTGGGCCATGTGGGCCTTTTCCACTCTCCCAGCTATATGTGGTGAAAAGGAATTTCTTAACTATGTAAACCAGCGTGGGAGAGTTGGCACTCTGCTCTGTTTGTACAGCTGCTCCGCGGCTCCTGCTCCACAATCTTTCATGGCCTGGAGGTATCTGAGAATTTTCTGGGAGAGGGTTTTCTAGAGGCCGGAGGAGGTGAGAACTGGACTGCAGAGGTAGTTGTTCTCCAAGTGCCTCTGGTCATTGTTCGTCTTTTCAACAAAAATTATATTTATTTAAACATTTAAAAATATTTCTTGAATTTCCATAGTTCACAATTTAAATATTATAAGAGGGTTGCAATGGATTACCTCTCTCTGCCTTTTCTCATAGCCCCACTTCCCTTCTTTACAGCTAGCCGGAGTCACCAGTTTCTTGTGTAACCCAGTAAATACATGTTTACCCCTTATTTTTTTTCGTTCAGTAGCTAAGTCATGTCTGACTTCTTGCGACCCCATGAACTGCAGCACGCCAGGCTTCCCTGTCTTTCACTGTCTCTCAGAGTTTGTCCATGTCCATTAACTCATGTCCATTGAGTTGGTGATGGCATCCAACCATCTCATCCTCCGTTGCCCCCTTTTCCTGCCCTCAGTCCTTCTCAGCATCATGGTCTTTTCCAGTGAGTTGGCTCTTCACATCAGGTGGCCAGAGTATTGGAGCTTCAGCTTTAACATCAGTCCTTCCAATGAATATTCAGGGTTGATTTCCTTAGGGTTGGCTAGTTTGATCTTCTTGCAGTGCGGGGGGCTCTCAGGAGTCGTCTTTATACAGACAGAAGCACACCAGGTATACGAGTCTGTGCACTGTATGTTCCTCGTGTAATCTTATTTCCTCCCCCAACCCCTCCACCTTTTCTTTCCCCCCACCTGCACGGGATATCATTGAACTGATGTAACTTATGTAACAAGTGCCTGATCGATTTGCACTTAGTTATTTTCAATCTGTCAGTATTATAGTGCTGCTATTGATAAGCCTGTTTATAAGTCATTTTACACACCTGTAGGGTAAGTAAGTGCTGGAAGAGAAGTTGCTGGGTCAAAGGAAAGGTACGTTATATTTCTGATGGATGCCCCTGAGTCACCCTCCAGGAGCTCATCCCAGTTTCTAGCCCCAGCAGCTGTGGATGAGGGAACCTGCTCCTTACACCACCACACACTGTGTTCTCCGACCTTTTGACCTTGGCCGCCTGATAGGTGAAGAAATGCTTCCAGGCAGTTGTAAGGAATGGTTCAACCTTGAAAAACAAGAGAACATCTGCAGTTTTTGCCTTTGTGGTGATGACCTAGTGTAGTGTTTCCAACCTTTTGGAGTGGAATTAGAGTTGATATTTGTTAACTATTTCTTACAGCTTGTCTGAATGAATAATACATAAGATATTAAAAGACAAATCCATGTGATCTTTTTTACAATTAGATATTACATAGAGCATATGATGTAGCTAAATGAAAATGTTACGAACAGTGTGCAAGAGATGCGAGTTCAATCCCTGGTTTGGGAACATCCCTTGGAGGAGGAAATGGCAACCCACTCCAGTATTCTTGTCTGGAAAATTCTGTGGACAGAGGAGACTTGGTGGACTGCAGTCTATGGGATCGCAAAAGAGTCGGACACAGCTGAACACACACACGTGATGGAACATCCTCCCTGCTTTTGCTGTGACATCCAACACCTGAGTTCAAAGAATCACAGAAACAAAGTATTGCCAGTTAGTTAATTCAGTGAGGTCAGCATTGTTTGTCCCCAGTGACACGTCAAAGTAGATCTTTACTGACTCAGGTCCTGGGAGAGTTCTCCTGCCTTTGACACAGTCGTGAGATACAGACTGAAGTGTTTGGAAAAGATCTGCATAGATGAGAGTTCAGAGTTGGAAGAGCTTTTGGAGTCTCTGCTGGGAAGTCATGGAGAAGAAATTGCATGTAGGACTTGCCTTGAATAAAGGGATGTGATTTTATTCTTTCAGATTCCAGTACTGCTATAAGTGAATTAGGTTTGGTTTCAGGAAAAGCAGTCTTATCCTGTGGACTTTATATGAAATCATGGATTGGCGGTGTGGTGGTAGGGTGGGGGCAGGGACAGGGGAGCGGCTGTGAAAAGTCTTGCCAAGGGAGGCGTAAGTTAAATTTATTTGTATACATGATGTGGTTTGCCACACTACGGAGACGTAAAGCAAAACACGTTATCATTTACAAATAGTCAAAATAGGACAAGGCGCCTCAACACAGACACGCTCCTGTACAGTCACACTCAGCCTGTGAACGGGAGAGCTGGGACCTGCCTGGTCCATCCTCCCGAGATGAATGAATGGGCTCAGGATGTGTCCTGCAGCTTTCAAACAGAGAAAAGAGCGAAATCTAAACATCAAAGTACAGCATAGGGTCCTTTATCTAGCGTGTCAGGGTGCCAGATATGCCCAAATCCAGCTTAAACCAGGTCTGGTTTTCAGTATCCTTGCTCTTCCTGAGATTTCTGAGGGAATGGAAGATCACGGACTGCACGTGTACGTGTTCTTGCCTTCACCAGAAAACCGAGGCAAAGATCGTTAGCCTCTTGTTCTCACTGATGCCTCAGCAGACCTCAGATCCTCCATCCCCTCCTTCCGACTCAGTCTCTAGGTTTCCTTCATCCTGTTTTTCCTCTTTTTTGAAAATCAGCTGTATTGAGATACTTAGCATACAATTTGACTGTTTAAACTGCAAAACCAGTGGCTTTTAGCATGTTTACAGAGTTCTGCAATCATCGCTATAATTTTAGAACATTTTCATCACCCCCCCAAAAAAACCCTCTAATTTTTACTGACAAATTTTGAGTCAAAATATATATATATATATGATACATATATTATTTTAAAACAGTATATGGAATCATATGCTGTATAGTATTTAACTTCCTATGCACCATATCATGACTTTTAAGAATTTTTGTTGAATTAGTGTTTTTACAATGGTGTGTTAGTTTCAGGTGTACAGCACAGTGATTCAGGTATATTCTATTTTAGATTCTTTTCCATTATAGGTTGTTAAAAATATTTCATATAGTTACCTGTGTTGTATAGTATATCCCTATTGGTTACTTGTTTTATATAGTGTGTATATTTTAATTCCAAATCCTGTACCCTTTAGGTGTCATCTCCCAGTCATCTCATTTCTCTCAGGCCTGCTGCTGCTGCTGCTGCTAAGTCACTTCAGTTGTGTCCGACTCTGTGCGACCCCATAGACAGCAGCCTACCAGGCTCCACTGTCCCTGGGATTCTCCAGGCAAGAACACTGGAGTGGCTTGCCATTTCCTTCTCCGAAGCATGAAAGTGAAAAGTGATAATGAAGTCGCTCAGTCATGTCCGACTCCTAGCGACCCCATGGACTGCAGCCTACCAGGCTCCTCTGTTTATGGGATTTGCCAGGCAAGAGTACTGGAGTGGGGTGCCATTGCCTTCTCCATCTCTCGGGCCTCGGCAACCACTAATTTATTTTTCCATCTCTATATAATTGCCTATAGTGGACATTTTATATAAATGTTAATATGTGGCCTTTTATGAACGACTTCTTTGACTTAGCATAATGTTTTCAAGCTTCATCTGTGTTGTAGCATGTATAAGTACTTTATTCCTTTTTTAGGACCAAATAATATTCCATCATATGGACAGACCATGGCTCAGCTGGTAAAGAACTGCCTGCCAATGTAGGAGACTCAAGAGACATGGGTTCGATCCTGGGTTGGGAAAATCCCATGGAGAAGCAACCCTCTCCAATATTCTTGCCTGGAAAATTCCATGGACAGAGGAGCCTGGAGGGCTATATAGTCCATGGGGTTGCAAAAAATTGGCCATGATTGAGTGAACAGACCTGGTCACGGTCACCAGTTGAGGAATATTTAGGTTGTTTCCACATTTTGGCTACCATGAACAATACTATTATGGAGTTTTTGCACAAGTTTTTATGTGGCCATATATTTTCATTTCTCTTAGGTATATATATATATATAGGAGTGGAATTGTTGGATTCCCTGGTGGCTCAGACGGTAAAGCATCCGCCCACAATGTGGGAGACCAAGGTTCGATCCCCGGGTTGAGAAGATCCCTTGGAGAAGGAAATGGCAACCCACTCCAGTACTCTTGCCTAGAAAATTCCATGGATGGAGGAGCCTGGTGGACTACAGTCCGTGGGGTCGCAAAGAGTTGGACACGACTGAGCAAATTCACTTTATGATAACTCTTTAAAATTTTGAGCATGTTTTGGAACTGTTTTCCAAAGTGGCCACACCATTTTGCATTCTCACCACCATCATATGAAGGTTCTGATTTCTCTTTATCCTCTCCACCATTAGCTATTATCTTTAAAACAAAAACAAAAACATAATTTTATTTATTTTTAGCCTCAGAGCATGACATGTAGGATCTTAGTTCCCCAACTAGGGATTGAATTCCCATGCTCTGCATTGGAAGCAAAGAGTCTTAACCACTAGACCTCCAGGGAAGTCCCTATTATCTGACTCTTTGATTATTGCCATCCTAGTGGGTGTGAAGTGACTCATTATGGTTTTGATTTGCATTTCCCTAAAAACTAATGATATTGAGGATCTTCTCATGTACTTGTTGGACTTGAGGAACTGTTTAGAAGCTTGAGAGTGGAGTGAAAATTTATGCTAGCAAATTGAAGTTCTCTTCAGAGTTATATCAGTAAACCAGAACTCAGTCTTTGCCTTCCCACTAAGCATTTAAAAATACATTTCTTTTCTTAAATGAGGAAAAGGTTCTATCCTCAAGTCGGGAAGACCCCATGGAGAAGGAAATGGCAACCCACTCCAGTATTATTGCCTGGAGAATTCCATGGACAGAGGAGCCGGGCAGGCTACAGTCCATAGGATTGCAGAGTTGGACATGACTGTGTGACTAACTTTCATTTTTTTCTTTCATATATATATATGGAATATATATATATTCTTTGAAAGATGTCTGTTCAGATCCTTTGGTCATTAAACAAATTGGGTTGTCTTTTTATTGAATTGAAGATTTCTTTATGTATTTTAAATATGAGTTGTTTATCAGATATATGATTTGTAAATATTTTCTCTCTTATTGTGGATTATCTTTTCACCTTCTTGTTATCATTAGCATGAAAGTTTTTGATAAGATCTAATTTTTTTTTTTACTTGTATTTTGGTATTGCATCTTAGAAGCCTTACATAGTTCAAGCTCATGATATTTACTCCAGTGTTTTCTTTTAGAAGAGATTTATAGTTTTAGATCTTACATTTAGGTATATGATCCATTTTGAGTTAATTTTTATGTGTGGTGTAAGGAAGGGATCTAACTTCATTCTTTTGCATTTGGCTTGGCTCGTTAAGAATCAGTGGCCGGGCTGAGCTTTAGACTCTTAGTTTTATGCCATTGAACTACACATTTATCCTCACGCGTGTACCACTGGCTAACCGTATCTTTGTAGTCTCTTATCTCTTGATGGGAGAGTTAGGGCTGTTGCTGTTCAGTCACTAAGTCTTGTCCAACTCTTTGTGACCCCATGGACTGCAGCACTTCCTGTCCTTCACTGTCTCCCAGAGTTTGCTCAAACTCATGTCCATTGAGTCAGCGATACCATCCAACTGTCTCATCCTTTGTCGTTCCCTTCTCCTCTTGCCGTCAGTCTTTCCCAGCATCAGAGTCTCTTCTAGTGTGTCAGCTCTTTGCATCAGGTGGCCAAAGTATTGGAACACAGCTTCAGCATCAGTTCTTCCAGTGAATATTCAGGGTTGATTTTCTTTAAGATTGACTAGTTTGATCTCCTTGCAGTCCAAGGGACTCTTAAGAGTCTTCTCCAGCACCACAATTTGAAAGCATCGATTCTTCATTGCCCAGTCTTCTTTATGATCCAACTCTCACATCCATACATGACTGCTGGAAGACCATAGCTTTCACTATATGGACCTTTGTGGCAAAGTGATGTCTCTGCTTTTTATTAAGCTATCTAGGTTTGTCATAGCTTTCTTTCCTAGGAGCAAGCGTTTTTTAATTTCATGGCTTCAGTTACTGTCTGCGGTGATTTTGGAGACCAAGAAAATGAAATCTGTCACTGCTTCTACTTTTTCCCTTTTGTTTGCCATGAAGTGATGGGAGTGGGTGTCTTGACCTCAGTGGTTTTTTTTTAATGTTGAGTTTCAAGCCAGCCCTTTCACTCTCCTCTTTCACCCTTATCAAGAAGCTCTTTAGTTCCTCTTCACTTTCTGCCATTAGAGTGATATCATCTGCATATCTGAGGTTGTTGATATTTTTCCTGGCTGTCTTGATTCCAGCTTGTGAGCCATCCAGCTTGGCATTTCACATACTATACTCTGCATAGAAGTTAAATAACCGGGGCAACAGTGTATGGCCTTCTCATTCTCCTTTCCCAATTTTGAACCAGTCTGTTGTTCCATGTCTGAATCTAACTCTTGCTTCTTGACCTGCATACAGGTTTTTCAAGAGGCAGGTCAGGTGATCTGGTATTCCCATCTCTTGAAGAATTCTCCACAGTTTGTTGTGATCCACACAGTTAAAGACTTTAGCGTGGTCAATGAAGTGGAAGTAGATATTTTTCTGGAATTCCCTTGCCTTTTCTGTGATTCAGTGAATGTTGGCAATTTGATCTCTGGTTCCTCTGCCTTTTCTAAACCCAGCTTGTACATCACCAGGGTCTTGATTTATGTCCTGTTGAAGCCTAACTTGAAGGATTTGGAGCATAACCTTACTAGTATATGAAATGAACACAATTATCCAGTAGTTTGAACATTCTTTGGCACTGCCCTTCTTTGGGATTGGAATGAAAACTGGCCTTTTCCAGTCTTGTGACCAGTGTTGAGTGTCCCAAATTTGCTGACATGTTGAGTGTAGCACTTTAACAGCGTTATCTTTTAGGATTTCAAATAACTCAGCTGGAATTCCATCACCTCCACTAGCTTTGTTCATAGTAATGCTTTCTAAGGCCCACTTGACTTCACACTCCAAGATGTGTGACTTTTAAGATGCCGAGCCAAAAAATAAAAGCCCATGTGATATCTGAAATTAACAGTAATCATTCTGTAATTGTTGCCATTCCTTTCGGTTATGGATTGTGTGCTGCACATTCTCATTTTCAGATGAGACTACCTAGAGTTTGCACAAGGAACTGTATCATAATTTAAGCATATTTTAATTTCCATTTTATGTTAGACATTTAGAAAAACTTACAAGCATGCATGCACACCCGTGGTGGATTCATGTCAGTGTATGGCAAAACCAATACAGAATTGTAAAGTAAAATAAAAAATAAATTAAAAAAAAAAAAAAAGGAAAGCAAATTCAAGAGCAGAGGAAAAAAAAAAAAAAGAAATGCCCTTCATCAAGAGCTGTACATGATTAGGGATCAAGAAAGTGAACTCATTAGTGGTTATAAGACTAGGTTCTAGATTTGTTCTGCTTGAATACATTTCCTCCTACATGAACTTGGACAAGTTCCTCAGTCTACCCAAGGGCCAGTGTCTTTGTCTTTAAGAAGAGTAACCACTTGGGCTTTCCTGGTGGTCCATTGGTTAAGAATCTGCCTGCTAATGCAGGAGACATGGGTTTGACCCCTGGGTCTGGGAAGATTCCACATGCTGTGGGGCAGCTAAGCCCACAAGCCAAAACTTCTGAAGCCCACATGCTCTAGAGTCTGTGCTCTGCACAACAGGAGAAGCCACTGCAATGAGAAGCCGCTCAGCACAACTAGAAAGTAGCCCCCCGCTTGCCACAACTAGAGAAAGCCCGCACACAATGAAAACCCAGTGAAGCCAAAAAAAAGAGAATAGCAACCACCTCCTAGAGTTGTGAAAAGGCTGAAATTTCATGTCAAGGACACTGATATGGTTCTGCAAAACTTTTCTGTAAACAGCTAGATAGTAAATATTTTAAACTTTGGCCCCAGGTCTTGACACAGCTGTTATACCACGAAAGTAGCCATAGATAGTATGTCCCCAAATGGATGTTGCAGAGTTCCAGTAACGCTTGATTTATTTTAAAATTTTATTTGTGTATTTGGCTGCATTGGTTCTTAGTTGTAGCATGCAGGATCTTCGTTGCAGTGCACGAGCTTTTTCTAGTTGCAGTGCTCTGGCTCCCCGAGGGCACATGCTCAGGAGTGGCAGCATGGGCTTAGTTAGTTGCTTGGTTGCTCTGTGGCATGTAGGATCTTAGTTCCCCAACCAGGCATCGAACCTGCGTCCCCTGCATTAGAAGCATAGTCTTAACCACTGGACCGCCAGGGAAGTCCTGGCACTTTAGTTTTAATAACAGGTGGTGGGCTGGACCTGTAGGCTGTAGGGTGCTGATCCCTGGCTTAGCATGGTGCCCAGAATGTAGTGGGTTTTTAAAAATGTCAGCCATCCTTGAAGTGGGGGGCTGGGCCTTGACTGTGGTTCCCGTGCTCACCTGTTCCATGTCTTTACCAGAACGTTGAGGTCCTGGCCAGTCGGAGCAGTACCGCAGAACAAACCCAGGTCGGGGCAGAGATGCGCGTGAAGGCTCTGCAGGAGGAGAACGAGAAGCTGCGGGGGAGTGTGGAAGAGCTGGAGCGCACTGTGGCTCGGCTGCAGAGGCAGCTTGCTGACCTTCAAGATGACGAGGCCAAAGCAAAGGAGACACTCAAGAAGTGTGAGGTGAGGCTTGCTGGGCCCCCAGCTTGGGCTTGGCAGCCACGGATCCTCCTTTCCTGTGTGAGTGACTTGAGAAGCTGAAAGGGATTTATTATCATAATCAAGTAGGAAAGGTCAAGGTGGCTGTGACTGCCTCTCTGTAAACCATTGCTTTTGTTCCTCTGTGCGTGGTACAAATGGGAGACAGCTTTTGAAGAGGCCTGGAATAGGTCTGATGGAGTTGGCTTAGGGAGCTCAGGTGCAGGCACAGGGGTCCCTGTTCGCCCAGACACCAGGTGTGCTCAACCTTTTCACACTGAGCCGAGGCCTCCAGACACCCCAAAAGGGCATCTTAACCCTACCATCAGGCCCACTCTCACTCATGACTGTTTTTTCTTTTTTTAGCAGTTGGTTGATGGTTTTTGAGGTCACGCAAGTTTTGCCAAACCAGTTACCTGGTTTTCCAGATCTCTAGCAGTGGGAGACCATTAGCAAGAGACACGCACTGATAGCTGCAAGAAATGGCAGCTGACGATAAACAGAGAGAAAAGAAAAGTGATGGGAGGGGTATTCTAACAGAGGTTTCCCAAATGGTCACCGTTAACATCACCTGAAAAGCTTTTTCTCAGACTGTGTGCCTAAGTCACTCGGTACTTGAGTCCTGAGTCGATTCATACTTGCGTTCATTCAGTGTTGTTGCTGATGCTCCTGTGCTGAGGGTGGGTATCTGTATCTTCCCCCAGATCATTTCAGATGACTGGTTTGGATGTTCATTTCTGGTTAAGAGTGGCACTGCAGACAGGCACACACATCTGTTTTGTGCTACTGTGGGCCCATGACAGGTGTATGTGACCGTAGCCCCTGCCGGCTATGTCTGTGGATGTCCCCTGCCTGCCTTTCATGCTGCTGAGTCAGCTTCTTAGGCACAGCACCCATCTGAGTGTGCATTAACTCCATGTTTCTTTGTAGGGAGAAACTCGGCAATTAGAAGAGGCCCTTCTGCATGCAAGAAAGGAAGAGAAAGAAGCCGTGTCAACCAAAAGGGCCCTGCAGACTGAGCTGGAAGAGGCTCAGGTAGACATTGAGGGTCCTTATCCCCCCACAGAGGAAGCGTGAGAAGGAGGGACATGTCCAGATCGCCACTGGTCCTGTCCTTCCAGGCTGCTCCTTCCATGATAACCATCATGGACTTCCGACTGTCTGTATAAGCCAGTGGTTCTTTTTATTCATTTATGTATTTATTTTTGGCTGCTGGCTCTTTGTTGCTGAGTGGGCTGTTCTCTAGTTGTGGGGAGCAGGGGCTACTCTCGAGTTGTGTCTTGTCATTGCAGTGGCTTCTCTTGTTGCAGAGCCTGGGCTCGAGGACTCCTGGGCTTCAGTAGTTGTGGCGCCTGGGCTCTAGAGAGCAGGCTCAGTAGTTGTGGAGCACGGGGCTTAGTTGCTCTGCGACATGTGGGATCTTCCAGGATCAGGGATCGAACTCGTGTCTCCTGCATTGGCAGGCTGATTCTTTACCATCGAGCCACCAGGGAAACCCCTAGACTGGTGTTTTTTCACCTGGGGGACATTGCAGCAGTGTCTGGAGATGTTGGTTGCCACAGCTGGGGGGTGCTACTGGCATCACATGATTGGAGGCCAGGGCTGCTGCTCCCTATCCTGCACAGCCCAGGACACCCCCACAGCTGTGAAGCACCCAGATTTCAGTAGTGCTGGGGCTGAGAAGTCCTCCAGACATGGAAGAGCCTGGCAGCTTTCCAAAGATAAAATGTGAACTGTGTGAGAAGGCCAACAGAGTCAGTCCCCAGGGCACTGCTGAGTCGCTCTGTGGCAGAAGCCGATTTCCTCTCTCCTCTGGGCAAATAGATGCCTCAGAGCACAGTCCTTCAAGAGGGCTATTAAATGAAGCCCGAGGAAGTCATTTCCTTGAAACTGGATAGCTATCTCTATTCAAAATCAGCAGATTCTTAGAAAATTAGTTTTTCCCATTTGAAGGTTAGAAAGATTGTTTGAAGTATGTTCTTTAAAAAAAAAAAAAAAGCAAAGTCTGCACTGAGGTTCTGAATAGACTTTGCACAGTGACCTCAGTGTGATTCAGGTATGTCCTTCTTTCTACCTGCTCTGGAATTTTAAAGAACCAGCAGCATCATGCATTCCTCAGGTGAGTTTCTGAGGAGGTAAAAGCCAGTTGTTTTGAGCAGCTGTCTTAGAGGAGTCTGTTAAAGTGTTTCCTTAGGACTTGTGTGTCTGGAAGGGAGGGTGAGGCAGGGGCACATGAAAAGTGTCAGGAGCTGAGTCAGGATTCAAATTTGTAAATGCCTAATTGCAGCTTTCCTTTCATACACAGCATCATCTCCTCAGGGCTAGAGGCGTGTGTACCGGGGTTCACTCAGGTCAGCCACAGCTCAGGAGCCCTCACCCCCAAATATGCACCTTCTCTTTGGCTTTGGACAGAGACCTTGTTCTTGCATGCAGTAAAGTCCTGTATTTTCTTCATTTTGGTGTCTTAGCTTTGGATTTCTTTTCCTTTCTTTATTAATCTAGATCTTTTGTTACTAACCCTTGTTTGGTTGATTTTGTGTGAACGGCAGTTGCCCTATGCTGCTGTTTAAGGCTTGTGGTGTCTACAACCCAGCAAAGTGCAGGGTTTACATCTCTGAGCTTCTTGGGGACAGAAAGAGGAAAAACATTTGTGTTCTGTGGGGGCAAAAATCTGCACTTTTGTATCACATCCACACCAGGCACTGGGTACAGCTGTTACAGGCTCTGTCTTTATCATCCTTTTATCAAACCAGAAACTTTCACACAGAAGGAGGTGGTTCACCAGCTGTGAATCTGCAGCTCACAGCTAATTCAGTGGAAAGAACAGATGATGGCCTCAAGGTCTAAAGATCTTAATGTGATCCCTGCTGGCCTCTACCTCCAGATCTCCATCCCTGCCTTCAAAATTATCCCTGACGGGTTACTTTTGTTCAGGCCTGTTTTCCCAGTGGTGTTGAGATGGTGAGACTGCTTCAGGCAGCATGTGGCTGTGCTAACCACTGGCAACCTAATCCGGCAGGAATTTTAAGAGGGTCCAACAATCTCACCATCATTATCTGAATTATCTTGTTTCAAAAGTAGTGCTATGGAAAACACACTATCACTCGAAACTACTTTGCTTTTTCTCAATTTGGGAACCAAACAGTCATTCCTTTAGTTCATTCTGCATGCCTCTCCCAAAACTGACAATCAAAAGGGAGCTTAACCCTTAGAGGAAGAAGAGAGTAACTTTTTTTTTTTCTTTTTCCCACATAAGCCCTTTATATTTCAAATTTTTTGTGCCTTTAACAATCTGCTGCATCTTCATGTGTGATAAATATATTTCTTGACATTGTAGGTGAAGACCTTGTGAACTTCAGTTCAGTTCAGTCGCTCAGTCGTGTCCGACTCTTTGCGACCCCATGAATCGCAGCACGCCAGGCCTCCCTGTCCATCACTAACTCCCGGAGTTCACTCAGACTCATGTCCATCGAGTCAGTGATGCCATCCAGCCATCTCATCCTCGGTCATCCCCTTCTCCTCCTGCCCCCAATCCCTCCCAACATCAGAGTCTTTTCCAATGAGTCAACTCTTCGCATGAGGTGGCCAAAGTACTGGAGTTTCAACTTTAGCATCATTCCTTCCAAAGAAATCCCAGGTCTCGTTTATTCTGGCTCAGTCAGACAGAGCAGGAGTTCTTAAAGGGGATACTATTCTTGGTTTACTTCAGCCCAACCACTTGGGTGAGGATTGGGCTGCTGTGTAAACCTGTTTATACTGCATTTATGACAAAGATGTCTCTTGATTACCTTGAGAAATGGCTTCTGCAGATGAGGGGGCCATAGTTCTTTTCTTCAGGGAAGGGTGATGATGATATATGTTCTATTTGCCTGTACCTCCCACCCTAGCAGACTTCTGTGTACTGAGACCACAGAAGAAGAAAGCCGCCACGCTTGTCACAGTCCAAGGTTAACATGTCAAGGGCTCTGAGATCCAGTTCTTTTTGATCAAGCCTCCCATTCCCTCAAGCCCTTCTGCTCACCTGCCACATAGTTACTGTTAATACGGACTGATGGAGGCCTTGCTCAGCCATACAGTAAAAGGCTTTGCGTCTACTGAGATAATGGTCCCCAAGCTCAAGGGCACTTACTGTACGTCTACCCTCCTTGTGTTCTGGATTCTCCACTCTGACAGATTTTCCTCAAATTTTGTCCCAGTGTTGGTCAAGAGACTTGTATGGCTGGTCTTGGAAATGCAGTCACTGTAGCTATAGAGCATTTCACACCTAACTCCTAAATGCAAAGTTGCCGAGTTTGCTGCTTTTCATGTGAATTTGGGACATATTTTCTCAGCAGTGACTTATTAGTACCTATTTCTTGAATCTCCGAAGAGGCAGAGCATTGTTTGAACAGCATTTCTACACTTTTGAGTATATCAGAATTATCTGGGTAAAACTTTCAAATGCAAATGTGTGGGCTGCACTCTAAGAAAAACTGTGATTCCATCAGAAAGGGCTAGATTCTCCATTTTACATAAGGAGTCATCACCCTTGCTTGGTGATTCTGATATAAGAAATCTTTAGATTACTTTTGGGGATAGGAGTTAATTTGCAACCACAGAGTTTTTTTATCCTGTGCCTAATAGTGAATCTGGACTATGAGACATACTCAGATAAAAAATCTATTTCTTGCCTTAATAGATCTTACTGCCATGCAATAGAAGCAAGCATGCAAGAAATATTTAAAAAATGATTTAGCAAAATTATTTTTCTAGGCAAATGTGTATGTGTTAAAGTTGGGACGAGGTGTGTTGGTCAAGCCCAGCTCAGATTGTTTGAGCCTCAGGAGTCTCCAGTAGCACAGGAGCAGAGCCAGGGCCAGGGAAGGGCGTGTTGGTAGCGGAACCCATCCTGAGCCAAAGGTAAAGCAGAAGAGCTCTCACCATGTGGGAGCTGAATGGAGTCAAGGCTGGCTTGTCTTTTGGCCTGGAGCCCCTGAGATTTGGAATCCAAAAGGAAGAAAGAGAGGCTGGGGGATCTCTAGGGGTAGGGGTTGAGTCATATCCTGGCATTTCTACGGGAAGGCGATGATGTCCCTCTGTGAGTGGTGGTTTAGTCACTAAGTCGTATTTGACTCTTTTCAGGCTTCATGGACTGTAGCCCTCCAGGCGTCTCTGTCCATGGGATTCTCCAGGCAGGAACACTGGAGTGGGTTGCCATTCCCTTCGCCAGGGGATGTTCCTGACCCAGGGATCGAACCTGCGTCTCTCTTTACCACAGAGCCACCAGGGAAGCTGGTATCCCTCTGTATTTGTTGTTTTCCAAGAACTGACATTCTGAGATACCTGTTCCTGAGAGTTTGCTCCCACACAGTGGAACCATACCTCACTTACCTTGCCCTGTGTGCTGCCCCGTGCTCTCGACACACTAAGTCAACCACAAACGTGAGTCCCAGGGTTGACCCGACCCTCCGTCTGGTGTGAGCCACGCTGACCGTGGTGGCTCTCAGTCCTGCTCATAGCCCCACACTGAACTCCTGACTCCCTCCTTCCATCCGCTCTCCCCAGCTGCTTTTTTTGACCTTGGTTCCTAGCAGCAATTAACTGCAGTGGCCTGGCTGTGCTGGGTTGTTTCTCTGAGCACAGTCCTCCACAGGTGGCTTTTTGGCCCCAGGCCGTGTGGCTGGCCAGTGGATCTGTTCCAAAACTTTGGAAACCAGAAGCGCCTGAAGTGCTTTGTGATTTCAAAATGCCTGAGTTACTGCATGTGACTGCAGCTTGTAACCTGTTAAGCTCTGTACAAATATAACCATTGTCCTTATACAGCCTCTGCAGGGACACAAGACTTGAGCAGGTCCCAAACAGTACCTGAACCCACTCACATTCAGCTCTCAACGCCTGCTGCCATTTTTCTTATGATCTAGCTGCGTTTGGGTTACGCTCCACTATTCTAGGCTGTGCCCCTTCGTGATACCTTTATGCCACAGCTCTTCATTCCTAGCCATTTAAAGAAGCTACTCTAGTGTTCCTAAGATATCTTAGGACTTTTTCTTTCTTTTAGAATTGCATGTTCTTTTTTTTACATAAAGGACATTAGTCTGTATAATGTTGTGAGATGAGAGCCACAGAGGAACCCAGGGGAAATATTGCACCCAAGATGTTACATTTTGTAAGAAGTACTAATATTTGATGTGATTCACTAAGTAACCACTCATCTGTCTTTTTCCTAATGAGTGTGTCTTCTATTACGTACCTCCTGTCCAGCAGGCTCCTCAGCTCATAGATTGCCAGATTCCTTCTCTTCTGTGTGTGAGTCCATCTCAGGGATTGTTGATTATAACTCCCCCTACCCAAGGAATCTTGGCCCATGGGACAATTTGTCTTTCCTTATAGTTTCATTTTTAGCTATTTTAATTGTAAGAACCATCTACATAGCAGAGACAATGCTGGAACATTAGGTGCAATGCTGCATATCACAGGATGTGAATTGCTGCATGGGTCGAAGTTAGTCTACTGTATAACTTCCCCGCGGTTTTTGAGCATGAGCTCTGCCAGGTTTTTGGATACTATCCTGAATCACCATCCCCAGCAGCCCTGGCCGTTTTCTGTATTTCTGTAATGCATCCTTTCTGCCCCTTCATTCCTGCCTGTGTTTTTGGTGAAGTCAGCTTCCATTTTGGTCCCTGAATTTCAAAGCTGACAATATCCTCGTGTCTCTGTGATGGCTTTATTTAGACCCTTACCCTTATCAGTGATGTAGCAGGTCTGATTGCTTTGTGGTGTGGCTATGAAACACCCTTTGCCACCCGTCCCTGCAGCTGCCCTGGCAGGTAGGTGACAGGACTGTCCTTTCCTTGCCATCTGCAGAGAAATCTGAGCCGGGCCACCCAGGAACAGAAGCAGCTGTCTGAGAGGCTCAAAGACGAGGCCGAGCAGAAGGAGCAGTTAAGGAGACTGAAGAATGAGATGGAGAATGAGCGATGGCACCTTGACAAGACCATTGAGAAACTGCAGAAGGAGGTAAGGGGCAGGAGTTGGGGAGGGCACGGGGCCCAGCCCCTTCACCCCCCACCATGCTGGAGGGCCTGACAGCTGAGCAGACCTGCAGTGTGTCTCCGCACGAATGTGTCTGGGATTTGCAGATGCCCTGAAGCAGCTCTTCGGGCCTGTTGATAATTGCAGTTACAGAGAAACTGGTTTAGAGAATGCCCCCTGGACCCTGGGCCCAGTTCCTCTCATCCCTTACCCAAAGAACCCTGGCATTGTCAGTGCAGATGTCGCGGATGGTACCTCAATCAGAACCTCTGCCTTTGTACGTAATCGATGTTTTTGCTTCACCTTTCTTGTCCAGGAGCATGAAAGGCAGTTTTAAAGCCCAGTAGTCGTGGCTTCTCTGCTCCCCTCTACCCTACAACATCCAAAAGGGGAAAGGCACAGAGCCACATGGACTCCCCATGTTCTAGAAGCTTCCCTGAACGCTGGCCAGTTTCTGACATCTGCTCTGTGTCAGTCAGTTTACCAGCTCACTCATATCTAAGTAGAATTCTGTCTGTGTCGTTTTAATTTTGACAACAACCCTGCCAAGGTATAGATTATGCCTTCATTGTTTTTAATGAGCACACTGCGGAGGCCCAGAGAAGGCGAGTAATGCCCCAGTTGTATAGCTGGTAAGTGGCAGAGCGAGAATAGGACCCAGGACCCAGACTCTAGCTCCAGAGATAGGCCTGTTCATGTCGCCACGCAACTTCGTTAGAGGTGACTAATCTGGGCAGACCATGATCTGTAGACTTTGGGGGGCTACAGAGGAGAGAAGAGGAGATGTGTTGAGATGGGGTACAAGCCTAACTCCCAGGCTCCAGATGGAGCCTCAAGGCTGGGGTTGGGGTGGGGTGGGGCAGGGTTCACACCTGTGTCACTCCTCCAGATGGCCGACATTGTTGAGGTGTCCCGCACATCAACGCTGGAGTTCCAGAACCAACTGGATGAATACAAGGAGAAAAATCGCAGGGAACTTGCGGAGATGCAAAGACAGTTGAAGGAGAAAACTCTAGAGGCAGAAAAGTCCCGTCTGACTGCCATGAAGTTGCAGGATGAGGTAATAATAGTTGACCAGAGCAGTCCTGGTTTACCCGTGTTCAGAATCTGCCTTGAAACTCTTCCAGGAGAGGCTGGGGTAGATTCTTGTTTTCTTTTTTCCTGCTGCCTTGCCACACAGCATGTTCGATCTTTGTTCTCTGACAGGGGATTGAACTTGTGCCCCCTACACTGGAAGCGCAGAGCCCTAACCACTGGACAACCAGGGAGTTCCCACTGGGGTAGAGTCTTAAGACAGCATTTGAGCTTGGTTCTCAGGATGGTTGCATCAGGGCAGATGGCATTCTAAGACACAGAGGGACTCAGGGCCTCTGACGTGAAATTGACACAACTTGTTTGTGTGATTAAGCCAAGATATTCTGCCTGAAAAAGCTTAGCGGCCGTTTATGGAGCACCACTGGTGTGCCTAGCTGTGTCTAAATGATTCATAGGTGGTAATGTTTTAATTCAATCCTAGAACAAAGATTAAAGTAATCAGGTTTTTTTTTTTTTTTCTTTTTTGCCATTGGCTTAAAATTACATGGACTTTCATTGCAGTAGAAGTGGTGGGTAAGAGTTTCTGAACAGCAATAATGGAAACAGAGAGAAATCTTCAGGAATTTATGAGTACTGAAAGTAGTAAAGTGTATTCTTGGTTTTATATTTAAGAATAATAGAGCAAAGTAACCCAAATGTTAGCTCCCTTGCGTCTTGACTTCTGAAGAACTGTGAATAATAAAGGGAATGTTTTTGATTAATTTAATGGAAAGCTGAAGGCTCTAAAATGCCAGTACCATATAAGCTGATTTCTACTCTGCCTCCTGCCAGCTAGATGACCTTGAGCAAGTTGCTCCAGTTTTCTGAGCATCTGTTTCTACATCTTTAAAAGTATACAAAATAATAATGATTCAATAATTAAATGAGGTAATGTGAGACTATATGGCAAAGGATATGTGTATCCTGAACACTAATACTAGTTTTTGTTATAATTCTAAAGCTTGCCTTTTCTTTTTTTTTCATAAGCAGTACCAAGGGCACTAAGATTCCATAGGAAAACAAATTTTTCTTTAAAAAACAAACTTTTATTATCTTTGATGATCAAAGAAAGGTCATTCATGAGTCAGTGCTAAAACTGTGTGAAAGAACAATGGATATTTATTGCAGGTTTCTAGACTACTTCTGAAAGGACCCTGACAACAGATCTCCTCTGGTCTAAGGTCTCAGGACAAAAGACTTCTAGTAAGAACTGAAATTAGCGTATTGATAGCACAGTTCTCTTTGGCATTGAAAAACAGTCATTTTCATAGCAACTGGGTGAGAGGATTCAGATATTTGCTAGAAGACCAACAAATATTTGTACGCTGCTTTGATTTCAGAAATTCAGTGTCACCGTGGCCCTTGTCCGGTGCTTCCTTTTGCTTTTTGTATAATGGTTATGCTGTTAAAATCTTCAGATTGGAAGGAACCTTAGGGACCCTTTAGTTAGATAAGGAAACTAAGATCCAGAGAGATTAGTTAGGGCCAGATGGAGACCAGTGTTGTTTGTAAAAGGGCAGCAATTCAAAAATGAGTTCCTTAAGATGAAAACAAAGACTGTACTTCCTTCATCTTCTCACTAGTCTAGCCTTGTGAGACAGTGTGTCCATCTGAATGGCAGAAACAGACACCTCCTCCTTCTAGAAGGAAACTACAGTCAGAAACCACCCTGAGGGTGCTGAAGTCATGGAGTTGTTTGAAACAAAAGTGAATTAATAAGCCAGGATCACACGAGATTCTTAAAAAACTCAACTCTGTTCACCACTCTCCGTCCCGTTTTGGTTGTACTTGGTTAAAGCTCTCAATAAACAGGAAAAACTGCCAGGGTCTTTGCACCTTGAGTGCTGTAGTACTGCCTTGTTCGCTTTGAGAGAAACAGGCCTTTTACCTTTTTCACCTTTGACACAGAGCTAGATAAGTTCTGATGAAGATCATCTTTAGAGAATTAAGACTGGAGTTCACTGTTGCATTTATTTTCTAAATCCCACTTCGCCAAGGGCAGTTTTTAATTACTTTTAAAGTTAGCACTGGTAGGTTCAGTAGTTATTTGTCTACTTCATGATTCCAGACACTGTACTGCTAATTGTCTTGTGCATGTTCCTCTCGGATACTCTCGGTTACGGTAGAGCTCTTGGTGGATGTTAGGGACCGAGGACATCAGAAGGCAGGAACAGGCTGGATGTTCGAAAGAATACCAAGAAGGAAATGTGAGCTGTACCTATCAGTCTGACTCTAAAACCCACATGCTTTGGGCAGGGTATGACATCATTTGAGTCTCAGGACAGCTTGTTAAGGTAGATTTATTGATATATTTATCACAATATTATAAATCAGGACACTGAAGCACAGAAGATTTTTTAAAGACTTTTTATTTGGAGAGTTTTTTTTTTCATGTCCTGGAGCATCTCTGTATCCAAAGAATGTCTCATCATCCTTTTTCCATGGAAGGATTTTCATTTTGTGCTTTCACTCAGTCACCACTGACACCAGCCTAGTCTTTATCAGGAGCTGTCTTCGTCAAGACTGTGCTGTTCTCGCAGAAATATCGGGTGTTCCTGTTAGCCTCCAGGAGGCAAACACAGTTCCTAGTCTTCCCTCTGGGCTTCCTAAACTAGCCTAACCTGTTGAGTCCCCAAAAAGATTGTCTTTGAGGCTTCCCCACGTTTCTGTGAAAACCACTCCCAAAGGCTGGTATTTCTTTTCCTTTTTAATATTTAATTACATACCAGCCTCTCAGCAAAGTGTGTTTTTAAAAATAATTTTATTTATGTGTTTTGTTATGTGTTTTATTTATGTGTTTATTTATGTATTCATGTGTTATGTGTCTTCATTGCTGCGCTTGGGCTTTAGCAGCTGCAATGTGAGGGCTTCAGGAATTGTGGCTTGCAGACTAGAGCGCAGGCTCAGTGGTTGTAGCTCATGGACTCAGTTGCTCCACGCCATGTGGAATACTCCCAGACCAGAGATCAAACCGGTGTCCTCTACATTGCAAGGTGGACTCTTAACCACTGGACCACCAGGGAAGCCCCAAAGCTGTTACTCGTTATTGGAGTTTGCCATTTGCTGTCATAAAGGAAATTAACCCATATAGTCTGTTCCTGAGACTGTGTTTTCCACCTGTTATCCTGAACCACCTCCAGGAGGGACTCTGAGAAATAAACAGACAGCCTTCACTGAATCAGTCCACAGAGATATTTAAGGAACACCTACTGTGTGCTGAGGTGCCTAGTCCCCTTGGGGAGATTTCAGAGGAGTGGAAAACACGGCAGCTCTTGGGAATCAAGCTCACTGATACACTTTCTTCAAAGCTGTTAGTTCAGTGCCACCTTGTGGAGGGACAAAACGCTAAATTATGACAACTGATAAGATACTCTTTTAGAAAGCAGTGTAGTAATAGATTTTGTGCCTGCAGGTTGCTTTGGAATCATGATTTTAGCTTTTATTTTCCCCTCACTTTAAACCTCTGTTGAGAGGAACCTGTTACAGGTGAGCAAGATTATGCTCTGGGAGGTGCTAACTTAGTTCAGGGGCTTTCAAGTATCTTTGACCAGGACCTGCCTTAAGAAAGATGTCTTGCCTTGTAACACAGTAATGCATGCATCCATACAAATGTATTAATATCTAGTAGAAATGTTTCAGAAAACAATGTTTTCTTGTACTACTCTGATTTTTTTTTCCATTTTTATATAATGCTGGCCAACATCTACTGAAATGAATGTATAACCCAATGGGGTTTTTCTCTGTAGCTGGAAAATGGCTTCCTTTTTAAACGATTTTTGTTGAGGAAGGATGTGGACCATTTTTAAAGTCTTTATACTAAATTTGTTACAGTATTGCTTCTGTTTTATGTTTTGTTTTTGTATTTTTTTGGCCCGGAGGCATGTGGGATCTTAGCTTCCTGACCAGGGATCAAACCCACAACCCCTGCAAACCAGGGAAGTCCTCAAGGCTTCTTTTTTACAAAAGAGGAAACTGAGGCCGAGAGGGAGGTGGTGCTTGCCCAGGGATTTCTGACCTCCGGCATAGCGGGAGCCGCTGTATCCTCTCCGGGGTCAGCCTGTGTACTCATGAGAGCTCTGTGGTCCTATGTGCCCAGATAAACACCCCCGTATCTCCTCATTCTAGATGCGTCTGATGGAGGAAGAGCTACGGGACTACCAGAGAGCTCAGGAAGAAGCTCTCACGAAAAGGCAGCTTCTAGAGCAGACACTCAAGGACCTGGAGTACGAGCTGGAGGCGAAGAGTCACCTCAAGGATGACCGAGGCCGACTAGTCAAGCAGATGGAGGTTTGTGGGCAGCCAGGGTCTGGGGAGGCGAGCGTGGGACAGAAGGCAAGCAGCAGCCTTTCTGTGCACACTTCAGCCTTTGGCAGGCCTTTGGTTTTTATTCTCTTGTGCAGTCAGATGTTTGTAAAGCCATTTCTTTTGCTGTGCTGGGTCTTCATTGTGGTGCAAGGGCTTTTTGGCAGCACATGGGCTTAGTTCTCCTGTGGCATGTGGTATTTTAGTTCCCTGACCAGGGATCAAGCCCAGGCAGATTCTTAACCACTGGACCACTAGGAAAGTCCCTGAAGTCACTTCTTGATTTGAAGAAGCAGGCGGGTAGTTCATAGATTCATAAGATGTCAGTGTTGGAAGGAATGATGGAAATCGTTTATTGTGGTATCATCATTGTCTTGAAAAGGAAGCAAAATCATTCAGAGGAGATTAGATGATTTTTCAGAAGCTCACATAGATAGGGCACAACAGATAGTTTGTTGCTTTGGGTAGTACTTCCAACTGCAAAGGAGACAAGACGGCTGTGAATACAGAGGGGCTCAGCCATGCCTTGGGTCCAAACCGCCCAACACCTAGGGACACCCACACGCTCCGCTTTTGTTCCCCAGATTCTGGCACGTTTTCTTACAGAGGGTCCAGCTTTGCCAAAACAAGCAGCAGACTGGCTCAGGTCTCCTTTGGATAACCACGTATACATAGTCCAGGACAGTCTATCAGAAAGTGCTCAGTGGGGTGATCTGTTTACAAGATGCAAACAACACACTAGAAAAAAGGGGGTAATAGAGTCCACATTTGAACATTCTACCAAGAAAGACAGGAATAAACTTAACATCAGTCCAGCTGAACTTACAAAATGAATTTATAAGAACAAAACCCAGCCCAAACCAGAAACCCTACCCCAAACCCAAACCAGAAACATCCACCCCCTACTCCCACACACAGCCCACATCCCAGTGGAATTTGGAGAGGAAAAGAAACACTTAAAAATCAGACCTATGGGAAAAGTTAACATTGTCAAGGTTTTGATAAAAGTCATACAGTGCTCAAGGCCAGGAAGAGATAGCTGGAATTTAAAAGCTATGGAATTCCTGATTCTACTTTGCAAATAAATAGAAATAACTTTTAAACCTCCAGGGGACTTAGTAGCGGTTTATATCTAGGAAGTGATGTTTCAACCATTAACAATTTTATTAGATCAGCCCTTTTGGAGGCTTAGAATTACTTGGTTATCTTTTTTGTTTTTTTTTTTTTTCAAGATTGCAATATATTTTCCCAATGTCCTGGTTCTATTCTCATTAGGGGAGGTCATTTTAGGCAAACTAAGGTCAACCCAGGTAACTAGGAAGTGATTATTCTGTGGCTCAAACAATCTGGTTAAAAACAAGCTAAAGCTTCGTCAAGCAGTGATGTGAAAACCTTTGGTGTAATGACCTGTGGCCTAATCCCCTGAAGTCTCCTGCTGGGTTCTATATAGTATGAATTGTAGGCAGGGAGAGAACCCTGTGAAGAGGTGCTTTTAGTCAACCATTGAGTCATCAGGTCGTCTCCTTCTAGAATATCCTGACTCTAAAAAACATATTCCGTTTACTAACTCAAGGTCTAGAAGCAGTGGCATAGCTAAGCTTCATTTGCCCCTGTGCAGTATTTTAGCTGTTTTTCCATTAAGCATGAATGAACAGCTCTCAAGACCCCACCAATGAGGCACACCAGAGGGTGCTTCCTCCCCTAAGAGGCCACTGGCAGGACTGTCTTGCTGTGACTAATATCTTGCTTATTCCTTCACCAGCACTTAATAGATTAATTCTTAGACTCAAGAGCTCTCTCATTAATGAGCTTGTAAACTCAGAAACTCAGGTGCCTGTTTTCTCCTGGGAGACAGGTCTTTGGGTTCTCTGTAGGTTTTGCTCACAACAGAGAAGGCATTCACAGACATTGAGTCATTCACGAGAGTTCAATGGTTTTATTTTTGGTGCACATGGAGGCTCGTCAGCTAAGTTTGACAATTGCAGAGACAATATTTACGTACAGATGCTGCAGGCTCCCATAAAAACTTAAAATGTTGATTGCTTTTAGTGTGCCTGCCTCATGGCTCTGACTTAATCTGGATGTATGACACATTGGTTGGTGACAGGAGAAATGCATGGACCAACCCCACAGCCTCCCCCATTCTAGGTGGGGTGGTTTGTGTTTGAAGCCTCTTTTTTTTTTTTTTCGGACACAAAGCTAATTTGAAGTGCTTTTGTCTTAACGTTCAGTGGTGTTTAAATTAGGAGCCTGCAAGGAAGACAGAAATAACTATTTCTTTGTATGATGGGTGGTTTAGCAAAATGGGCCAACACTGTCTTTATGTTACTCTGCTGGGGACTTGGGAGTACACCATCCTTTATGAGGTTCCTAGAAGGAAAAGGCAGATGCGAAAGCCTGCTTCAGACTCTATTCCTGTGAAGGTCTTAGAAAACCCTGAGCAGGAGAGAGGAAGAACGTTGTCCTGATACACTCAGGGTTTCTGGCATTTGTCTCAAAGGTGTCCCAGAGAAAGTTGTTGGGTATTTTGGTAATAAGCTAGCGAACTGGAAATTAGATTGGAAAGAAACTCACATACAATTGAGGGAAAAAAGAGAACATTGTCCTTAGTTTACAGTATTTAGAGAAGAGTGCCTTGGATGGTATCCTGGTTTCCACATTGTCTTTTAACAGGTAACATATGCCTGTTAGGCTTAGGTAGATCTTTGTAAAATTAATGATTCATAAAGAAAAAAAAAAGCCTTGAAGGAAATATAAAATATCCTCAGTGGGGCAGTTTTTTTTCTCCTTTTATGTTTTTTCTAGATGCACAATTACATTATAAAAGCAATAAAACAGGTTTTAAAAGATATACTTTGGACAGTATGAGAAAAAGACACATGCTTTTGCCAAACTCTAATTCATGGTGCTCAGCTCTGATGTCCCTGTGGTATTGTGCAAGGCAGAGCAGTCCTTGTTCCTAAAAACTTGGTCAGTGCAAGTTAAGTAGGCTGTGTTTGTAACTTCTTTCTCAGGACAAGGTGTCTCAACTGGAGATGGAGCTGGAAGAAGAAAGAAACAACTCGGATTTGCTGTCTGAGAGGATCACCCGGAGCAGGGAACAGGTACTGTTCTGTCGCTGAGTGATGTGTGGATCATCCTGCATGGAAAAGGAAATGTGAGAGGTTAACCCTGAGGATTTGGCTGGTGGAGGGGGAGAAAGTCCATGGCTTACGGAAATGATGGAAGATGGGGCGAGCCACTACAAGGGAGGTGAAATATATACTGTAAAGTGTGTAGAATGAAAGTTTCCAGAGTGGCTGTGGAAAACAGTCTCTTAGTCACAACAGGCAAAGTGCTTTTAGAGCCGAGGCTCGAAGAATCATGAGTTCAGCGAGCAATTGTATGAAATTTGGTGGCTACCACTGTATTAGTGCCATTGCTGTGCAAGTGAGTGATTTTTGCAGTTTTCAGTCGGCAGGAGTTGCATTAATACCTGATCCTTCCAGGAACACTGGGAGGCAGCCAGGGACAGTTTGCACTTTCCTCACACTGTAGATAATGGAACTGATTTTCCGGACTACACTTGGTGTGATCCCAAGGTTTTAGGGGTTTGTTTCTATTTTTTTAATTAAGGTTCAGAGTGCCTCAGTCGTATCGTGGGGATGGGGTGTCATGTCACTAGGGAGTGGTAGGTCTAGGAGTATGTCATCCATCATTATTTGCTGTAGGCGGTCAGCCTCTCAGTTGTGTCCAACTCTTTGCGACCCCCTGGACTGCAGCATGCCAGGCTCCTCTGTCCTCCACCGTCTTCTGAAGTTTGCTCAGATTCATGTCACCAGGCACTTAAAACAGCCTTGCAGCCCCCAAATATCAGACAAACTGAACCAGAGGTGGTTGCCTCCCTTGGCTCAGCTGGTGGCCCAACCCTAAGGAAGCTCCTCACTCAAATCTATTTATTTCAGCCTCTTCTCTTTCCTCCCAGTGTGGTTCATGGAGAATGGAACTGCCCTCTGTGATCTGGTCAAAGTTGAAAGGATTTTCCCTGAGCTGAGAACCTAAAGCAAGCCTGGGGAGGACATAGAGGGAACCTACTTGTTTTATGGAAAAGAATCCCTGTTCAGCCTCCTGCACTGACCTCATGTAGTTGTAAGGAAGCCCCAACCTCTCTGAGTGAAGCTTCTAAGATCCAGACAAATGAGACTGTTTGTCCAGGAGATTTCTGAAGTCTTTTCTGAATTCTGAAATGCTGTGAGAGGATTTTATAAAATTAAGTGCCTGAGTCACCCTTTAACTCTTTTCTTCTCTCCCCGGGTCTGTGTTTATGTCCTTGCAAAGATGGGTTTCACAGATGTCTCTAGTCTTTTTGCGATATTTGTTCTATTTTCCTCGTCATTTCTCTTTGTTCTCACTGCCCTCTCTGGGGTAGGGAGGGTAAAGCCCGGTGTCTGTTAAAGTGGAGAGACTGAGCGTTCTGTTCGAACTGATGTTGGAGTTACTGAAACAATAAAACAAACCCCTGAGACAAGTGAGGTCTCCTGATGGGAGTTCTCTCCCGGCCTATGTTGCCTTTGGATTTGTGAGGAAGGGTAAAGAATGGGTTAATCAAAGATACCTGCCTTACAGGAGACCATTTACTTCTCTCTCAAAGTCAAGGTGAGAATCTGAGGCTTGCTTCTTGCCTCTTAAAGGTCCAAGGACGGGCTCTGGGTGTAGATGAGGGGGCCTTGATTCTGAAACCATTTCAGTCCACGTAGGTGAAATTCTAGGGGTGTGCTGGTACCTTCCAGCACATGGGAGAGATGGGAAGGTTCTAACCCTGAGACTTCTCCTCCGCCCCCTCAAATGCAGCTCTGTGGCAGCTCCTTCACAGGAAGCGCCCCCTAAAGAACAGGAAAGGGCGCCTGTCTGTTATCTCCAGCCTGACTTGTAGCATTGGCTCTGGATGCTCCGCAACAGCCCTGAAACAGGAAGGTCTGGGGAACTTTGTTTTAGATCTTGGTCTCCTTAAAATTAAAAAGTCAAAGATTGAACTTCTTCCCTCTACTTAATCTCTGCCTGCTCACAAATGCCTCTTCTAAATCTTTGCTTCATCTGAACATCTCCCGTTATTTTTCCTCATCTTAGTTATAGGGCTTAAGTGGAAAAGCTAGAAAGAGATTTTCCCAGCAATTATAGTGAGTGACCTACCCCATTTATGTTGTGGCTGTCTGAGCGCAGGTTGGAAAAGAGTTTCCAGACACAGAGCATTTCAGAAGGGAATGAGTTTATTAAGAACAAAGAGCAGAGATAATAAGGGTGCTGCAAGCACAGTGGGCCAACTCCTAACAGGCCAGGGAGAGTTGACAGGATGCTGTTAGAGCAGTGTAGCCAGTGGATATAGCCTCAAGGCAAAGAATGCCTGCTGGGAGGGTGGTACTAGGTGTTGGTTAAGGTGCCATAGGGCGAGTACTAGGGTGAGCATTTTTGCCTAATTTAGGGTCAGGAAGCCTGCTGGTGATGATCTGGGAGCTTTTGGCAATGGTTACAGATGGGCGCAGTCAGGTTCAAAGGTGACCTTGGTTCTGGGCTTCGCTTCTGTGGCCTTGGGGCAGGACTCCAGAATTTGCAGAATCTTTGATCTGACAATGACCTCCCCGGTTCATTTCCCCAGACTTTCTGTCTAATAGACAGAGAGGCAAGGCCCAGAGTTCCTGTGATCTAGCTAGGGCACATGGCTGACTCCTAAGGCAGAGTTCTGTCGAGCAGTGTGGGCAGAATGGGATGGACGCCCACTGTGTGCATAGCCCTGAGGCCAGGCTTCAGGGTTGTTGAGAGTAGCCTCTCTCCTTGAGGTGCTGGGGTTTGAGGAGGAGAGGCATGCCTAAACAATGGGAAATCATCAAGAAAAAGCAGCAGGTAACTATATGCCAAGGGAAGGGGCCAGGCAGCGAAGGAGGAAAGACCATCATAGCACAGGTGACTGTGGGAGTTCTTAGAGGAAGGCTGCCCAAGACCTGGCTTTGAAGATAGGGTAGGTTTTGGACAAACTACCAAAGGAATGGGAAATGAATCCTAGATAGAATGGAGTGGATGAATAAAGATTCAGGAGGATCTGTTTTGAGGGGCACCAAATGGACTGCTGTGTTTGGTTAGGTTTCCAGTTTCCGTAAGGCAATAACAGGAGAGGCAGCTTGAAGGATTTGAAAGGACTGAATATCCTGAAGGCAAAGGGGAGCCTTGGAAGGCTGTTGAGCAGAACAGTGAAGCACACAGCGTGTGCTCCAAGCGGATGGGAGGATGGGCAGGGCAGGAGCCTCAACTGAATGCAGAAGCCTCAACTGGGCTGTTCCCAGGGACGGAGGACAGGAAAGGGGGCTGTGAGACCAAACATTCTGTCCTTCTCATCTTTTTGTTTCCAGTTTCTCATGCTTACATCTGATGCTCAGTAAATGCTGCCAACATTATTTGTAAGTTCCCAGGCCTTCCTTTTCAATATGTGCTCAGGATATTCTTAAAGTTGAAGGAAATTTGAATACAATAGTGGGTGCTTTACTGGTTTTTGGTTTGTTTAAATCCAGAAAAATCTCTTTTCTTCTCCTTCCTCCAAAACCTTGTTTCTGTTTATGACATTTTCCGTCCTTATTGAGGGTTCCTAGGGTGCTGGGCACTGAGCCTGGGACTTGCATGCTTTCTCTTGTTTTCAGGGCTTACAAGGTTAAGTGGCTGCATAGGGACTCGAGACCTTTAAAAAGGTGTGGAGCCACGACTTGATTTCAAAGCCCACTACCTCCCACCTGTTGCCATCATCCTGGCAGTGGCTGGGTGAGGGTAATATAGAAACACCCCAGATGTTTGGGTCTCTATTCCCAAGTGAAAAATAACGCCACGCTGTTTCTTAATATAAGTGAGGATTTATGTTCACCTGCTCCTCTCCTGACTCTCCTGTGTCCAGAAATGAGATGGCGCAGCTTGGTGTTTTAAAGGTGACCCAGAGGCTGATGGTGTTTTAAAGGTGACCCAGAGGCTGATGTTCTGGCCCCTCAGGCACTGCTGTGCGGTTACTGGTGGCTGAGGGCAACAGTCAACAGTAGAGCGGGGCCTAGATAGAAAGGTGTTCTCTAGGCCTTGGAGGCCAAGGTAACCCAGCCTAGTGGAAAGAGCATTTGTTCAACCCAGGTGGCCAGCAGTCCAGAGGGAGAGGACCAGCTCGAGGGCTGCCCTGTTGCCCTGGCAACTGCAGGATAAGTCCTGGTAGATAAAGGCGTGGGCTTCTGCAGTCATGTTTGGGAACTGCTCCTGAGCAGCCAGCTCACACCTGCTGCTCTATCTGCACCAGGCGAGTGCAGTCACTGGAATATGGGCCTGGGAAATACGGCTCCTTTGCAGTCAGCGAGTGAAAGAGCAGAATGGGATTTCTTTCTTTCTTTTTTCCTTTAATTAAAATGATCCTGGTCTCAGAACAGCCTCCTACTGTAGAGGCTGCTCAAAAGCCCACTGTGTACAGTTGCTTAATAATAATTTTCCTTTCTCGTGATTGAGTATCATTTTTAGTACTAGGTAAGAGTGTGTGTGCACCAAGCCCTTTACAGCCCAAAGGTAAACACAGGTGATGGGGTTAAATATTATTATTAGCCTTCATAAATGTCTCTGGCTTTTCATTAACCCAGAAGGCAGCTGCTTCTAATCCTAAGAGCTGGCTCAGGTCACGAGGGCCTCTGACACAAACCCATTAGAATCTGACACTGTTACTTCCGACCAGTGTGCTCAGGGTTTGGCTTTCTTCCAGTCCAGCTGTGATAAACTGTTGCCTTCAGCTCCTGTTCTGTTTTCGATTTCACTGGAAAGTTTTTGTTCAGTGTATTTAATATGATTGAAGGGTAGACAGCACATGAAGCGCTAAGCTTATATAGAGAATTGTTTTCCCAGCCTCTGATTCACTTCCCTGTTCCATAGGAGGAAGCAGGCTAAGCCAGAGGCCATTTTTCTCTCTCTTTCTTTCTCTTGTCTCTCTTTAATTATTGCCAGTGTGGGCTTGGGGCTTACCCAGTGACTTTGTAGTAAAGAATCTGCCTGCAATGCAGGAGGGGTGAGTTCGATCCCTGGATTGGGAAGATCCCCTGGAGAAGGGAATAGCAACCCACTCCAATATTGTTGCCTGAAAAATTCCATGGACAGAGGAGCCCGGTGGGCTACAGTCCATGGGGCTGCAAAGAGTTGGACATGACTGAGCAAAGAGCACAATGTGGGTTCAGGGTAGGAAGGATCTGATTTAGAATATTCAGGTCCTGTCCTGGTGATCACTGTAGTGAGGAGCACGTCCAAAACACTTGTGGTTTATGGTGAAACCTGTCCTTGGGAGTGTTGTCTGTAACATCACGAGGTGTTCCTTGTGTAAGGCTCCGCATGGTATGTTTATTTTAGAGTTTAGTGTCCGGTGCTTCTTTTTGAAGAACTGAAGGAAGCCTGTCATGTTTGCCAAAAGCCTTGATTTCCAAAAGATGGAAGGAAAATTGACTGTCTGGTGACATTAACTGTTTTGCAGCCTCAAATCTGGTCCTTCCTACTCTTCACTCTGATTTATTTTGCACTTCTATTTGAGTAGCCATCTTTGGAGGGGATGTCGTGGAGTCTGAATAATAGCTATTTTGCTTTTCCTTTGGAGAGTCACATTTGCCTGGGGCGCTCCAGGGAGGTCTTGACCTGTTGGGAACCTCCAGGATGCTGGTTCCTGAGTGCCTGTCTGTACCAGGAGGCCTTGTTTCCTGTAGAATCCAGAATTCCCGGGCATGGAGGGAGCAAGACTTTGGCCAGTGGCTGCTGCTTGAAGTTGTGGCGTTTGTCCTGAAGCCCAGCCTGGGCCCGTGCTGTGGACCCCTCGGCAATCTTTCAATTGATCCTCAGCGCTTCCCTACCTCACACCGCACGAGGTGCTTCTTCCTTTTAGGCTCTGAAGGACCCCACCCCACCCCCCGAACTCTTCCTCCTCCTAGATTTTGTCCTTCACTGAGGGACCTGGTCCTACAGGCTTTTAACCCAAAACTGCTCCCACCAGTCCTGAACTTCCCACCTGGGAAACCAGGATTGTAACGTCTGCCTGTGAGGTAAGGGACTGTCTTTTTGTCATGATGTCCAGCCTGAATGAGCAGATGGACCCACCCCTTCATTCCAAGACCACCCTTCCACCAGCTCACAACTGTGTGTGTTCACAGACACACCTTCCCTCTCACCTTGATAGAGTGAGTCTTTTCTGGGGACATTCCCACAGGTCTGGAGAGATGGGCTGGCTTCTGGAGCCGGAAGATGGAGGTGGGGCCTGAGCCACCCAGCGCCCCACAGTGGGGTGGGGGCCCCAAACATGCTTTCAGGATAGCAGAGGCCAGCTCCAAGGGCCTTATAGGCCGTCTTGTTCAGCTTCTGTGATTAGAAATGTGGAGTCCACATCCCAGAGGTGAGACGACCAAGGTCACATGTAGGTGGATGCAGAGCCAGGAGAGAAGCTGGGCCACTGCAGCCTGTCTGTGTAATCACTTCCCATTGCAGTGAAAGTTTAACTGTGTCCTCACTGAGGTCCTGGCCTCTGCCCAGTGGGCGTGAACAGAACAGGTTCCCCTCGGAGGCACGTTGCGGTCCCGTGGCCCAGCCGTGCTGACGACCTCCACGGCGGTGTTGGCTGGTTCACAGCCTTGCTGGGGGGCAAGGGTGCTGTGAGGCTGCATCCATTACCTGCGGACGTGGTGCTCAGAGAGCAATGACAGGGGTCTCCAGGTGTTCTCCACAGCATGTGCTTCTGGAGTGCCCTCGGGCCAGGCAGGGGTCGTGGGTCCGAGGGAGGCGTCTACGCACACTGACTGCTGACCTGTGCATGGCTGGCATTTTTTTCCCCCACTGCATTTGAGGATGCTCTAAGGAGACCAGGTGCCTCCGGGGCCTTGGTTTTATATGAGAGCAGTATCTAAACCCTAAGTCCGCTTGAAGCCTTTTCACTGCATTAGTCCGGAGAGCCTGAGCAGGTGGGGTAGTAGGCTGTGACTAGGCACTGCCTGGGTTCTTGCCCTGCTCCTTCTGTTACACGGATGATGGCAGTGGACCTCCGTGTTCTCTGCTGTAAAGTTCTGAATCCCTGTGACTTAGAAGCCTGCCAGTCAAAAAATGCAAAAAATGTGAACTTTTGGACCCTGTGGGCAGGGTCCCAGTTTCCTGCAGTGGTGCGAGCTCTCCAGTCCCCAGTCCTGCCCGTCAGCAGCCTCCTCCTCTCTTATCGCTCCGCCACCCACTCTGGGCCAGCTGTACCACTCTGCTTGTCGTTTCCTGCGTGCTCCGTGGTCGGGACAGAGGGAACTACAAGCCCAGCCTGTCGTGGTGGCACCTCCCCTCATTATTCCTGGGACCCCCTGGTCTTGCCCTCCTGGTGGATGGCAGGGAAGAGGTGTGCTTATCACTAGGGTGTTTGTACAGGAGGTGAAAATCCAAGTCAAAGCCAGGCAGAGTGGGGCTGTTACAGGTGCTCCCCAGCCCTCTGGAGACTCCTGTGTACACACCTCTTACCTGGGCCAACCTTAAGATGGAAAGTATGAAAGTGTCAGTTGCTCATTCGTGGTCAATTCCTTGTGACCCCATCCCACCAGGCTCCTCTGTCCATGAATTTTCCAGGCAAGAATACTGGAGTGGATTGCATTTCTTTCTCCAGGGGATCTTCCCAACCCAGGGATCAAACCTGTGTCTCCTGCATTGGCAGGTAAATTCTTTACTGCTGAGCCACCGGAGAAGCCCTAAGCAGGAATAGCTCAGTTCAGTTGCTCAAGTCGTGTCCGACTCTTTGTGACCCCACGGACTGCAGCACGTCAGGCTTCACTGTCCATCACCAACTCTTGGAGCTTGCTTAAATTCATGTCCATCGAGTTGGTGATGCCATCCAACCATCTCATCCTCTGTCATCCCCTTCTCCTGCCCTCAATCTTTCCCAGCATTAGGGTCTTTTCCAGTGTCAGTTCTTCACATCAGGTGGCCAAAGTATTGGAGTTTCAACTTCAGCATTAGTCCTTCCAATGAATATTCAGGACTGATTTCCTTTAGGATGGACTGGTTGGATCTCCTTGCAGTCCAAGGGACTCTCAAGAGTCTTCTCCAGCACCATAGTTCAAAAGCATCAGTTCTTCCATGCTCAGCTTTTTTATAGTCCAACTCTCACATACATACATGACTACTGGAAAAACCATAGCTTTGACTAGACAGACATTTGCTGACAAAGTAATGTCTCTACTTTTTAATATGCTGTCTAGGTTGGTCATAGCTTTTCTTGCAAGGAGCAAGTGTCTTTTAATTTCACGGCTGCAATCACCATCTGCATTGATTTTGGAGCCTGAAAAAATAAAGTCTGTCACTGTTTCCATTGTTTCCCCATCTATTTGCCATGAGATGATGGGACCAGATGTCATGAACTTAGTTTTCTGAATGTTGAGTTTTAAGCCATCTTTTTCACTCTTCTCTTTCACATTCATCAAGAGGCTCTTTAGTTCTTCACTTTATGCCATAAGAGTGGTGTCATCTGCATATCTTATATTTCTCCTGGCAATCTTGATTCCAGCTTGTGCTTCATCCAGCCCGGCATTTTGCATGATGTACTCTGAATATAAGTTAAATAAGCAGAGTGATAGTACAGCCTTGATGTACTCCTTTCCTGATTTGGAACCAGTCTGTTGTTTCATGTCCATTTTAAACTGTTGCTTCTTGCCCTGCATGCATACAGATTTCTCAGGAGGCAGGTCAGGTGGTCTGATACTCCCATCTTTTGAAGAATTTTCCACAGTTTGATGTGATCCACATAGTCAAAGGCTTTGGTGTAGTGAATAAAGCAGAAGTAAATGTTTTTCTGGAACCCTCTTGCTTTTCTGATGATCCAGCGGAAGTTACCAATTTGATCTTTGGTTCCTCTGCCTTTTCTAAATCCAGCTTGAACATCTGGAAGTTCACGGTTCTTGTATTCATGTACTGTTGAAGCCTGACTTGGAGGATTTTGAGCATTACTTTGCTAGCATGTGAGATGAGTGCAATTGTGCGGTAGTTTGAACATTCTTTGGCATTGCCCTTCTTTGAGATTGGAATGAAAACTGACCTTTTCCAGTCCTGTGACCACTGCTGAGTTTTCCCAATTTGCTGGCATATTGAGTGCATCACTTTCACAGCATCATCTTTCAGGATTTGAAATAGCTCCACTGGAATTCCATCACCTCCACTGGCTTTGTTCTTAGTGATGCTTCCTAAGGCTCACTTGACTTTGCATTCCAGGATGTCTGGCTTTAGGTGAGTGATCACACCATCGTGATTATCCTGGTCGTGAGGACCTTTTTGTACAGTTCTTCTGTGTATTCTTGCCGCCTCTTCTTAATGTCTTCTGCTTCTGTTAGGTCCAGACCGTTTTTTTCCTTTGTTGTGCCCATCTTTGCATGAAGTGTTGCTTTTGTATTTCTGATTTTCTTGAAGAGATCTCTAGTCTTTCCCATTCTGTTGTTTTCCTTTATTTCTTTGCATTGATCACTGAGGAAGGCTTTCTTATCTCTCCTTGCTGTTCTTTGGAACTCTGCATTCAAATGGGTATATCTTTCCTTTTCTCCTTTGCCTTGAACCTAAAGGCAAAGAAGGAACAGACAGTTTTATTTTCCTGGCTCACTTTCTTAGTTCTCTGGGCTTTTCCATTCCGCCCTCTGCTGGATAGTCCTGGGAAAAGAATATGGGGCGTCTGTTTCTGAAGAGCATTTTTCACTGTTGCTGAAGGCATTCTGGGGGTGGGGCATGGAGATACCCACAGGCAGCAATGGGATTTCTTTCCAGATACTGCTCCGCGAGGTTCATTTCCTATTAATATAGGAGAAATCCTCGGGAAGGCCTAGCCTTTGCCAGGGCACCTGAAGTGTTCTTGCTGACCTCTGATCCTGGCTTAAAAAGGGAGGAATCTTGCAGTGTCTGAGACATGCTGGCTATGGAAGCCTCCGCCGAAGCTTGAACTTGTAATGCAGCAGTCAGGAGCTCCAGGCAGTCCTGGCTCCCCGTTTCTGGTTGTGTTGATCCCTGGCAAGCTGGGTGACTGACTTGCCCCAGTTTGCCCAGAACTCCCCCAGTTTTAGCATTCAAAGTCACATGTCCTGAGCATATCCTCAGTCCTGGGCAAGCTGGGGCGATTGGTCACCATCCAAGTTGGTTAGCTTCTCCAAGCCCTGATGTCCTGAGCAGAGATGCTACTATGTAAGTCGTAGGGTTGTGCGTACAACCTAGGAATATCATAGGATGAGTGCCCTTGGAGTCCTGAGCAGGGGTAGCAGCTCTCAAGGGCTGCTGTAACCAAGTACCGTAAAGTAGGTGGCCTGGAGCAACAAAAATGTGTTTTCTTAAGTTCTGGAGGCCAGAAGTCTGAGGCCACATTCCCTCCAGACCTGTAGGAGACACTTCCTTTCTTCTGGTACTTTACTGATGATCTTTGGTGCTCCTTGACTTGTAGACGCCTCACTCCACCCTGTGTCTCTGTCTTACCTCTGTGCAAGTCTGTCTCTGCATTCAAATTTCCCCTTTTAACAAGGACCTGGGTTATACTTGATTAGAGGTCACCCTAATGACCTCAGTTTTTAACTTGATTACTTCTGTGAAGATCATACTTCTAACTAAGGTCGCATCTGAGGTTCTTGGGGTTAGGACTTATAATATATCTTTTTTGGAGGGGACACAATTCAACCCATAATGGCAGGGTTAACTGTAACTATTATTGTTATTTGTATCATTATCATTGCAATCATTGAGAACTCAAGAATATCTAAGAAACAGCTCCAGTATTTAAGAGAAGACAGGGGACCCCTGTCACGAAAAAGAGCTGACCTGGTTGTTGGAATTTGTACCTGGGAACCATTTCAGCACAAAGGCTACAGGAACCACCTTTCTGACCTCTGGGCTTTTGCTCTCTGTGGTGCAGATGGAGCAGATGCGGAATGAGCTGCTTCAGGAGCGAGCCATGAAGCAAGACTTGGAGTGTGACAAGATTTCTCTGGAGAGACAGGTGAGGGCAGCTGGCCCCATGAGCCCCCGACCCTCCTCATGGCTTTGGACTAGAGCCCCGTGGTTGAGCCTTCTTTGCACAGCACGCCCAAGAACTCTGGAGCATAACTCATTTGAGAGGTAGAGGTTTTTCTAAGGCCTTTTCCAGAAAGATTATTCCCAGTAATTTTAAATGTGCTTGTAAGTTTAGCAGCTGCGGAGAAGTAGAATTGCAAGTGTTGTTTTCTAGATCCTAAAGAAGACTAAATCAAATGAAAAGAGAAAAATAAAGTGTTGAGACTTCCCTGGCAGTCCAGTGGCTAAGATGCCTCACTCCCAGTGCAAGGGCCCCGGGTTCGATGCCTGGTTAGGGAATTAGATCCTGTATGCTGGAACTAAGAGTTTGCATGCCACAGCTAAAGATCAAAGATCCTGCGTACTGCAACTAAACTAAGACCTGTCGCAGCCAAATAAATTTTAAAAGCCAAAAACAAAAACCAGTGTCCTTTTGTTTTTTGTCCAAAAAACAAAAACCACATCCAATGCACATGTTGGTAACACATCTTACATGAATCATTGTATCTTTAACATGCCATTCATGTAAGTTCTTCACTGAATATGACATATGATATTTCTGAAGGAGCCTATTTCTCTTGTTCCGTACCAATAGGTTTATAAAAGGCCAAGGTCAGGATTGTTTGTCTGTTATCCAGGAGTCTTAGGACATGCCAGAGATTTCACTCAGGCTTATAAGGAATGTGATAGAACCTCTTCTTTCGGCTTGTCAGGACACGAGTGCAAATCTTTTTCCTGGAAACATCCCCAGGTCTCCCAGCACCACTCATGTGAAGATGGAAAGCAGGCTTACCCCAGGCACTGACCACACACTTGCCCGCCCTCTGCTCCATACAGAGGGTAGACACAGCCCCTCATGGTCTCCCTGTCTGATTCCAGAACAAGGACTTAAAGAGCCGGATTATCCACCTGGAAGGTTCCTACAGGTCCAGCAAAGAGGGCCTGGTGGTGCAGATGGAGGCCAGGATCGCAGAGCTGGAGGACCGTCTGGAGAGCGAGGAGAGGTGAGCCGGCTCCAGCCCTGGTGCACAGGCCCTGCTGGGCACTGGGCATCACGTTACAGAGTGCTTTTACCCCTGTATCTCTGCCCATCCTCCTAAGCCTGTGAGGAAAGCAGGGCAAATACAGCCTTGCTAGAAAATAGTTTCCATTTTGTAGATGAGAAAATTGAGGCCCACCAAGTAAGTAACTTGAGGAAGGTAGCCTGGAAGGATATTGTTCCAGCAGGACTAAGACTTGGGACCCCCCACTGCTCACCTCTTAGTTGTTCCTTTCTCCATGCCTTAAATAAGGCAGGCTGCCTCATAAGTTAATGAGTTAGAGCTGAATTAGATGAAAGGGGGCTGACTATGCTCAAGGGGCTGGGTGTATTCGAACAGAGGCCAAGTGGCCATCTGTCAGAGTTGGACACGTGGGTGGGAGGGCCACAGGAATGACCATACCCTCTCCTGCACCATGATTGTCTGCAGCTTGTCCTTGGACCGTGGCCCAAGGGCCAGCTCCTCAATTCTTACTAATGGCCCCTCACCTTTCTAGAAGTTGTATGTGTCTCTGTATGTCTGTGTGTGTAGAGCACTTTACATTATCCATTTTCAGTAAGACTTTAGGGACTGGGTCAGGGCAGTAAACCCCAAACATCGACAGCCTGGCAGTCTGTGACTCTCTGCCTTACCAAGTGAAGCTTGGTACTGGGAGAACTCAGGGCAGGTCTGACCCCAGCTCAGCCTCGCTCGGGCTCTGCAGCCTCAGGCAAAGTCACTCTCCTTCTCAGAGCCCCTGTTTCCTCATCTGTCCATTGAGCAGCGCTTTCCTCCTGTACGTTGGGAGTCTCCCTGACCCTAACTAAGCCCACGTCTACCAGGCAGCCCGGGGCTGGCTGCCTGTGGGACTGGGACGAGACTGTCTTCTGTTCTGCCCTTCCAGGGACCGGGCCAGCCTCCAACTGAGCAACCGCCGGCTGGAGCGGAAGGTGAAGGAGCTGGTGATGCAGGTGGACGATGAGCATCTGTCACTGACTGATCAGAAGGACCAGGTGGGGGACCCTCTGCGCGTTCTTTTGAGATTTAGTGTGGGCTGGGGAAGCCAGACCGAGGGCAGGGCTCGGAGGATGGACAAGCGGTGAAGTTGAGTGGACCGAGTCTTCTCTTTCCACTCCACCCCTTACGGCAGGGAATGGGGCCTTTAAAGCCCACTTCAGCAAACTTCAGACCCTGAACTTGGCTTTGAAAAAGTGGGATTTTTCTGTCTTAGAGTCTTGCCTCCACTTTCGCATGAGGCCTGTTTCCCACTTTGCCGTATCTTGTCGCTTGAAGAGAAGGGGTCTGGACCACTGGCCTTTTCTTGCTGCGCTGGGCGACCGGCTAGCTCACAGCCTGCCCTTCCCCCGACTCTGCCCCCCCCACCCCCCCAACCCCTGCAGTTGAGCTTGCGCTTGAAGGCAATGAAGCGACAGGTGGAGGAGGCCGAGGAGGAAATCGACAGGCTGGAAAGTTCTAAGAAGAAGCTACAGAGGGAGCTGGAGGAGCAGATGGACGTGAACGAGCAGCTCCAGGGCCAGCTCAACTCCATGAAGAAGGACTTAAGGTGGGCAAGTGTGTCGGCGCCCCCAGGGGCTGCGACAGCCCTGATGTTTGAGGGGAGCACGAGGCTTTCGGAGGCTCTCCTGTCGTCTTCGGCCACCGCAGCCACTTTGGGGTCATCCCGTCCTAGAGCTGCCAGTGGCTGCATCCACTCCCTTCACCCCATGCCCTCAGCAGGCATCACACGTGTCATCCTCATACCATTGCCCGGTGTCAGCAGGCAGGTATTATCCTTGCCGTCCGAAAAGGGAAATGGAGGCTCAGAGCAGGTCAGACCGGCTCACACCACCTCCTAGAGAGGAGTTTCTGGGCCAGCCCTTAGGTTGCTTGGGTTAGGGAGAAAGGAGACGAAGCTGTGGGTTCCTGTTCTCAGGAGGACTAGGATATCCCAAGCCTGGTTTCTGGAAAGAGCTGCTGTCTTAAGCTCCCTGGGCACAGCAGAAGGATAGGGGATTAATGGGGGGGTGGGGGAACATTGCTTTCCTTGCCTCAGGGTCACAGCTTAGGGCATTGGAGTGAGGGGTGAGTTTATGTTCATCCTTGTTCATAAAGCTGAGCTTTTCCTGGAGGCTGATGGTGACCGGAGGCTTCCTGCCAGCTGCACAGGCACTTCTGTCATAAATGCACAAAAGAGCCTGTTGAGAATCCTGTAAACACGGCATGTCTATCAAGAATCCAGCCCCAGGTTGGCATTAAGAGGCAATATATAAGGGGGCACCAAAAATCTTAATCAAAATGCAGTATTAAAAAAATTAGTGCAAACCACCCATGGTACACAGGATGATAAAATTTAACATTAAGATGGGATTTACAGTTGGACCCTGCCAAGCCACGTGGGAGCTTGAGGCAGGAGGGAAAATCAGGACTACTGACCTTGACCCAGCCCTGCCCAGCTGTCCGTCAGCAACAGCCTCCCATGCCACCAGGTGGGCAGTTTGCTCCCTGTTGCTGTACATGCTCATGTGCCACCCACTGGGGTGGAGAGACAGGCACCTTGAACCCTTCACCTCTAGATCTGAAGTGAGCCTCAGTCCAGGGCCAGGAAACATGCCTCCTGTTGTTTTACAGACTTAAGAAGCTGCCAAGCAAAGTGCTGGATGATGTGGACGACGACGACGACCTCAGCACGGATGGGGGGAGCCTCTATGAGGCGCCACTGAGCTACACCTTCCCCAAGGACAGCACCGTCGTCAGCCAGATCTGAGCCCACTTCCAGGGGCTGCAGTGGGAGGCGTGAGAGGGAGCGCCATCGCCTCCTCTTTGCAGACCAGGCATCTCCTCTTGACATCACGTCCTCCTGGGATCTCTGTGGTAGCACAGCTCTGGTGGCTTGGGCAGCAGCTCTTGCAGGATATGCGTTGCGATGCCCGTGGCCACTTGGCAGGACGGAGCCCCACTCTGCACAGCTGTCTGCCGCGCCATCTGCATTGCTGCTCCTCCCCGACGTCCCCCTGTCAAGAGACGGGGTCCAAAGGCTGGTTCCTATTCAGTAGCCCTGGTGTGGGGGAGGGGATGATGTGTAGGCTGTACATATTTAAATCAGACCTTCTCCTAGACTGCTGCTGTTCCATTTTGGAATGTTGCAGAGGCTTCATGGGGTGGCTTGTTTGTAAAGTTCACATGTGTCTATTGAGTATTAATTTTAAAAACACAAAGTGACTAGATTTTTAAATATTATGGAGCCAGAGGCAAGAAGGAGAAGGTAGAATAAAGACCACTCTGGACCTCAGAGTTGGAAAAAGGAATTGTTGAGGGGATGAGGGACAGTTAATCCTGAGAAAAGAAGTTCAGGTGGTCTTGGTGAAGAACTCCCAGAAGGAAGGAGGGGAGGGTAAGTCTGAGGTTACTTGTATCTGTGGTCCTTGGTTGCTTATTTTATCTAGAATTTTGTTATGATTTCTGAACCGCACTGAGTTGATTCCGGTCACTAATTGCAATTTCTTTTGCGCAGGTAGAGTGGGGAGACTTGTATGTAAGGTTTTTCCACAAATGATGTGGTTTCTGGAGGCTGAGCCTTCCTCTCATTTCTTATTGGTTCCTTCCTTCCCCTTCCCAGAGAAGGGCTGCAGTCTATACTCTTGAGGCCCCTGGACCAGTTGTGGGTGGGTGGGCACTAGGCGTGTTTGGGAAGCAGGTTCACGGACTTAGACTTGAGGAAGAGGCAGGTGATGTGCAGACAGGAGACGGGGAAGGAGGAGAGGAGGGGAGGCGAGCAGGGGTGTGGGGGTGTAGGTAGGAAGGAGGAGGAGAAGTTCGTGAAAGCTGGGGGATGTGCAGAGAAGAGGCGGGTTGAGCAGGATCCCAGGGTTATGTCAGGAGAGGGAGAGAAGCAGCAGAAGTGAGAGAAGTGTCTGTACAAACTGGGAGAATCCTTCCCACTTCTGGGACGAGGGATGGGGCCAGCCGAAGCAGGGCTGACTGGGACTGGGCGAGGTCTGGGTGAGGCCAGGCCCCTGGGATGGAATTTGAGGAAGGCTTTGGGAGTCTGCAGGGTATCCGGCACTTCCTCCTGGGCTTCCTGTGGCGGTCCCCAGGCACACCCAGCGGCCAGGTCCAATCACAGCTGGTCAGGCCCTTGGCCAGGGAGGGTACCCTACAAGTTGTATGCGTGTGAGTGTTCGGCTGCCTCACGGTGTCTCGACGCATCCTGGAACGTGAGAAGCGTGTGGCCCCGGCACGCCCTGACAGGTGCCATGGGGGGAAGGAGGGAGCAAGGGGCTCTCAGTGCCCTGCCTACCCCAGGTCACAGAGCCCAGGCATCAGGATTCAGAGTGGTCACCCCCACGCATGGGTAGGTGTCATCACCCCCTGTGGGTGAGGCCCCCGGAGCAGAAGCGCGAAGCCTTCCTCTACCTCTGCCTCTTGCCTCTGCTTACTTCTTTGGAGTATGGAGACATACCTCCCTTTAACCATCCATTCATTTAGCAGATACTTACTGGACATCCATGAGACCCCAGCCTCCAGCACTGGGAACACAGCAGGGAATACAGGGGCTCACAGTCCCTGCCTTCCTGGGGCGCTGTCAGTGGGGAGGGCGACAGACAGCAGCCACGCTAGTGAACACAGCAGAGCCTCTCCGGACGCACCCCAGGCGCCCTCCGTCCTCTGGGGCCGCAGCAAGCCTGCGGCTGGGGGACTGGCTCGCTGGAACCCGGAGCAGTCCACGACTCTCCCACGTCGTGAGCTCCCCGCTGCTTCCACCGCTGTTAGGTGTTTGCCAAGAAGCCTGCCCAGCAGCGTTCCCACTCCTCATTCCTGCAGATTGGAGGTGGAAAAGGTCGGGGCCCAAGAACCTTGGGAGCGCGTCAGCTTGTGTCTTGGTTTGTGAGGAAGTTACTGCCTCTCATTCTGGCCAGTTCCTTCCGGTAGCCACGAGGCAGTCTGCAAGAAGCACACTGTCTGTGAAAAGAGAACAGAGTTCACCATTCGGAAGTCCTGCATCTTTACCCTAGAGGTGAGACATTAGCCATGTCGACCAGCTCGCCCTTCTGCACTGTGACGGCTGTCAGGGAGCCGGATGCATGCAGGATGCTGAGCTGGAAGGAGCACCAGCCTCGGAGCTGAGACAGATGTCTTCAAGTCCCGGCTCATCTTAGCCCAGTGACCTTGATGGGATGACCTCGAGAGACGTGTGTTCAGAGCAACAAACTGTGCAGGATGAATTGAGGACCAGGGCTCAAGGTCCTTGCCAACTCTGACATGCTATCGTTCTTTGATTTTATGTACACATATATGTTTTTTTCTGTTTGTTAAGAACTAACTCAAGAATATTTCCTTTAGCTAGTTTAAAAAAAATATTTAATAAACAAGTTTGTGGCCAAATGTGCTGAGGAGACAATCATCGTATAGCTTTATAATTTTCTTCCTGCTTCTGAGTGTCATCCGACGATGCCGATAGGCTTATTGGGTTGGGTTTCTGCTTGCGGGTCTGGTTTGATTGCCTTGGTTTGTCACACAGAGGAAATTATCTTGGCAGCTGCCTCCTGTAAGTGAACTCCTGGAGAAGGCGAGTTTGCCTTTCAATAAACGATATCTCCCAACAGGAGTCTTGACTCTCCCGTTATTTTGACTCGTTTTCTCCAGATCTTGGCTCCCTATCTGCCAAGAACAGCCCAGCTGAATGGCTGGAAAGTGCTCAAGGTAGAGGAACTTGGGGCATTCCAGGCCGGGAGTTGGGTGGGAGGGGGGGACGGGGGAACCCAGAGGATTAAATGTACCCGGATTGTTGTGATGGTCTGAAAAATCCAGATGGCCCATTTCCAGAAAATGGCAAAAGGGGAAGTGTGTTGATAACTGAAGATGAACAGGGACCCGCTGTTTATTCCTCATTCCTGAACTGCGGTGGGTTCTCCTGCAGTCACTTTGTGTGCATCATCTCATTTGATCTACAGCAGGCTAACAGCCCTTTTATATGAAACAAGTCCCCTCTGCGTGAAAGGGACCTACCCTTGATCTACAGCAGGCTAACAGCCCGTTTATATGAAACAAGTCACTTCTGCGTGGAAGGGACCTACACTGCGCTCCTCTGCTCTCAGAGCTGTGCTCTGCCCTGTCCTCTGGAGGCTGAGCCCTGCAGGCCAGGGCACTGCCCCCCGAGGGTCAGCTGGGGGAAGCAAGTGAAGGTCAGTGTTGCTGTGCTTGTCACTCCCTCCTCCGTGCAGCGTCTCTGGCTGTGGTGCCTGTCGGGTGGCTATACCTCCTCCAGTTCCCAAAGTGATCAGGGCTGCCCAATGCTGTCCCTCTGGGCCCTTCAGCAGGCCTGGCAGGTTCTCCTGGCACTGCTTCCCCCGGGGGAGTTTCTTCAATAAACCCTTTGTGCTGTCACAGGCAACTGCTGCTTCCTGCCCAGAGCTGTGCCCACTGCCCCCTCAGCACCCCCAGTGATACCTGCCCATCCACCTATCCTGAAGCCCTTGACTCTTTCTATTCTAACTAAACAGAGCATCTCAGATATTAATGGGGATTTCTAATTTTAAAAAGTCCTTGAAGTTTTTGCATAAATTGTTTGCTTTTTTTTTTTTAAGTGTCAGAATTATTGGGGTATAATTTTGTCATTTACAGGTAGGTAAAAGACACCCTTTTGGCACTAGTTGCTTTTGAAACTGTAATCTCTTTGGCCTCTCTGCTAGGGTCCTCCTGGTGGGAATAAGAGACCCTGAGAGGTTACCTGTTAGGTTTGGCCTGTGGGAGGGGTGTGTGTGACTCAGGACCTCAGAGCCAAAGAGAGTAAGTCCTTTCGGGCTTGCAGCTCCTTCCCCCACATTCTCAACATTCCTTCTTTCCAACTTGTGGATGGCTACAGCGGTTCTGTCTTTAGGAAGAAGGTCATCAACCAGAAAGCTTTCTGCTCTAAACTTTCAAAGGACAGGAGAAAATGCCTGAACAGCAAGTTCCAATCAGCAGCCAAACAGCCCTGAGTCCAGAAATTCCAGGCTTGGTGGAAGGATCAGCAGACGTGTTCTGCTCTCAGACCTGCACTGAAAATCATGGTGGGCATGCATATGTATGACCTGAGACCCGGCCTGTCTCAGCAGCAGAGCACAGGCTGTGTGTGCCCCACGCTGGGTTCGTTAAAGCTGGAAAGACTAGCAGTGCCCTTCCAAGAGACATTCAATAAGAATACCTATTCTATTTCTTCTTAAATTGAAGAAAGTAGGGAAAACCATTAGACCATTCAGGGATGACCTAAATCAAATCCCTTATGATTATACAGTGGAAGTAAGAAATAGATTTAAGGGACTAGATCTGATAGATAGAATGCCTGATGAACTATGGACGGAGGTTCGTGACATTGTACAGGAGACAGGGATCAAGACCCTCCCCGTGGAAAAGAAATACAAAAAAGCAAAATGGCTGTCTGGGGAGGCCTTACAAATAGCTGTGAAAAGAGAAGCGAAAAGCAAAGGAGAAAAGGAAAGATATAAGCATCTGAATGAAGAGTTCCAAAGAACAGCAAGGAGAGATAAGAAAGCCTTCCTCAGCGATCAATGCAAAGAAATAAAGGAAAACAACAGAATGGGAAAGACTAGAGATCTCTTCAAGAAAATTAGAGATACCAAGGGAACATTTCATGCAAAGATGGGCTCAATAAAGGACAGAAATGGTATGGACGTAACAGAAGTGGAAGATATTAAGAGGTGGCAAGAATACACAGAAGAACTGTACAAAAAAGATCTTCATGACCAGGATAATCACGATGGTGTGATCACTCACCTAGAGCCAGACATCCTGGAATGTGAAGTCAAGTGGGCCTTAGAAAGCATCACTATGAACAAAGCTAGTGGAGGTGGTGGAATTCCAGTGGAGCTATTTCAAATCCTGAAAGATGATGCTGTGAAAGTGCTGCATTCAGTATGCCAGCAAATTTGGGAAACTCAGCAGTGGCCACTGGACTGGAAAAGGTCAGTTTTCATTCCAATCCCAAAGAAAGGCAATGCCAAAGAATGCTCAAACTACTGCACAATTGCACTCATCTCACACGCTAGTAAACTTCAAAATTCTCCAAGCCAGGCTTCAGCAATACGTGAACCATGAACTTCCAGATGTTCAAGCTGGTTTTAGAAAAGGCAGAGGAACTAGAGATCAAATTGCCAACATCCGCTGGATCATCAAAAAAGAAAGAGAGTTCCAGAAAAACATCTATTTCTGCTTTATTGACTACGCCAAAGCCTTTGAATGTGTGGATCATAGTCAACTGTGGAAAATTCTGAAAGAGATGGGAATACCAGCCCACCTTACTTGCCTCTTGAGACACCTATATGCAGGTCAGAAAGCAACATTTAGAACTGGACATGGACCAACAGACTGGTTCCAAATAGGAAAAGGAGTACGTCAAGGCTGTATATTGTCACCCTGCTTATTTAACTTCTATGCAGAGTACATCATGAGAAATACTGAGCTGGAAGAAGCACAAGCTGGAATGAAGATTGCCGGGAGAAATATCAATAACCTCAGATATGCAGATGACACCACCCTTATGACAGAAAGTGAAGAGGAACTAAAAAGCCTCTTGATGAAAGTGAAAGTGGAGAGTGAAAAAGTTGGCTTAAAGCTCAACACTCAGAAAATGAAGATCATGGTATCTGGTCCCATCACTTCATGGGAAATAGATGGGGAAACAGTGTCAGACTTTACTTTTTTGGGGCTCCAAAATCACTGCCGATGGTGACTGCAGCCATGAAATTAAAAGACGCTTACTCCTTTGAAGGAAAGTTATGACCAACCTAGACAGTATATTCAAAAGCAGAGACATTACTTTGCCAACAAAGGTCCGTCTAGTCAAGGCTATGGTTTTTCCAGTGGTCATGTATGGATGTGAGAGTTGGACTGTGAAGAAAGCTGAGTGCCGAAGAATTGATGCTTTTGAAGTGTGGTGTTGGAAAAGACTCTTGAGAGTCCCTTGGACTGCAAGAAGATCCAACCAGTCCATTCTGAAGGAGATCAGCCCTGGGTGTTCATTGGTAGGACTGATGCTAAAGCTGAAACTCCAGTACTTTGGCCACCTCGTGTGAAGAATTGACTCATTGGAAAAGATTCTGATGCTGGAAGGGATTAGGGGCAGGAGGAGAAGGGGGCGACAGAGGATGAGATGGCTAGATGGCATCACCGACTCAATGGACATGAGTTTTTGTGAACTCCGGGAGTTGGTGATGGACAGGGAGGCCTGGCATGCTGCGATTCATGGGGTCGCGAAGAGTTGGACACGACTGAGCGACTGAACTGAACTGAACCCATTCTCTGAGGGAAGTTTGCAAGTTTCCTACCCTGAGCAATCTCACTGAATCTCACAACAGATTGTCAACAACTCCTCCTGGATGGGGAGCGTGGTTCCAGAGGTTTTCTGGGTAAAGAAACGCTTTTATGAGAAAGGCCAGAGTGTTGGCAGGGAAGGGATCTGAGGCTTGCAGCGCTGGGCATTTTCCCATAGGTCACATCTGAAGCAAGTAGGACCTGCCAGTGTGGGCTAGGTGCTGCTGCAGATACAAGGTCTAAGGTACAGTCTAGGACCTTTATGTGCTTACAGTTTGATTACAAAGTGATTTATTAATCTAAGTGGAAATTAGATACAAATATTAAGTCCTTCGTATATGTATGGAACACCAAATTTGTGTTCTCTTGGGCTTTGCCAGACCTTCTCTCTAAGTTCTGCAATTTCCCTCTGGTTTTCCACATAAAATTCTATAGCTAAGTGTATTGAGCACTTACCTACCATGTACTGGGTAAACCCTTTACGTTTATTGACTCCTTGATCCTTCTGACCACCCCCTGAGCAGGTGCTTGTGACAAGTGAGGCAGCCCCGACAGGGAGTTACTGACCTTACCCAGGGTGCAGGGGGTTGGTGGAAGAGCTGGGAGTGGAGTCTGAGTGTGCGTTGACGTTCACATTCGCTGCTAGCAAGCTCTGATGCCTCCCACCCACACTCCCCTCCCTGGAGGACAAAGATCTTCCATGTGTTCCTGGGTTAGGGCCTCCTGAGGCCTCTTGATCCTCTTTCAGATCTCCCCTTCATTTGTGAGTCTGTGCAGCTCAGCAGCCTGCTGTCTGCCTCTACTCTGAGTGCTGCCATCAAAGGGCAATTTCTTTGAGAAATCAAAGTCAACCTCTGAAGCCACAGACTTGATGGATGAGGCTAGTTGTGGATCTCAGCTGCTCTTCTAGCAGCCTTAGGGGTACCGCTTCCTGCTTTGATCGTTGGATCTCTCGTTTTTGCCACTGATGGTTTTTTGGTGCTGTACTGACGAAGCTTGTCTGGACCTGACCTGGTGGGGTGCTGGGGTGGTCATTGGGCCTCCCCACCATCATGCTGTGTGCAAGGTGGACTTGGGTAGCACCAGAAAATCCCTGGGTTTGGGTGCGTCTCAGAGAATGTTGACCTTCCCAATCCCCAGACAACTTTGGGATGAGAACCTTCTTCTGGAATGATGCGTAACAATAATAGTCTTCCTGCATTATGTACCTTTCATATTAGTCTTACATTCAAGACTGCACTTGCCACCTGAAATCAGCAGGTTGTCCTAGGTGGGACACTTATCAACTGTGGTCACTAATGAAACCCCTCACCCCAGAGCAGCTCCTTAAAGAGTACGGGGTGGTTGGGCTGAAATCTGGGAACCTGTGACAGCCGTGGGCTGCCCTCTGGAGGTAACCTGTGGTTTCTACTGGGCTGGCTGGGACTGGGCTCTGGGTCCCTGCCAGTGTGCAGGGTCTGACCAGTGTTCAGGGAGGGAGGCAGTCTGCTGGGCACAGCAAGCTTCAGGACTGGGCACAGGGCCTTCACAAAGGTCATCGTGAAAGAAGGGGACCCCTCTGCCCAGCCAGTCCCAGGAGTGGTCAGACTCTGGCTGTGGAAGCTGATTCCCCGCCTCCTTAACTCGGCGTGTCAGCTAGGGTGGGGGTGATGTGTGCCGAGTGGGAGAGGTGGTAGGCACGTGCCTTGCCATCCACTCAAGACAGAGGGCCTCCCTCCTGAGCCCCGCCCGGCATAGTCAGGTTTGCCCTATGGATGGACCTTATTTGGGGGCAGTGGGAAGGATTCTTAACATCTGAAATCCCTCAACAGGATAGAAGCTGCACTTGGGCCGACTGCCGTGGGCATGAATCTTTATCTGATTTAATCTGCAGCCTGCAAGGTAGGTGGTGGTACCCCCTTTTGCACGTTAGGGAACGTGTGTGCAGAACAAGAAGTCACTTGTCCTAAGTCACCAACTAGTCGGTAGTGGGGTTGGGATTACGTCCCCTGACTGCTGCTCTTGCCAGTCAGGCTTTCCCCACACCTTGGCCCTTCTCCCTTGCTGCCCCTCTGAACAGCCACTGCTGATTCCCCTGACTGTGGACAGTTAGGCGCAAGGGCTAGGAGTTCGGTGGTGGTCACAGTGCCTGGCCTCTGAGTTGCAAACTTGCACTTGGACCACGAGGCCTGGGTGAAAGGAAAGCAGCCCGCCTGTCCACTCCTGTCTGCAAGCCCCCTCCTGCCATCTGCTTGCTGCCAGCCTGGCTAACCTCATTACAACCACCTGGCCTCCTTGCCCTTCCAGGACAGTCTTGTTTTCCAGGAAAGAACTTAGAAAATAAGATAAATCAGGTGTATCTGGTTAAATACCCCCCTGCCTCTGAAAGGAGCCGGTGCGCCGGCCAGCCCAGCTCCTTGGTGTTCTTGGTCTGTCTTTGGCCTCCTTGCCTTCCATCGGGTGCCAGTGATTCCCGGCCTGTCACTGGTCATGGATATGGGGCTCCTTGCAGAGCCAGGCAAGGAAATGGGATCTGAAGAAGATGAGGGACAGGGTCCTCTGGGGCTCCTGGCATTGGAGGCAGTACTGTCCCTGTGCACTCTCCCTGGGCAGACGTCTCCTGGCATTTAGATAATGAAGAACTAGAAAACAGAACTGGCCTCCCCTCACCCTGTCTGCAGCCCCCTTGTACAAACCAGGTATTGGTCCCGATTCCTACTTGGCTTCCTAAACCAGCTTCATTTTCTGAAACAAATAGCTCACCATCTACCACCTCCTCTTTGTAGCAGTTGAAAATTTTTCGTCTGTTTCATTGCTGCTGGATTCTAAAATCAAGCTACAAAATGCTCATGAGCTTAGGAAACTCATGTGGCCTTCCAGTCTAGGCCCCATGGAAAGGTTAGGTGTGCCCAAGATAACCAGCTTAGTCCACCCCAGTGATGGGCCAAGGCATGTAGGCAGGAGGCATCGAGCACCCCCTGCTGGTCATCACCTGGTCATCACATTGGAGGACTGCCAGTGTGTATCCAGAGCTGCTTTCTAGATGTTAAGAGGCCATGTGTGGAGTTAGTTCCTGTGACTTGGCTACCAACATCAGCAGCGAAGATACTTAGGGAGTATCAAATATGGTGAAGACAGAAATAGGCAAGATAAAACAGCATGGCACCGGGTCTCAGAATTTCCATTTGAGGACTTCTGGTTTATCTTGCTGAGAAAGTTATGTTCCCTACAACCAAGAATTAATAGTGGTTAATATTTGGTCATATCTTATTCACATTTTAAATAAGAGAAAAGATTCCCCTTTGATCCTCACTCCCTGCATAATTATGAAGGGAAGTCAGGACCTTAATAGTTGCATGGGGAGGGATGAAATCCCCAAAGGGAACATGACTGGGTAATGGTTTGAAGACTAAGCTATTCCTAAAGGTGAACCCAGGCAGAACCTTGGCTTGGCCAAACTGGGATATCCAGGCTCGGGGGTCCTGAGCTTACTTCCCTCCATGGTGGAGAGGAGATCTTATGCTGCCCTGGAGATACTCTTTCCCCTTCTTATCCACCACATGCTGAACGAGTATTGAAGAGTATTGATCTGAGGAGTCACCTAGTTATTTGCCTGTTTGGGAAGTGTCATTTTGAGTCGCCTGTGGTTCTGTTCTGTCTAGTTCCAGGCTCACAAAGACTGAGTCTCACTGGCTCCCTCTGCTGGACAACAGAGAGCACAGTATCCTCCATCATCCCTGAGAACACCCAATTTGAGCCTGGAATGGGCATTTGTTCCTTGGCTGCTGCTTCTGTGGATTCTTGTGCTTGCAACTTCATGGATGGTCACAGGGGTGAGGAAGAAGGCTGTGAACCTCACTCAGGACCAACTGGGCGCTAGTGGCCGTGTTTGTTTTGCCACGTTCTGTTTGAACCCTTGATGATCCGAATGTGAGCATCATTTGGTAAACTTTCCTCTTTGGGGATTTTATTTTAAGAGTTTAGTGACATGGCTCTTACTTAATGAGATGGAGTAAAGCACAAGTCATGGAAAATTTTAAAGTTTGGATAAACGTTGCTTTTAACTTCAACTTTCCAGGAGCTGGAATCCTTACATACCAGGAGCAGCTCTTTGAACATTTTGTCAACAGAGGCTTGTCTTATGGTGTTTGTTCTTCCTTAGGTGTACATTTCCTAGCCAGAAGTTTCTAAAAATAAGATCACACCTCAACTTGCCTAGAGGCCTCATGTATTCTCCTGCTTAGCAAGTATAGAGAGTGAAAGATATCCTTTCTTTACATATTTATTTTTCCATATAGAACAGAGCAACTGTATTAACAAAAAGTTGGAAAATAAGCCTACCAGCCTAATGTAGTCATCATGAGAATTTTATCTATTTTTACTGGAGTATGGTTACTTTACAATGTTATTTTAGTTTCTGCTGTATAGCAAAGTGAGTCAGCCACCCATATACATATATTCCTCTTTTCTAGATTTCCTTCCCATTTAGGTCACCACAAAGTGTTGAGTAGAGTTCTCTGTGCTGTCCTGTTGGTTCTCATTAGTTGTCTATTTTATACATCAGTTCAGTTTGGTTGCTCAGTCAAGTCTGACTCTTTGCGACCCCATGGACTGCAGCATGCCAGGCTTCCCTGTACATCACCAACTCCCAGAGCTTGCTCAAATTCATGTCCATTGAGTTGGCGATGCCATCCAACTATCTCATCCTCTATTGTCCCCTTCTCCTCCTGCCTTAATCTTTCCCAGCATCAGGGTCTTTTCCAATGAGTCAGTTCTTTGCATCAGGTGGCCAAAGTATTGGAGTTTCAGTTTCAGCATCAGTCCTTCCAATGAATATTCAGGACCGATTTCCTTTAGAATTGACTGGGTGGATTTCCTTGCAGTCCAAGGGACTCTCAAGAGTCTTCGCCAAAACCACAGTTCAAAAGCATCAATTCTTCAGTGCTCAGCTTTCTTTATAGTCCAACTCTCACATCCATACACGACTACTGGAAAAACCATAGCTTTGACTAGACGGACCTTCGTCGGCAAAATAATGTCTCTGCTTTTTAATATGCTGTCTAGGTTGGTCATAGCATTTCTTGCAAGGAGCAAGTATCTTTTAATTTCATGGCTGCAGTCACCATCTGCATTGATTTTGGAGCCTGAAAAAATAAACTCTGTCACTGTTTCCATTGTTTCCCCATCTATTTGCCGTGAATGATGGGACCAGATGTCATGATCTTAGTTTTAGAAACGTTAAGTTTTAAGCCATCTTTTTCACTCTCCTCTTTCACCCTCATCAAGAGGCTCTTTAGTTCTTCTTTGCTTTCTGCCATAGGTATGGTGTCATCTGCATATCTGAGGTTATTGATATTTCTCCCTGAAGTCTTGATCCCACCTTGTGCTTCATCCAGCTTGGCCTTTTGCATGATGTTCTCTGCATAGAAGTTGAATTAAGCAGGGTGACAATATACAGCCTTGACGTACTCCTTTTTCTATCTGGAACCAGTCTGTTGGTCCATATCCAGTTCTAACTGTTGCTTCCCGACATGCATACAGATTTCTCAGGAGGCAGGTCAGGTGGTCTGGTATTCCCGTCTCTTTCAGAATTTTCCACAGTTGATTGTGATCCACACAGTCAAAGGCTTTGGCAGTGTCAATAAGGCAGAAGTAGATGTTTTTCTGGAACTCTCTTGCTTTTTCGATGATCCAGCGGATGTTGGCAATTTGATGTCTGGTTCCTCTGCCTTTTCTAAATCTAATTTGAGCATCTGGAAGTTCATAGTTCACATACTGTTGAAGCCTGGCTTGGAGAATTTAGAGCATTACTTTGCTAGTGTGAGATGAGTGCAATTGTGCGGTAGTTTGAACATTCTTTGGCATTGCCTTTCTTTGGGCTTGGAATGAAAACTGACCTTTTCCAGTCCTGTGGCCATCGCTGAATTTTCCAAATTTGCTGGCATATTGAGTGCAGCACTTTCACAGCATCATCTTTAGGATTTGAAATAGCTCCACTGGAATTCCATTACCTGCACTAGCTTTGTTCATAGTGATGCTTCTTAAGGCCCACTTAACTTTGCATTCTAGGATGTCTGGCTCTAGGTGAATGATCACACAATTGTGATTATCTGGGTCATGAAGATCTTTTTTGTATAGTTCTTCTGTGTATTCTCACCACCTCTTCTTAATATCTTCTGCTTCTGTTAGGTCCATACAATTTCTGTCCTTTATTGTACCTATCTTTGCATGAAATGTTCCTTTGGTATCTCTAATTTTCTTGAAGAGATCTCTAGTCTTTCCCATTCTATTGTTTTCCTCTATTTCTTTGCATTGATCGCTGAGGAAGGCTTTCCTATCTCTCCTTGCTTTTCTTTAGAACTCTGCATTCAACTCGGTATATCTTTCCTTTTCTCCTTTGTCTTTCGCTTCTCTTTTTTTCTCAGCTATTTGTAAGGCCTCCTCAGACAGCCATTTGGCCTTTTTGCATTTTTTTGAGAGGGAGATGGTCTTGATCCCTGCATCCTGTACAATGTCACGAACCTCCGCCCATAGTTCTTCAGGCACTCTGTCTGTCAGATCTAAACCCTTGAATCTATTTGTCACTTCCACTGTATAATAGTAAGGGATTTGATTTAGGTCATACCTGAATGGTCTAGTGGTTTCCCCTACTTTCATCAGTTTAAGCCTGAATTTGGCAATAATATATGTCAATCTTAGTCTCCCAGTCCACCCCACCTCCCTTCCCTCCTTGGTGTCCATACATTCATTCTGTACATCTTGAGTCTCTATTTCTGCTTTGCAAGTAAGTTCACCTATACCATTTTTCTAGATTCGACATACATGCGTTAATACAGTGGTCCCCAACATGTTTGGCACCAGGGACTGGTTTGGTAGAAGACTGTTTCCCCGGGGATGGGGAGGATGTGGTTCAAGGATGATTCTCACAAGGAGGGTGCGTCCTAGATCCCTCGAATGTACAGTTCACAGTAGGGTTCCCGCTCCTGTGAGAATCTAATGCTGCTGCTGACCTGATAGGAGGCGGAGCTCAGGCGATAACGCAAGCAATGGGGAGTGGCTGTAAATAGAGACGGAGCTTCACTTGCTCGCCCACCACCACCTCCTGCTGAGTGGCCCAGTTCCCAACAGGCCACAGACCAGTCTATGGCCTGGGGGCTGGGGACCCCTGTGTTAATACACGATATTCGTTTTTCCCTTTCTGACTTACTTCAGTCTGTATGACAGTCTCCAGGTCCTTCCACATCTCTGCAAATGGCAGTTTTGTGTCTTTTTGTGGCTGAATAATATTCCATTGTACATCATAAGCATTTTCCCATACTTCTGACCAATCTTTTTTTCCCATGTGTTTTAAAAATTTATTTTTAATTGAAGGAGAATTTCTTTACTGATTTTTTTTTCCTGTTAAACTGCAACATGAATCAACCATAGGTATACAGATGTCCTATGCAGCTTTTAAAGCATAGCTATACCCACAGTGTTGATGTGTATTTATATCCTTTTTGCTATCACTTAACATTAGAATAGGCATATTTTCTGATAATAGATAATGTTTATCACTTTGGAAGATGCTGAACAGCAGGCATTGCATGAATCCCATCACTTACTTACCATCCCTATATTATCAGATGTCTAAGATTCTAAATTTTGCCTTCCTACAGTATTTTATATCTGTATTTTTTTCCATACTAAAATTATTTGCTTTGGTTCAGTTCAGTTCAGTCTCTCAGTCATGTCTGACTCTTTGTGACCCCATGAACTGCAGCATACCAGGCCTCCCTGTCCATCACCAACTCCTGGAGTCCACCCAAACCCATGTCCGTTGAGTTGGTGATGCCATCCAACCATCTTATCCTTTGTCATCCCTTTCTCCTCCTGCCCTCAATCTTTCTCAGCATCAGGGTCTTTTCAAATGAGTCAGCTCTTCACATCAGGTGGCCAAATATTGGAGCTTCAGCTTCAACATCAGTCCTTCCAATGAACACCCAGGACTGATCTTTAGGATGGACTGGTTGGATCTCCTTGCATTCCAAGGGACTCTCAAGAGTCTTCTCCAACACCACAGTTCAAAAGCATCAATTCTTCGGCACTCAGCCTCCTTTATAGTCCAACTCTCACATCCATACATGACCACTGGAAAAACCATAGCCTTGACTAGATGGACCTTTGTTGACAAAGTAATGTCTCAGCTTTTTAATTTGCTTTGGTTAGATAACCAGAAATGGAATTACTGAGATAGCAAGTGAAAAAGAAATCTTAATGTCAGGCTCCTCTGTCTATGGAGTTTTCCAGGGAAGCATACTGGAGTGGGTTGCCATTTCCTACTCCAGGAGATCTTCCCTATCCAGGGTTTGAACACATGTTTTCTGCATTGGCAGGCAGATTCTTTACCACTCTGCCACCTGGGTAGCCCATTATGTCTCTATGAAAGTGCTAGTCACTCAGTCATGTCCGACTCTTTGTGACCCCACAGACTGTAGCCCGCTGGGCTCCTCTGTCCATGAAATTCTCTAGGCAAGAATACCTTAGTGGGTTGCCATTCCCTTCTCCCTGACTCAGGGATAGAACCCAGGTCTCCTGCATTACAGGCAGATTCTTTGCATCTGAGCTACCAGGGAATCCTTGTGTCTCTATAAATGTTGCCAAATTGCTCTTCAGAAGGGTTTACTAACTTGTATAGAGACCAACAATATACAGATGTGACCATTCCCCTTTGTCCCCCACCCCTTGGCTAATTAATCTCTCTTCCTGAGTAGTAGAATAACCTCTTTCATCAGGTTAATCTCATTCTGTATTTTTAAAATAAGTTTATCTCATATGCTTCTGTCACTTGTCTATTCTTATCCTTTTAATTGTTACCTATTAAGGCTAGTGTGGGCTTTCCAGGTGGTGCTAGTGATGAAGAACCCACCTGCCAATGCAGGAGGCATAAGAGATATGAGTTCAATCACTGGATCAGAAAGATCCCCTAGAGGAGGGCAGGGCAACCCACTCTAGCATACTTGCCTGGAGAATCCCCATGGACAGGGGAGCCTGGCGGACTACAGTCCATGGGATTGCAGAGAGTCAGACATGACTGAAGTGACTGAGCCTGCACCCAAGGCTAGTGCATTTTTTAAGTGGCAGATGATAAAAATGAAATTGGTATAATAGATTGAAACAGTGAAAATTAAGTCCTCCATCCTTAACACCAATCTCTCTTCTCTCTCCCCAGAGATAGCCACTCTTCCTAATTTATTTCTTCCAAGCCACCTTCTCAGTGTTTGATCCAGGCCCCAGAATTTATGTATGTCCCACTGGACACATTCACAGAAAAGGAGAGCAACTCGAGAGGATTTATGGAGTGGGGGCCCTGGAAACACCCCTCCCCCAGGCTGACTCCTCCCCGACCTTCCCTATGTGAAAGAGACTTTCCTCTGAACTGCTCCCCGAAAGGGTTACATTCGGGATGTGGGACTCATGGGTCAGTGAAGTGATCCTGAAGGAAGGTTGTCAATGAGGTTGGGGCTTTTTTTCAGTGTCTATAGTATCAAATATGTGAGGGAGCTTCAACATAAGAGGCTGGGTCTGTCTGAAAAGGTCCAGGCCTTCCTGAGGGAGCCAGCACCTGAATTCCTGTGCCTGGATGCAACCAGCTCTTTATACACTCAAGCCCCAGGCAGCGACCCTGTCAGCCCCAGACTGCTGCACAGACCATCCTTTCCCATTTGCCCACCCTGGCCTCCCTGTCTCTTGTTCTCTATTCTGGGGATCGTTTTCTGCTTCCCACCCACTGTCCCCTGAGGATCCCTGATTCCTTATTCTCTGACCACCTTGTGTCTCTCAGGGCCTCTTTCCAAGGCACTTTTCCCCAGCTCCAGTGTCAGGCCTGATGGTATCTCGCCCTTAGCAAGTCCACATGGTCAAGACTATAAATGTAGGGACATTTACTGGGGGAGGGCAGAGAGGATAGGGACCACTGGGGCAAGTTGCCTGAGAGGAGAGAGATTACAGGATCGACCCCGTCTTCCTGAGATGGCAACAAGAGAAAGGCCCAGGTCTGCTGGAGGCAACATTCCCAGCCAGGTATCAGCGGTGGCTGCAGCAGTGGAGTTCTCCCATGGCTCCGGGGTTCTCAGGTGGGCTCCTTAAGGGGCTGAGGCTGATGGGGTGGAAGGCTTTACGGGGCTACCTGCAGTAAGCCCCAGCGTGACCACTGTGGTGGCCAGCAGGGGGCGTTGGTGGCTACTTCTGGCTCTGAGGTGGTAGATTAGTGGGTGCTGGGTGTCTAGGGCCCCACCCACCAGTGATAGAGTCCCAAAGAGGACTTTGGACAACAACAAGGTTTATCTTCCCAGCTTTGCCCAGGCCACCTGGGGCTCCTCAGTTACCTTTATGTTGCACTGTTTGCATCATACTGATTTTAATTCCAACATTTGTCGTGAGCTGCTTTTTTGTGAGAGACCAAAGTTATTTAGTTGCACCTTTCAAAGAGTATTTACTGTACACCTACTGTGCGCTGGCCAATGCTGAGATAAGTTGGGCTCAGTCCCTGGACTTGAATAATGCCTACTAAGAACTAAACAGCAGGGGGAGGGTCTAAAGCATTGAAAAAGACATATAGATGAAGTGTGATGGAGGTTCATGATGGGAAAGATCCTTATTGACTGGGGTAATTAGGAAAAGCTTCATGGAGGAAACGGCAAATGAGAGAGCCTTAAAATGGGTGCAATATTTTGGGAGTTTTTATTATAAAATTTTACTCTTACAGATGGATGTCTTTGACTGGTGGAAAGAACACAGTGAACTCATGGATGCAGGAGAGATTCTTAGAATCATCCGGTTCATTAGAGTCTAGGATAAATGAAGTGGAGGAGTGATTGGAGGTGAGGCTGGAAAAGAAATTTGGGACCATATTTTTGGAAAACTCTGAGAGGCACTCCCAGAAATAGGAAAGCAGTGGATGTTTTTAAGGAGGAGATTCTGGATAAAATGCAAAGGAGTTGGGTTTTATGCCTCATTATCCTTTCTCAGAAGGAGATGAATAACTTTTTTTAAAGTGGCTAGTGAGCTTTGGTTCTTATAAAAGGTATGATGCTTGATCATAAAAATGGAGTATTAGCTACTCTCAACTAGAAAATCTCTGATTATCCGTTTCATGCATCTCAGGATGCAAATCACTTAGTCTAAATCAGTGCTTCTCAAACCTGAGTGTGCATCAGAATCAGCTAGGTGGGGGCTTGTTAAAACAGAGACTGTATCCTTTATTCCGAGAATTTCTGGGACCGCCAAGAATTTGCTGCTGCCGCCGCTGGTCCGGGTACCACACTGAGAACCTCTGGATAAACTTCTTACCCGACCTTTCTCAGTAGATCCACTGGGTGGCAGCAGAGAGCGCCACACAGCACACTGGCCCAAGCTGGAGTCCTCAGGCAGGGGCTGCGTGGGGCTGCTTCTGTGAGCGGTGAATGCAAGGCTTAGCTACTGAACAGCCACACAAAACAGCCATGACATGCAGCTCTCCAACATGAAGGACACCTTAGAGAAGGGAATGCTTGGGACTTGGATCTCGCTCCTTCTCCAGGGTTTCCGTACCCTAAACACTCTGCCAATCCTCAAAACTCTTCTCAAGTAGTCCCTCCCTGAGCAGAATATATGTGATAATGTTCAAGGTCACTTCCATAAAGTTTCTGTCTGAGGATAAGGTGAACTGGAGCTTGGAAAGGGAACTGTGGGGTCCAGAATGGATAGATTAGACTGTAGCCACAGGCTCCCCTGATGTCCTCAAATCAGGGGGCTCGCTGCCCACTGTGTCAGCAGAGAGCACTCCACCCAAGGAGTGCTGGAGGCAGCCAGGCACCATCCCACCACGCCCTCCAGATGTCTAATGAACCTAGAACCTTGCTAGGTTACTCTGTGAATCACTGAGAAAGAATCCACCCTGTTCTGGTCAAAGGTGGCAAGTGGAGTGAACTGTAATGGCTCTTTATTTTCCCTGTTAATATTTTTCTCTAGTTCTTTGTAGTCTAGTTTGCTTACAGCATTTATTTTCTTCTGTTATATGTTTGAGATCACATACCAGCTATTTTTATCCTAGTCAATTTACTTAGTATTAATAACATTCTATAATATCTTAAAGCATTATTCTGGTATTTTTGAACATTTTTGAACATCTAATGTTTTGAACATCATGAATTTTTAAAATCACTATTTTTCTATCATATATAGAAAATATACTTAATTCTTATAGACATTATTTTCTTTGGCTTTTAGCATCATTTTTTTGAAGTAATATCCCAAAATAAGAGTTATTGTGTGTGAAAAATGCCATTTTTCTATTCAAGTGGAATTTTAATTAACTTTTTAATTTATGCAAATAATTTATGCTATTTATTTGCAAATACAGATAGGTAAATGACTATAAATATGAAGGAAGAGGAGGAAGAGGAGACGGGAAGTCACCCTTGGTTTCATTGTCTACAAATAGTTTTTTTGTATATTTGTCTAGGCTTTTTCTCCATGCATGTTTATTTTATAAGGTTTGGAATCATACTTCTTGTATTGTCACATAACCTGCTTTTCCAATTATCACAAATTTTTCCCTGTGTAGAAATGTCTTTCCTGAATACAGTTTTAATGGCTGCATAGTATTCCATGGAATCATAATAGCAGTTACCATTTATTTTGTACTCACCAATGCCAGGAAGTTACATACCTAAGCTTGTTTGAATTCTCACACTATGAGACAGGTGTGATGACACACTCCATTTTAGCAAAAAGAAAGATGCAGACATAGTGAGGTCAGATATCTTGTCTAATTATAGAAATCTCACATATGTGTACAAATCAGTAGTCTGCTGTAGGACAGTTAAGTCATGTCATTCTGGTTGCTGTCATAGGTGATGTTGCTATTAATTCATTAAACAAATAGTCACTGAGTTCCCATCTGTGCTGGGTGTTTTGCTAGAAGCTGTGTCCACAGGGGTAAAATGTCAGCAGAAGGTAGGGTTGGAGGGGAAGAGCTGAATGGCTCTTGTCATCGGGCTGGGTTTTCTCCCTCCTGTTTGTTCATGAGCTGAGGGGAGCTCAGCTCTGTGACAGCAGCCTCTGGCTGGGTATGGTTCTGTCTCTTCCATCAGTGCCAGCGTTTCCTGGTTTCTCTTCCTGCTCGCCTGCCAGGGTGGGGCCTCATGGAGTTGGCCGCCTTCCTGAACAGCCAACCAAAGCCAGAGCGGGTAGCCCGGGGGCTGGTCCCGTGCCTCTGATTCTGTTGTTCCTTCTATGCAGTACGTTCAGTGATCATGAAAATGCCTAGACGTATTCCTTGTCAGCTATTAAAGAGGAATGGCCTGGCTGCTTCAGTTTGGAAAAGCCTCCCATGGAGGCTGTGACACCCTCCTAGATCTCCACCCATTTCTTGCACACTGTTTGCTGATACATGTATGGTGTCTTGGGAGGGAGGCTAAGACCTTTCTAATTTTATACTTTCATTACCCCTAAAAGAAACCCCATATCTTGTAGTTACTCCTCATATCTCCCTCCTTCCTGGCCATGGCAATCACTAATGAGCTTTCTGTCTCTATGGATTTGCCATTTGGAGGCATTTTATATAATTAAAAGCATAGAGTATGTAGTCTTTTGTGTCTGACTTCAGTTTAACAGGATGTAGTCAAAGTTTGTCCATGTTGTAGCATGTATCAGTACTTCATTTTTTTTCTTATGGCTGATACTCTTCCATTGTGTGAATATACCACATTTTATTTGTATACTCATCAGTTCATGGGGCATTTGAGCTGTCTCTGTTTGGCTATGATGAATAATGCTGCTATGGGCATTGTGTTTGAACATATGTTTTCAATTCTCTTGGGTGGAATCCTCTCTAGGAGTGGAATTCCTGGGTCATAAGTTATCTCTGTGTTTACCTTTTTGAGGAACTGCCCAGCTGTTGGCCCAAGTGGCTACATCATCTACAATCACACCAGGCTTGGTCCTCCAAGTATCATGCAAGTATCATGCATTTTTCATTGCAGTTACCATGACAATCTCTAAAATCCAGGCAAGTCACAAGGCAACTGGCCCCGTGGCTCCCCAGCTCACAATTCCACATGCAGAAAACGCTCGACTCGACTGTGACCCTCTTATCTTTCTGCAGGACAGATTGACAGGTGTACCAGGTCTCTGAGTCTCATGGTTGCGTATGTTCTTTAGACAGTTGTCCCTGGTGACTCATAGTTTCCCTCCCAGTACCTGACTTTGATTGGCATTGGTGACCTTTGAGGCCAGTGACTTCAGCACAGAGGCTCTGTCACACTTTAACCTAGAATTCCTTTGCTTTGGACCAATAATAACACTTTCGTCATACAGTTCTTTGTGGTTGACAAAGTGCTGGCTACTTTCCCTTGTTTCAGGGCCTTGTGCTCTGCTTTCAAAGGTATTGGCCTTATTTAAAGCACAGAAGTCCCTCTGGGGTGTGTTAATGGCCAGTAAGACATTGACCTTTCATCAGAACTCACCAAGTCCTCCTAATTTTCTAGTATGAAAGAGTCTCCAATGGTGAGCATGGAGTGGCTTTGGAGGCCCTCTAAGGCCTGGCCCTGGAAGGCTCCCCTTCTAAGTGAGGGTCATAAGCTTGGCATTGCTCTAGGAAGGCAGTGGCGTGTTCAGTCGAATTTTTCTCGGTTTTTCCTCTTACACAAAGATCATTGATGAAAAAGCTAAGATGGGTGGCAGGATTTCAAGGAAGTTTTCTTTTTTGTCTATGTCATGTTAATTTTCTGAAACATTGCATATGTAATAACTGAAAAATTTTAAAGGAAGCTAAAGAGTGATGTGAGGCCCAGGATCTGAGGTTGGCAGTTCTTCCACAAGCACGATTCCTATTTATGCACACTCCTTCCTTCTTGTCCATAAGCCAGCTCTCCATGCCTGAGAGAACATTCCTCACAACCACGGTTTCTTTAAAAGGAGAGCTTTTGCAAAAGACTCTTATCAAATGTTTTTTTATCAACTACAAATTACATACAGGATGGACTTAGGGACTATTGTACAGAGTGAAGTCAGAAAGAGAAAAGCAAATATTGCATATGAACACATATATGTGGAATCTAGAAAAATGGTGTATAGATGATCTTATTTGCAAGGCAGAAACAGAGACTTAGACACAGAGAACAAATGTATGGACACCAGCGAGGGGGAAAGGGGAGTGGGTATGATGAGCTGGGAGGTTGAGATTGACGTATATACGCTATTGGTACTATGCATAAAATAGATACTAATGAGAACCTACTGTATAACTCGGAGCTCTACTCACTGCTCTGTGGTGACCAAAATGGGAAGGAAATCCAGAAAAGAGGAGATATGTGTATACATATAGCTAACTTACTTTGTTGTGCTGTGGAAGCTAACACAACATTGTAAAGCAACTCTATTCCAATAAAAACTAATTAAAGAATAAATTACATACAACTCTTTCCTCCTAACATCAGCATCAATGTGCATATTAATCCCCTCTGAACATGGTCAGTCACGATTATCCTCAGAAAGGCCATCTTCCTGTCTGTCTCTCTCACTCCTCAAAATATGTATATTCCTATGTATTCTCTGTGTGAACTGTTTATTTTGCCAACTCAGCCTGGATAAACAAGATACCAGATTCTATGGATGAAACCCCCTTCAAACCCAACTCCCAAAGGCAGAGTTGTCCATGATCCTGGTTTGTGAAGGTTCTGAGGTCAGTCTAAAGGCTGCATGCTTCTTATTTAAATTCAAATTTATTTTCTAGCTTGAATGCAAATACAATGCAGTAACCCCCTACACCACTTATTGTGCGGTCCATCTGTGTTTTCCTGTCCTAGCATTATATCGCTCAGAGTTCTAATATTCCAACAGACTGCCAGCCTGGAAATAAAGCAGTTTGAATTCCCAGAAACACTGGACTGCCATATTACCGTTGCCCTATTTCCCTGTGAATAATCATCAGAGTTGAATTAATGTCTTATAATATCTGAGATCATCTCATTTAGTTCTCTGCTTTAAAAAAAAAGATTATATCTAAAATAAGCCAGGATTTGACTGTCTACCATATTCTTACAATATCATGGATGTGAAAAGATGACTGTTTGATAAATAATTACTTCCAGGATCTAATTTTTATGAATTTAGAAAGTTCTACTTGATCATATATATATACTTTTTTTTTTTTTTTTTCCCGTGTAGCAAGCCATTTTCTCACCAGGGGCTTCCCTGGTGGTTCAGATGGTGAGGAGTCTGTCTGCAGTGGAGGAGACTCGGGTTCAGTCCCTGGGTTGGGAAGATCCTTGGAAAAGGGAATGTCTACCCACTCCAGTATTCTTGCCTGGAGAATCCCATGGCTAGAGGAACCTGGCAGGCTATAGTCCATGAGGTCTCAAAGAGTCATACACGACTGAGTGACTAACTTTCACTACTTTCAGGCCATTTTCTCAGGGTGGACCTGGTAACCCAAAGCAGTAAGCTCTATGCATCAAGTACATATTAGACATCAGAAACTGTACGTTGTGCTTTATAAACATCACCTTATTTTATTTTTAAAACAGCTCCATGACGTCTGTATTACTGGTAGCCTTTTCCAGATGAGGAGGAAGAGGCCTATAAGACATGAAGTATCTCACCCAGATGACACCATGAGGCTTCCAGCTAAATGTGGCAGGTTGAATACAGTGAACCACTCCTCCTTCCTGAAATTCGCTAAAATATCACATTTAAGTGATACTTTTTTTATGACTTGAAAGCAGCAATAATAAAGGACAGTAAATAATAAAAGCTGGAAAGCTGGAAAGAGATGGACAGGTGTCAATTTAACAGACCAGAGAATGGTATATTGTGGCAGACAGTGAAGGAAGCTTGAAGCATGAAGGATCCTCTGAAAATGGTACAAATGGGGCTAAATATAGGATTTGCTGAAAACTTGCATAGATCCTCTTTCATCCTAGCAGAAGACTATAGACTAGGTCCCTGGAGCTGTTGGTTTTGGGCAGGGCATAGCTGAGGACAGGGCATTACGCCACACTGGGTATTGAGCCACTGTCTGTGCACTGAATGGTGAGACCTCGGTCCCTCCACTAGCCTGCTCCAAGGGTCCTCGCAGCCAGAGTGATACCTTCCAGACAGGATCCTGGAGGCTTTCTTTCTGGGAAAGATGACTGGCTCAGGGTACGGGACTTAAAGATGCTGAGGGTCAAGAATGGGAGTGAGAATGGCAGTGAACTTCTCAAGAAAAACAAAGTAAACTAGAAACTCATAGTCATGCCTTCAGATTTCTGAGAGGGAGTCACGTCTCCATACCTGGGATTCTGTACATATCCAAAACACCAAGACAGTTTCAGAAATCCAGAGTCTTAAAAGCATTTTAATTCCTGTTTACCCTTGAGTGTGCTTCCAAAATTAGAAGATTATCTAAGAAAGGGGACAGCATAAAGGAAGTTGGTGACCCATCCCTGGAAACACACCTGGAGAATCCTCAAGATGAAAGGAAGAGAAGCCCCAGGGTAGCACTGTAGGGCTGGCATGGAGAACCACCAGTTCAGGGAGGTGTAGGAGTGTGGCGAGCTCTGCCAGGAAGTGGGGGTGGGGGACGTCTCCAGAAAACGCCACCGTTGATACCAGACCACATGAATTGTATCGTATTGAGAGACTGCTGCTACTTTTGAAAGAAAGCTATTGAAGAGTTATAATAAGTACATAGAAAGTTAAATGGAAAAAAGTGACAGTTGTTAACTCCAGGAAAAGCAAAGTTATCTAAGAAAGAAGATATTACTATATACAGTGTACTTTGTGGCCAAGAGTTGGACCCAACTGAGCGACTTTCACTCTCTTTGCACTTTCACTTTTTGTGGCCTAATAATCACATGATCATAGGGTGTAAAGACTGAATATTAATTTAACCAAACATGGCTCTATTCAAAGAATGGAGGAGGGGAAGTGGACAGGGAGATTTAAGAGACCAAAATCTCAGCTTCCATTTGAAAGTTGAAAAATAAGATCTAAAATCTAAATAAAATCTAGGTATAGCTGCATAAGTATATTATTTGAATATATAGATATAAATATCAGAATAAGGAGCTAAAAGTGATTGTGTCTAGATGGTGGGAACCACAGTGTAGGAGATGGAGCAGGAGAATGCCCATTTTCACTGTAAAGCCTATAGAACCATTGGATTTCCAAAATCATGAATATGTATAACTTTGGTTTCTTTTTTAATAAAATTAGTAACAGGTAGTTGCAGAATCACTATTTGAACCGATTCGGTCTGAAGCCATTCCCACTTTTCCCTCTCAAGATAAATTATTTGTATTTATTTGCCTCTAGACTTTGACGTTCTTTAGTTTGTTTGTACAACTGATGCAATAATCTGCAAGCTCCAGGAGCATATGGCCTGTGGTAATCCTGTGGGGATTACCGTGAGTGATAAAGAGAACTTGTTCTGGGGTTGGAGGGATGTCTCACAGAGCCTGAGGCTGGGAACTTGAACGAGGGACTGGGGCACCATGGGGAATCCCCAAAGTTCTTTCTCTCTGTTGTTTCTATATGTTCCCCCATGCCTGTGTCTGCTTTATTTGATTCCTGGCCCACAAGGTTGGACACAGCCATGAGTTTGCACCTGAGTGGAGTCCTTGGGAGGGGATGTGTGTCTCTGTGCGTGCTTAGTTGCTCAGTCGTGTCCGACTCTGTGTGACCCGTGGACTGTAGCCTGCTAGGCTCTTCTGTCCATGGGATTTTCCAGGCAAGAATACCGCAGTGGGTAGCCGTACCTTCCTCCAGGGAATCTTCCCAACTCAGGGATCAAACCTGGGTCTCCTGCACTACAGGCGGATTCTTTACCAGTGAGCCACCTGGGGAGCTCTGGGAGGGGATAAGGTAAACCCAGTTTGAGTGCCAAGTCCTGGAAAGTCAGAAGGGACCTCCCGGTGGGAAACCTGTACTTTCTGGAATTTGAAAGGAGGTCATCTAATGAATGGGCTTTAGGACACTGGACCCTGTCTTCCCCAAGCAGCCTGCTGGTGCTGCGGAGCCCCTGGGAGCCCCTGGCTGCATCAGCAGTCATACCCCACATGAATGGCTGGACCAGGGGAGCTGTAGGGGCATCTGCAGAGAAGTCATTTGCTTGTGTTGGAACTAACACCACTTACGTAGCAGGAACGGCACTGACTTGGGGTCTGAGGAAGGCTCCCCAAGTCATGCTCCTCTTCTTAGCTGTGTAGCCACTAGCCCTGTGGGGCTGTTGAGAGTTTGCAGTGTAGCTAGTCTGAGAGCTTGAAATGTGCTCTGAGTGTAAAATACACACTGAATTTTGAAGACTTAGTATCCTCAAATACAAAATGTCTCAGTGCTATTATTAATGGTGACACTAACATTAATGCCCAAATGGTAATATTTTGGATATACTGGCTTCAATAAAATATATTATTAAAATGAATTTCACCTGCATCCTTTTACTTTTTGAAAATGCGACTCGGAAAAATTAAAAATATGTTTCTATTGGACATCACCAGTCTAGACTCTAGATCTAAGGCATTGCTTTTATTGAAAAGAACAAAGTCACTCAGGCTTGGCATCACTCTAGAAAGTTGGGGAGAGGTATTTGTACAATCCCAATGCCTTAGCTTTCATTTAGTGTTAAACAGCACCTTGTCTTTCAGGGACCCAAGCCCCCATAAAATCCACAGCTGCTCCTCTTCTGCTCTGCCTGTAACCAGCCAGCCCTCTGACGGAGAACCCATGTACCCTTAGGGGCGCGGAGAAGATCTCAGGGGACCTGCGGGTCGTTTCACTCCTCTGGAAAGCTTGACAGAAAGGAATTCTACAGGTTCCCAAGTACTGCTGCCCTGGCCAGTGAGATCAGTGCTTCTTGGCTTGAGGCTTCTAGCAACCCAGTGAGACAAGGTTGGTGGTCTCAACTACCAGAAGCTCTAACTGGCGGTTAAATCTCTCTTACTAATGAAAATGTTGAAAAGTTAATTATTTGTTAAGATATAGCTGGATAGACAAAATCTTTCCAAATGTGAGTTCTTAGAGAACATTATTGAAAGATGCTTCTGTTGATGGAAAGTTTGGGAAGCACCAACAGAAGTCATTGTCTCCTCCAGGGTCCTGGTCCTTGCATGTTTTGTTTCCACATTTGATCGGGAAGTGATGGAGTTTCCCTTAACTTTCCACCAGGGATATGTTGTTGACACATACATCCCTTGGAAGTTAATAGAATTTTGAGGTTTGGAAGACCAGTCATTTCTCCATCTGGGATGATGAGCAACCTGTCATCACTGTCAGAGCCCCACGACCAACCCCCATGATCAGCCCTGCTTACACTGCACCGTGGAATGTGCCAAGCTTTAAATTATCTTGTCACCAAGAACTGAGAGTTGTAACTACAAATTCCTTATTTTGTGCTGCAGCTCTGCATGTCACTGTCATACTCAAAGAACCGGTTCTTCATGCTCCTTAAGACAACAGGCACCTGGACCCTCCCAGCGCAGTAACATCCCACTCTCATGATCTTCACCCTTGGGGACGGCGGCATTGATCAGGAATTAAGTGCCCGTGCTCAGGGGCGGCCTGCCCGGGCTGTGTCCACACACCTTCCTTACAGCCTGTGAGACCGTGGGTAAGTGATTTCATCTTTCTGGAACACATTTCCTTATCTGTAAGCTGGGGTTTCTGAGAGCACCTACCGTTGGGAAAGATGTGATATATAATTATGTATGGGCATATAAATGCATATACATGTGATGAGATAATGTGGATCAAGCTTTCTATAGTGCTTGGTTTATGGATGCTCTCAGCAACTATTAACTGACCTTAGCTTTTTTTTAAAAGCAAGATCTGTGCTTATTTCACATGATCTTTCAATAATTGACAGAACTTTTAAACTGACAGAAATACAAAAGTATAGCTTGAATCTATATAACCTCAAATGTATAAAGCAAAACTTGCAATTTACCAGAGAAAGAAAACAAGTTCCCAGCCATGAACTTGTGGTGAAGTTTTTTTTAAACTTTTTCTTTTATATTGGGGTATAGCCAATTAGCGATACTGTGATAGTTTCAGGTGGACAGCAAAGAGACTCAGCCGTGCATCTACATGTATCCATTCTCCCCCAAACTCCTTTTCCATCTAGGCTGCCACGTTGGCTCTCCTTAGTTCTTTCCCTTTTGTTTTCTTTTTAGCTCTTTAGTTTTTATTGGTTCTGTCTTTTCCCCTGCTTTCTCCAGTGGCCACTGGGGCTGCTCAGAGAAAGCTTGAGAATCAGACTGCTCGTCTCTGCTACAGAATTATAATACTCCACCCCGCCCCCCACCAACTGTCCCTCCCCACGGCTTGGCCATCAGTAAGTGTGTGTGTGTGTATAAAAGTTTTATCCATAAATATGTATGTCAATGTGTATTTTTTGGTAACAGCTTTTTTAAGACATAATTCACATACCATACAATTTACCGCCTTTAAAATGTACAATTCAGTAGTATATTCAGAATGGTACAGCCAATTTAGAACAGTTTCATGACTTCCTCAAGAAATCCCCGTATCCTTTGTAGTCAATCTCCATTTTCTTCCAAGCCCCTCCAGCCCCAGGCAACCACCAAGCCTACTTTTCTCCTTCTCTATATCTTGCCTTCTTTTAAAAAACAAGTACAATTGACACACAGCATTATATCAGTTTCAGGTGTACATGATCTGCTGTTCGATATGTTACAAAATGATTGCTACAGTAAGTCGAGTTAACTTCTGTAACCATATATAGTTATGGAATTTTTTTCTTGTGATGATTTATTTTCTTAGCAACTCTCAAACAAGCAATACAGTATTATTGCCTATAGTTGCCACGCTGTACATTACATCCCCATGACTTTTATAACTGGAAGTTGGTACTTTCTGGCCCCCCTTCACACATTTTGCCCATCCCCCAACCCCTTTCTCTGGCAACCATCCATCTGTTCTCTGTGCATGTGAGCTTGGTTTTGTTCTGTTTTTTGGATTTTTCATGTGAGTAAGATAATTTGTCTTTCTGTGTCTGACTTATATCACCTAAGCTAACGCCCTCAAGGTCCATGCACATTTTGCAAATGGCGAGATTTTGTTCTTGTGACTGAATTCTATTCCATTGTGTGTCTGTGTGTATGTACGCCACGTCTCCTTCATTCCGCTGCTGAGACCCTCGGGTGTTTCTGCTCTGGCCACTGTAGACGGCATTGCTATGAACATAGTGGTGCATTTCTCTCTTCATGTTGGTGTTTTCGCTTTTTTGGATGAACACCCAGAAGTGGTATTGCTGGATTGCTGGGTCACATGGTAGTTCTCTCTTTAATTTCTTGAGGAAACCTCCATACTGTTTTCCATAGCGGATGCACCCTTTTTTCTCTTCAGATCTGCCTATTCTAGATATTTCCCATAAACAGAACCACATAATATGTGGTCTTTTGAGAGGAGGATTTAAATCAGCATAATATTTTCAAAAGTCATCCATGTTTTTAGCATCTATTAGCACTTCATTTCTTTCTGTGGCCAAATAGTATTCTATTGTATGAATGTTTTACATTTTGTTTATTGATTTATCAGTTGGTGGACATTTGAGTTGTTCTACTTTTTGGCCACTGTGAATAATGCTGCTATGAATATTTGGGAACCCATCTGTGAACGGCCACAGTTTTCGTTTCCCTTGCCTACATACCTAGGGGTGGAACTGCTTGGTCTTATGTTAGGTCTGTGTTTAACCTATTGAGGAACTGCAACATTGTTTTCCTAAGTGGTTGCACCATTTTACATGGAGGAGTGTTTCAGTTTCTTCATATCCCTACCAACACTTGTTATTATCTGTTTGATTATAGCCATTCTAGTGTATGTGAAGTGGTATCTTATTATGGTTTTTATTTGCATTTTCCTGATGGCTAATGATGTTGAGTAGCTGGGTAATCATTTTATCTAATATTTGCTCATTATCTCTTAGATTCTCATTGTGGTGTTCCAACCATTTCCCAAACTTCACAAGGTCCTAATTCCTTTATTTCCAGAGATCGCATCGCTTTTGCTATTCTTAACCATCTCCATGTGCCGATTCATTCTTCAACAAAATAGTTATTGAGCTTCTTTTACATGGCACATGCTAATGGTGGGGAGTATACAACTGAGGGGCCACTTATAGTCTGATGGCAACATGTCACCATGGGACTCCTCTGCTTAAAATGCTTCAGTGACATTTTAAAATTTAGGATAAAATTTATTAGCAAAAACCATGGCAACTGGGGTTCAATGTATATATAAGTGTTAGGCCAGCCCAGTCACCTTCCTTGCTATTCTCCCTGCCTCATACCTTCTGCTGACATCTTAGGCTCCAAATGAATAACACTTTCATGCAGCCTGGCCCTGTCCTCCACTGCCCCTTCTAGACGGTAAACTTCTCCAAGGCGGATGAGGATTCTAATTCATCCTTGCATTTCCCACAACACTAGGACAGCACTTGGCAACGTGAAAGTACTGAATACAATACCATATGATGTACTTGATACATTTGCCACTTTAATTAGTAAGTGAATAGATGGCTAAGTAAGAGAATGAATGAAAATATCTGCTTCTGCTGGGTGGTGCAAGATATTTTAGTTTTTAGTTGGCTGAAGTTGGGCTCTATCCATTCATTTTAAACTAGCCTGAATGATATCCAGGCCTGCTGAACTGAGGGTGGCTTTATTTTAGTTGAGGATTTATAACTGTTACTGATGATCTAAGAAGTTTAAAGTCATGGCATGTTCAGATTTGCTTGTGCCCTCTAGGGTTTTAAGAAAAATGAAATACAGTGGCCTAACATAACATAAAATACCCACAGTGTGAATGTCTACATGCTGAACAGAGTCATGTTTGGGGGCCTGTGTTGAAATTTCCATGGACATCTGGAGAGTAAAAAGTGTCCATTCCTGGTGCCCCTCCCCTTTCACTCTCATCCAGGCAGGACAAAGGTCTCTTTCCACCCAGGGCAGGAACATGTTTCTTTCCTGAAAGTTTTGTTGAGGAAGGGATGGAGGGGGCGGAAGTGGGCTTCTCCTGGGGGTATCCAGCCAGGCCTGGCCCCATGGGAGACAGGATGTGGGCCAGTCAGGCCCTCCAGCACCCCCCAACCAGGCTGTTTCCTATTTTCAGAGGTCTGTAGGTTGGCTCACATGAGGCAACAGTGATAAGCACATTGTCCTGAAATGTAAACTGAGGAGGGAGGAAGCGCCTGGCATGGGTGATACGTCCATCTGCTTATTCACTGAGCATATTGTTTGGGGGACATAACGTACACTGTGGAGATGGTGTTTTCTGAGATGTTTGGGAAGAGGATGTCCAGACGAAGGGCTAAGACATTGATGACATCTGAAGTAGGACGCAGGTCTCATAGCCAGTCTGAGCTTGCCCTGGGTCTTCCCTTAATTCCTTCCTCTATTTCCGGGTTCCCAGTGGTCCATGTTCTGACCACCACATTCCCAGCCTCTGGTGTCATTTTTCCCCCCATGCCTTCTCCAGGATCCCTTCTCATGCTCACAGCTGCCCACAGCTCCTCCTCCTCTGAGCCCTTCTCTCCACTTCCCTCCTAAAACTAAATAATTAGATGTTCACTAATAGGGCAGGCTACAGCTCATGGGGTCACAAAGAGTCAGACGTGACTGAGCGACTAACAGACAGAATAGGGTGGTGGAAAAGGCTATGGCACCAGCCATCTCTGCTCCTTGCCTGTATTAAGCACTTTCCATGCGCCAGGTGTTTTACTTATATTATTCACTTAATCCTTACAACTTAAAAGACAATGATGATTACTGTTTTCTCCAGTTTACAGTTGAGAACCTGAGGCTCAGGGAAGAAAACTGATAGCCCTGGTATCTGAATAATGGAGAGCTCTGTAATTTGCACTTATAGTCTGATGCAGAGACCTCACTCTAATCCAATGTATTATATTTTCTTCCTGCTACCTGCCAGGCACGCCGTGACCAGGTACGCTGTGACTATCTGGTGCAACAGAGATGCATAAGGCAGCCTTACCCTTGAGCAATAGGGTTGCAAAGAATGATGAATGGAGAAGCACTGCGAAGGCAGTGATGAAGAGGAGAAGCTGGGGAGATTGGGAAAGGCGGGGAAGCATGAGCAAAGGCACTGTGCTGGCTGCAGGCTGCCGACCCCTGCTCTCTCACTCCCCAGGCTGCAGGGAGCAGTGGATACTGATGGCTGAACGGAACTGCCCTTAGCTAGAAGGAGCCGCTTTGCCCAAGGTGAGGCTCCCTCCTCAGGGGAAGCCTGAATCCAGGGATTGGTCAATAGGTGAGTACAAAGATTCGGTCCCCTTGCCTCAGTTGAGCACAACTCTGAAAGGCCATCCCAGCTGCAGAGGATCCAGCCCCAGGGCTCAGCCAAGGCCCCTCAGATCAGACCCTTACCAGTCCTGCTGCCCTCATCCCAGGACATGTGTGTGTCGACTAAATGATGCACAACATGCAAGTTAACTTTTATTTGGGAAAAATGAGGACTTCAGCCCAGGAGATAGCACATCAGATAGCTCTGAGAGACTGCTCCAAAGAGGCAGTGGGGGAAGACCAACATATGAGATTTTGGTGAAGAGGGAGTTCAGTACAGTCCAGTGCTTACTTTACAAGAGGTTTTCTGCTAGTCACGCGGAGCTGATGTCACCGTGAAGGAACTGGGTGCTTTCCTAGATAGGAAGAGATGCAAGGACTGGGATCATGAAATCAGTTCCTGAGAACATCTGTCTAAACGCCAGTTTCCCTGGAGCAGAGTGCCTCAGTCTCCACTCGGCGCCTCCCTCAGGCTGTCGAGGGTTGGTGGCCGCCGCAGTGCGGGGTGCAATCTCCGCGGAGGTGGCTGGCAGACACCCCTGTTGCTGTTGATCAGTCGCTGGCAAGTGCTCCTGGAAAGTGCCAATTTGTAGTTGACACATGTACCCCTAAAGACCTTCTGCACACAAGCCTACCTCAGAGTGTGTATCCCAGGGAACCAGGACATGTGGAGGCACAGAGGTATAAAATTACCTAGCATGTTCCAGAAAGGAAAAATAGCCCAAGGCAGCTGCGGTATAGAATGTGGAGGGTGTAGGATTGCCATGTAGATGGTTCCTCCTGCACTGTTTTAATATTATTTGTTTGTTTGGCTGCATCGGGTCTTAGTTGTGATACCTGGACTTTTTGTTGCATCATCCCGGATCTTCTGTTGTGGTGAATGGGCTCTCTGGATGTGGTGTGTGGGCTCAGTAGTTGTGGTGTGTGGGCTTAGTTGCCCCACCGAAGGTAGGATCTTAGTTCCCTGACCAGGGATCAAACTCACATCCCCTGCATTGCAAGGTGAACTCTTAACCACTGGACCAACAGGGAAGCCCCTCCTCCTGCACTGTGCTCTGAACATTCAGAGATGGACATGTCGCTCCCTTTCTCAGGAATCTAGCCTGCAACTCTGCCCCACAGAGGCCTGACCTATAAGGTTAACTGCTTACAACTAGGGAGAAATGGCAGTTTCTAAGCCAAAGGAATAACAACAAAGAAATGTTTGGCAATCATTTTATTGATGCTTTTGGAATGTCAAAGCTTACAAGCGACCTTAGAACACATCCAGTCCAGAAACCCTCAGTTACTGTATAGATGTGAAGCCCCAGGGAGGTGCCATGACCGCAGGTGAACGCAGATCGAGTCAGGGCCACCATTGGAACCCAGGTCTCCTGGCCTCCTGGCCAGTGGCCTCTCTACCTCTCCTCGCAGATCAAACCAGTCCATCCTAAAGGAAATCAGTCCTGAATATTCATCGGAAGGACTGATGCTGAAGCTGAAACTCCAATACTTTGGCCACCTGATGCAAAGAACTGACTCATCTGAAAAGACCCTGATGCTGGAAAAGATTGAAGGCAGGAGGAGAAGGGGACAACAGAGGATGAGAAGGTTGGATGGCATCACCGACTCAATGGACATGAGTTTGAGCAAGCTCCGGGAGTTGGTGATGGACAGGGAAGCCTGGCGTGCTGCAGTCCATGGGGTCGCAAAGAGTCGGACACGACTGAGCCACTGCACTGACTGACCTCTACTCAGGTGGGTTTATACCTAAAAACGAATAAGAACTTAAACACTAGCCCATGAGGTTTGCACTGACAGTGACTTGTCCATGGAAGGGCAAGTTGCCCTTGAAGAAGATGGTCACCCAGCTTCCCCCAGGGGCTCCCCACAGTGAGCCTGCCCCTGGTGCCAGGCACATCAAGGCTCCCTGTTGTTCCAGAACCTGCTGTGCTTCCTTACTCCCTATCAGATCACATCCAGCCGCGGTCAAGGTGAATGTGGAAGCGATCGAGCACCGTCAGGGGGCACTCGCCTGTCAGGCACCTGCTCGGGATTTAGTCCTGGCTTCTCCTCACCTCACTCCCAGGCTTAGATGGGCCCTTCCCTTCTCTGGGGAAAGGGTTATTGGATGAGCTGACTTCCAGCTAGGGCACTGGTTAGGACCATTAACCTCAGCACATTAGCCTCTGATAAACGGGTGATTCCAACCCAGCACCATAGAGGATACCACAGTGCTGCTGTCCCGTCCTTTCCTGGTGACTTTGCCCTTTGACCTGCCTCTCAGAGCCTGGCAATTATTAACCCGCACAATCAGGCTCTGTGTGAACTTCTCTTTCCAGATAAGGCACCTTTCTTAAAAAGTTGCCTCCGAGCAGGGTCTCCCCAGCTAGGGGTTGTGGTTTGCTGGCTTCCTATGAGCTCCTTGTATTAGTGATTCCAGTGTGCAGGGAGGGTCCTGTGGTCAGGTAAGCTGGAGAAGCGCTGCACAGTTTATTATTTTTGGAAGATGCTCCGTTTACTTGAGGGCAAGAAGTCCTACCTTCAGTCTGCCTACTCTCGTTGAACCTAGATCTTCCCAATTTCACTGAACTGCAGAAACTTTTTTAAAAACAGAATACACCTTAACCTCCTTGAGAGAACTTACTCTCACCTCTTTCTAAGCTCAGTTTCCCTCATCCATCCTGCAGTTTACAACTGGGCTTTCCTGTCTGGGTCACTCTCCTGGCGTCGCTGTTCTGCGTCTCCGCCGTGTCCCTTCTGCACACTGGGGTGTGGCCTTGCTCCCTGCTTCTTGTTCTGGTGTGCCTGGAAATAAGGGGGTTTCCTGAGACACGGAACTTACAGTACTAAAGCCAAAGAAAATCCCAGGTGCCCTGGGACTTGTTGGTCTTCTGTACTGAGCCCTGTTTCGTGCCTGCAGCCCTGGGCCTCTCCTGAGATTCCCTGTCCCTGGCCTCAGCCTACCCAGGGCTGTGACCACAAGACGCTTACATGCCCAGTCTCTCCCTCTCTCTCAGCTAAACCCCATCTCCTCATCATTACCCACAGGGGGAGTAAACTCCCCTCTTAGCAGACCCTTAGTGACGCCCCTCTGAGCAGACCCTGTCTGACCCCATCTTATCCACCCCGGATAGACTTGGAAAACCCTAGCACCCCGCCTGTTCCTCCCCAGGCTCGCAGCTCTGACAGGCACAAGGTAGCTGAGTGGCTCTCAGGAGGGGTCATGGCGATTTTGCCGCAGCTGAGAGAGCGGACGGGGCAGGGGCCACCCTGACATTGTGTGTGGAAGGTCAAGAGCCAGCCTGTTCAGGAGAGAGAAGCTGCAGCCTCCCAGGCCCCCTCTGTTTCTCTCTGTTCTGCTGTGAGTTGCAAGGTTGGGGGGATCGCTACTGTGTTCATCTCTGGACCACAGATGCCCACTCTGATGAGGTGAGTAGTCTCTGCCAGCAGGGTTCACTCATAGAGGAGGAGGGTGATGGAGACACAAGGCTGAGTGAGTGCAAGCAATTGTTAAGTTGTGTTGCATTATAACCAACGGAGCGATTAATTTGTCCCTTGTTTTTACTGCTGCAAATATTTTTCCATTTCTACCAGTCTTTCCCCAAGCCTTTCTATTTCCTTGCTCCAGGGCCTTTTGTGTAGGTCCAGATCAGGAGTTCTTTTGTCCATTAAAGCCCTGACTTATTGGGAGACTGGTGATGTTTGCTTTTGAAGGGGAGGGGAGGAGGTGACCTGCAGAGGGCAGGCAGAAATAGCCATATCACATGGAGGTTTGGACCAGAAGTAGATGTTTTCCTAGGTCTGGTGAGCAATAGATGTCAACAGTATCCCTGTCCGAGGTGCTGGGATGTGGGATGGACTGATCTGGACATGCTGCCTCCCTGGGGACCACGGCAAAAACCACTCATCCTGTAGAATAATCCTACTTTGTGTCTATTCTCTGCCAGGCACTGTTGTAGATGCTGGGATTAGAGGAGTGAACAAAGCAGATGGAAATCCTTGCCCTTGTAGACCCTGAATCTTAGGGGAGCTAGACAAAAACCAAATGCTCAAGACTTGGGCTTTTATCATGAAGAGCCATGAAGCCATTGGAATAGTAGTATAGACCTCAGTATAGACCTGAGGGGAGTGTAGATTTAAAAGGATCATGGTAGCCTCTGTGTTATGGATGGAATGACGGTAGGGGGACAGAGGTAGAGAGACCAGTTCGGAGGCTATTTCAAGGATCCAGGGTAGAGGTGATAGTGGCTTAAATGTTGCCGATGAAAAGGCTTTAGGTTTTGGAGATGCTTTGGAGGTAAAGCCAGATAGATAAAATGTGAGCTATGAGATTAAAAGGAGAAATCACGGATGACTCCAGGGATTTTGGCCTGAGTAGCTAGAAATATAGTCTTCATTAACTGAACTGGGAAAGGCTGTGGCAGGAAAACATTTTTTTTGCAGGGGGGAGGGATCTCACACAGAGAGAGCAGAGCCCCCCATGTCTGTAACCCCGCCCCTCCCCTGCCCCCCCCCCCCCCCCGCCCCCCCCCCCCCCCCCCCCCCCCCCCACCCCTCCGCCCGGATTTTCAGGCAAGACTACACACACTGCCATGTTTAAAATGGATAACCAACAGGGCCCTACTGTATGGCACATGGAACTCTGCTCCATGTTATGTGGCAGGCTTGGATGGGAGGGGAGTTTGGGGGAGAAAGGATACATGTATATGTATGGGTGAGTCCCTTCGCTGTTCATCTGAAACTATCACAACATTGTTAATCAGTTATTCCCCAAGACTAAATAAAAAAAAGTTTAAAACCTTAAAAAGTTTTATTGGAGATTTAAAAAAAAGAAAGAAGTGGCAACTCTTCCTCTATCGGACAGCCCTGTGTTGAGGACACTGCTTGTCAAGGGGAATAGCTCCTCTTGCAGCCTGAACCCCTGTTGCTGTAAACAGCCTTCACAATCACACCCAGAAGCCCTGCCTGGAGTGACTAGCAGTGTGTCAGAAAGACCATTACAGCAGGATGGGACCGGATGGAGACCTGGAGCAGCGTCAACTGAGCTTAAAGAAATAACTGTTCCTGTCCCTATGGCATGTTTTAAAGTAAACTGTGTACTTGCCTCAGCAGCTACAGTGAGCGGAGGCCTACTTGCATGGGTTCATCAGAAAAGATGAAAGGCAGAAAACAAAATGAAGGAGTGCTGTTGGTCTTCCTAGGATTAAAAATAACTAATGCTGTTCTGTTTTGAAGTTACATGATCCTCTTTTATTACATGCCAAGAGTAGATAAGTTCTCTATATTAATCTCTCTCTGTTTTGTTTTTTTTTCAGAGAAGGGTATTCCTGGCAATCTTGAAGGAAGCGTTAACCCTGACTGTTCGTTTTAAATATGTATTTATTTTATGTGCTTATTTGGACTGTGCCAAGTCTTAGTTGGGGCATTCAAACTCTTAGCTGCAGTGTGTGGGATCTAGGTCCTTGACCACGGATTGAACCTGGGCCCCCTGCATTAGGAGTGGGGAGTCCTAGCCACTGGACCTCCAGGGAGTTCCCTATATTAATCTCTAATAATATAGGAAATCAAATATAGGGAAGGAATGGCTTTTCCAAAGGTCTTATATTAGCACTGGTATGGAACACTCAACATACTAGCTTTGAAGAAGTTGTTCCAAGTCTAAAGGAGTGTTTCATCTTTACACTCAGCATTGCCCTCAAAATGACCAGGCAGTTCGTGGTTTTCTTTAGTTTAAGGGACTTCATGATACACTATAGTCATATCATTTATATTTTACACTCTCATTCAAGCCTCCCAATGACTCTAAGAGGTGGTACTGTTATCTCCCATTTTACAGGAGAGAAGATTAAGACTTGGAGAGTGGAGATGACATGCCCAGGACTCGTCAGTTAATGTGTGGCAGAGCCTTAACAAACACTCAGGTTAGTTTGGCTCCAGAGTTCTGTCTATTAAACAATGTTCCCCTGACCCCCCTGATGCGAAGTTCAGAATTCCACAACCCCAGGGTCACAGATTTCTGGAATTTGAAGGGAATAATGCATCTACTCTATGCCCCCTTCCCCACCTGCTGCCTGAATTCTCTCTAGTCATCCTTGATGAGATGTCTTCCCCCTGGTCCTTGTAGAAATGCTGGGTGATGGCATAAGAAGAAGTTTGAGAAGTGTATTAGGAGGTGAATTTCTGGGTGTCATCTCAGATCCATGAAATCAAGAGTATTTTGGGTCAGGACCCAGAAATATATTCTTATCAAGACCCCAGGTGGCTCTAGTTGGCAGCCAGGTTTGGAGGCCACACTGTAGTGATGGGGAATGCCCTGCCTGCCTCACAAATTGGTCCTGCCTGTCATTTCCACCCTGAGCCATTTCTTTCCTTTATCCCCTCTTCTTGGGTAGCTCTGGCTTATTCCTTAGATTGCATTGACCTGAATCTCCTTGTAGCTTTTACCTGCTGGGCCCCATTCTACATTTTGGGTTACACAGAAAAAGTTTAACCACTCTGCTACTTGACAGTGTTTCAAGAATTGAAGTCATCCACTCCTCTCCTAGAGGGTCGATTTTCCCGTCTGCCACCTACATCTCTCATTATATAGTGTCAAGTTCTTACATCATCTGTGTCATATTCTTCTGAAACCATTTGGGTACTCCTTGTTCCTTTAAACGGAGGCACCAGAACCAAAGGCCACTTCCCAGGAGCAAGCATAGTAAGAACTTTTGCTTTTCTGCTTCCAGACCCTGCCTTCCTCTAAAGGGATCTTGAAATTAGATGACATGTACTGGGTCTCCAAGGGGTGGGCCTCTGTGGAGCTGCTGAGTTCTACAGATGACCTTAGTACATGCTGCTGCTGAGCCTGGTCTCCTGTGCCCTGGGTTGGTGCAGCTGTTGATTTTGGACAGAAGGTGAGGACCGTAGACATATTCTTGCTGCTCCTTGTTCCAGCCTCTTGAATTTTGAGATCCTGCCTCTTCCATCGGTAAATTGAATGTTTCTTCACCTGATTCTTTCAGACTGTCTGTATTATTCACCCTGCTTTCTACTAGACTCTGGTTTAAGTTTACTGTTGTTCCAGAGATCTTTACTCTGAGTAGTGACGTATTGTATACCCCTTGGTATCTGTGTGTGTGTGTATATATATCTCCATATTTTATTTAGCTAGAGTGGACACAGCTGCTGCTCACCTGATCACCTCAGTCATCCTTTACCAGCTCCGTGTGTCAGTTTCCCAGCTTGTGTAGCTTTGGTGCCAATATTCTGTGCCTATTAGGGACACAGATGTTTCTTGCCCCTATGGAGTGCCACAAGTGTCTGTGAGTTATATTCTCCCTCTGTCCTCCACCCCATGTACCAGAAAATTACTGGCTAGCATAGGAGTAAGGAAGTCCAGCTCTTTGGTCTGGCAGCAGGACTAACTGAGGTTCAGTTTACATTCCAGAGCTGTCCATGGGATCAAGATCTGGACTTTACCTAAGAGGGTGCCCTTGCTGACTCCTGCCCCTTTCTGAGACCCTACTCCCTTCCTGGTTGCTCCTGAAGGCACCTCCTCAATAATCCCCTCCACAGGGACCCTCGGTTCAGAGTCTGCTTCTGGGAGAAGCTGACCTAAGATGGTGGTCATAGTGTAAATAGATGTATCAGCTGTTCCACATGAGTATACATATAAACATTTCAAGACTTTTAAATTTTGTTTATTTATTTTTTAAAACATTTATTTATTTGGTGTGAAAGTGAAAGTGAAGTCGCTCAGTCATGTCCGACTCTTTGCGACCCCATGGGCTGTAGGCTACCAGGCTCCTCTGTCCATGGGATTTTCCAGGCAATAGTCCTGGAGTGGATTGCCATTTCCTTCTCCAGGGGATCTTCCCAACCCAGGGATCAAACCTGGGTCTCCCGCATTGTGGACAGATGCTTTACTGTCTGAGCCACCATTGGGTCATTCAGGATCTGTCATTGCAGCACGAGGACTCTCTAGTTTTGGCGCTTGGGCTCAGTAGTTGCTCCATGGCATGTGGAATCTTAGCTCCTCGGCCAGGGATTGAACCTGTGTCCCCTGCACTGCAAGGTGGCCACCAGGGAAGTTCCAGGGCTTTTTCCATTAAAAAAAAAAATCCTTTTTGTAGATTAGCTATTTTGATTTTAGTATAGAGTCACATACAGGTATAACTCATATATTAACTGGTCCAAATAGGATCTACTGACCAGTCACCACCAAGTAAGTGTCTTTTGCAGCAAAACTCCTAAATTGCTCAGGTAAGCATGAGAGTGGCAGAAGGAGACATTCTTTGTACCATATGCTGGGAAAGGCCCCTAATTCCTTTAACATCTGTCACTGCATTTACTCCTTCCCTTCTGTGATTTTTTTTTGTTGTTGTTGTTGACATTGGGTGGAGCCTGCTTCCTCTTAAAGACAGTCACCAGGCTGTCTTCCTGAAAAAATAAATACATAAGATTTCCGCCTCTGCACCTGCAAGTTTCCTACTACAAGCCCAAGGGGCTACTTGGACAAGCCAGGAGGGTGTCTTCCTCTAGGTGTCCAGGTGTGTCCCTTGGAGTTTAACACTTGGCAAAGTCCCAGGGCTAAGAAAGGAATCACTTATCCTTTATACATCCATTTTATTTACTGATTCCCCTCCCCTAGGATCTATGGCACTATTGATTGACTACTTACTAGGATAATGTAGGATTCACATAAGTCTTCCAACTTTTGATTGGTCAGTAAGTTTTGTTTGAATTTCTGCTTTTTGAATCCATCCTTTCCTTTCTTTTCCTTTCCTTTCCTTTCCATCACCTCTGGGTCTTCCATTTCAGAGTCCCTTTTTCTCTTATCAATACTATTTCCTATCACTTGTTGGCCTTTTGGCTAAGATCAGGTGTAATACCTACTATTCCCAGGGAGTTCCCTGGCGATCTGGTGGTAGGAATTGGGGTTTCACTGCCAAGGGCTTGGGTTTGATTCCTGATCAAGGAACTAAGATCCCAAAAGCCATGTGGTGCAGGCAAAAATTTACAAAAAGAAAATTGAAAAATAATATTATTCCGATAGACCCAAAAGCACTTGTCCTGTGATCTCTGCCTTCCAGGCATAATATTCTCTCTGCTGCCCCTTGGGTCACTGCTCTGCTTGTACACCTTCACTTGCCCCCTCATCACCTGCAGATTGAGTCTCAATTTTATTCAAGGTTTTTATAGTCTAATCCCAATCTACTTTGTCTTGGGCCATTCCTTCCTGTTCTGAGGGTCAAGCTAGACAGGCAAGCACACATTTCTCAGACCCTCTGATCTCACTGTGTCCTCTGGCCCCCAGTCCAGAATGTCCTAACATTTTCTTCCTCATTCTGTGGGGCCAACTCCCACGCTGCCTTCTCAGAGGAGCCTTCCTGCTCTCTCCAGCTCAGTGCCTTGAATTCCTTTGTCCTCTGCCCACTACAGTGCTTTGGACATGCCTCAAGTCTGGCTCCTCCCCCAATTTAAGAGGTGAGCTGTCAAGGACATGGGCTTCCCTGGTGGCTTAGTGGTAAAGAATCCGATACCAATGCAAGAGATGCAGGAGATGTGGGTTCGGTCCCTGGATCGGGAAGATCCCTGGAGGAGGAAATGGCGACCCACTCCAGTATTCTTGCCTGGGAAATTTCATGGATGGGCGAGCCTGGTGGGCTACAGTCCATGGGTCTCATACGATCAGACATGACTTAATGACTGAGCAGGATCACACCTCAGGGCCGTAGAGTCTGAAGCTGTCTCGCCTGGGACTGAAGCTCAGTTCCACCACTTACTGGCATTGTTAGCAGTGGTAGTCACTTCCCCTCCCTGTGACGTGATTTCCTCATATGCAAAATAGGGGACATAATAACACCTTCCTCACTGAGGTGCTGGGAAGGTTCAGAGAGACAACGCATTTTAAGCTTCTGAACAGAGTCAGTGCTGCATAAGTGTTGGCTAAATTCACATCTCTCTTCACAGATTGATTGTGAGTTCCCAGAAAGCAGTGGCTGTCTTACTTCTCTCTCTGTCCCCTGTGCCTGGTACTTAGTAGGGGCTTGGTACATATTTGTTCAATGGATTTGCTTCTTACTAGCCAATGAATTGGGCATTTGTCCGTGAATTAACTGGTAAGCACAGGATTGTTTTCTATGAGTTTTATTCCCCAGAGTGGGTGTGCAGCAGGTTCTATCCCCCGTGTCTAGACAGGTTTATAAATTCTGTGTATCTGGGTGACGTGGCTGAGGTATTGGGTTCCTCTCAGTCGGCTTTCCTTATCTCTAGACCCTGTTCTCTGCTTCTCAGACATTCAGTGAATGTGGGGTGTTTCTTGTTCTACTTTATCCAAAGGAGCTTTGTAATTCAATACCCTTATCCTTGGGTTGGAAATGCATCCTTTTTGTGTTGTGAAAAGTTGGTCTCTGTTTGGCATTCAGAATAGGAATATGCCAGGACTTTGAGGTGTTGTGATACCTGAATAGAAGAGGGTAAAAAAAGGGAACCCTCAAAGACAGAAGAGTGAAGAGAGCAAAAATACCAGGAAGCCAGGCATCACCTGGGCTCACCTCCTGTGTGTTCTGTTGAGTGATGCTGTTCCCGATGGGTTCTGCCAAGAAATACAGTTTGTCTTTGCCACTCAGGACTTTGCTGGATAAGTGTGTCCCATCAGAGCTCCTCAGCTAAAGATGCCGATAAAGAGTTTGGAGAGAGCTCAGAAGAGAGCATCGCAGATAATTCAGAAAACAGTTGTTCAGTCGCTAAGTCATGTCTGACTCTTTGTGACCCCATGGACACACCAGGCTTCCCTGTCCATCACTATCTCCCAGAGCTTGCTCAAATTGATGTCCACTGAGTCAGTGATGCCATCCAACCATCTCACTCTCTGTTGCCTCCTTCTCTTCCTGCTATCAATCCTTCCCAGCATCAGGGCCTTTTTTCAGTGTGTCAGCTCTTTGCATCAGGTGGCCAAAGTATTGGCGCTTCAGCCCTTCCAATGAATATTCATTCATTGGAATCAAATCCAGTGTTGATTTACTTTAGGATTGACTGGTTTGACCTCCTTGCAGTCCAAGGAACTGTCAATAGTCTTATCCAACATCACAGTTCAAAAGCATCAATTTTGGGGCACTCAGCCTTCTTTATGGTTCAACTCTCACATCCGTACACGACTACTGGAAAAACCATGTGCTTAATCACTCAGTCTTGTCTGACTTTTTGTGACCCCGTGAACAGTAGCCCTCCAGGCTCCTCTGTCCATGGGGATTTTCCAGGCAAGACTATTGGAGTGGTTTGCCATGCCTTTCTCCAGGGAAGCTTTCCAACCCAGGGATCGAACCCAGGTCTCCCGCATTGCAGGTGGATTCTTTACTGTCTGAGCCACCAGGGAAGCCCTGGAAAAACCATAGCTCTGACTATACAGACCTCTGTTGACAAAGTGATGTCTCTGCTTTTTACTACTTTGTCTACGTCTGTCACCACTTTCCTCTCTTTATTTTCATGGCTGCAGTCACTGTCCACAGTGATTTTGGAGCCCAAGGAAAGAAAATGTCCACTCTTTCCATTTCCCCCCATCTATTTGCCAGGAAGTGACGGAACCAGTTACCATGATCTTAGTTTTTTGAACTCTTTCACTCTCATCAAGAGGCTCTTTAGTTCCTCTTCGCTTTCTGCCATTAGGTTGGTACCATCTGCATTTCTGAGGTTGCTGATATTTCTCCTGGCAATCTTGATTCCAGTGTGTGATTCATCCAGCCTGGCATTTCTCATGATGTACTCTGCATATAAGTTAAATAAGCAGGGTGACAATATGCAGCCTTGACATACTCAGAAAGCAGAGGCTGAAGGAAATGAGAGAGTGATTGATTTCAAGAGTGACTGATCCAGTGAGTGATTTCAAGAAAATGACAGGTGTGTTTATGCAGACATCTAAAATTTTCTACAGACCTGTGCGTCAGCAGAGAAATTTAGGACAGGTTTTAGTCATGTGGCTATTACTGTGGATGGGAAGGTGTGGCAGCTAAGAGTTGTGTTATAGTGTCTGTTGCTTCCAGTCCAGTGGCACTCCTCCGTCACCAGTGCTCAGGGAGGGCCCAGAGGAGGCTGGACCAGTGCTGAAAGGGAGCAAGCTGACCGTCTGCACCAGAGCCTCTGTCCCGTCCTCACCCCTCACTCCCGACACCTTCTGGCTGGGCAGAAGTCCTAGTTCCTGGACTGTGATTTCATTTTGGACTTCTCCCTTCTCTGCCAGCTCCACCTTTTCATTGGTTGCTCAGTCCCTACCTGTCTTCCTATTAATATTTTCCTCCCCCTCCTCCTTTCCCACTTTGGGCTTTCCATTCCCCTCTCTTGCAGTTCCTTAGGGGTTGGCCTGGCATGGAGTGGCCGTAGCATAAGCCAGAGCCTGGCATCTGCCCACCCACAGCCCCTGCAGCCCTTAGTGACAGCCGGTATGGGGAACTTTCCTGGCTGGGACAGTCCTGGGGACAATCCTGGGCCTCTGGCTGCTTCAGCTGACAAACTGCTTGGAGACTCTCACCTCCATTAGAAGCTGGATTAGAAAGGAGCTTAGTCTTACTTCTGCTTGACTATGAGTGAGCTGAAGGATTGCTCTGTAATATCTTTTTTTCCCCCCTATTTCTTTATGTGGCTGCACTGCATGACTTGTGAGATATTATTTCCCAGGTCAGGGGTTGAACCCAGATCTCAGCTATGAAAATACCAAGTCCTAACCACTAGACCACCAGGGAACCCCCTGTAATATCATTTCTTCATTCATCCAACATTTGCCGTGCACTTGCAACATACCAATTACTCTGTAATATTTCTTCACTCAGTCAGTGTTCATTGCACACTTACTACATGCCAGTTACTCTGTAATATCATTTCTTCACCCATTCATTATTTATTGTGCATTTACTACGTGCCAATTACTGTTCTAGGCACCAGACAGGCTTGGATGTAAGCAAGATCAAGTTTCCACCAAGAGGTCACGAGTGAATCCGAAGTCTGCTGCTTTTGTAATGAACTATAATGCAGTACAAAAAGTATTAACAATGTGAAAAAGACTTGGGTAGATGGAGGAGAAATGAATCCTTCGTCCCAAATGTTGACTCCATCTTGAGCGATCACTTGGGTGGTTGCCATAATATAAATAAACACTGATGCCAGGTTACCTTGGGTCCGTTTGAACAGCAGCCCATTTCCTTTTTCCTCGAGGCAACATAACAACATTCACTAGTCTCTTTCTCCTAAGGTAATCATGCAGCTACCTCTAACCCATATTGACTTTCAACAGCCATATTTTGACCACTTCTTTTGGTTTATTTTTTTATTTTTATTTTTTATCAACATTGACCACTTTTTATTGGAAGGCAGACCCATCTTTTAGACTCTTTTTTAGAAGGGTGGGTGGATAGAAGGATGCAGGAAGGGTGTAGTAAAAAAAAAGTGGGGGGGGGGGCTGGAGTTAGAAGACTACAGGTCTAATCCCAGCTATTCACCATTTAACCTAATACCCCTAGGTCTCAGTTCCCTCATTAGCAAAATGGAGCTGATAATAGTATCCATGCTTTTGGTTATGGTGAGATTTTGATGAGAAAAGGCATATGCAGCAGGGAGAATGCAGACAGAGCTGGGGTGATGATGATGATAGAGATGGTAAAGCACAGGCTGTGTGACATTGGGAAAGCCTGTGTAACATCAGTTAGATTCTCTGGTCTCAGTCTCCTCATCTGCAGAAGGAGCAAATCTTACAGGAGCATTTGGAATTTTGTTCAGCAACGTTTCTTATATTCCTTGAGTGTCTTCTGTGTTGGTGCCACACTGGGAATTCAGACTAGGGTGAGTCTTGACCCTCACCCTCTGGAAGCTCACCACTGGGAAGGAGACAGACACACATATTGATGACTGTAAAGAAGACATGGTCTCAAAAAGCATTGAGATTCACGAGTGTAAGTGTTCAGGGCAGGAGGGTCCTGGAGAGCTTGGTAGGAAGGGAGGGTTTGGGCTTTAAAGCAGCAGCAGCCGCAGCAGGAGCAGCAGCAGCAGCAGCAGGAGCAGCAGCAGCAGCAGCAGAAATGGAAAGTCTTCCCCTATTGAGATACATTTGTCCTCAGGATAAATGCCAAACTCTTCAACTAAGCACACCAGGTTCTTCATGATTTGGCCCAGTGCCCTTCTGCGCTCTTCTATCATTTGCCCCTTGCACTGTGGTATTTTCAGTTTCTAAAAATTCTACCAAACCTTCTCGTGCCTTTTGCCATCTTTCCACGCAGTTTGTTTTGGCCTGTAATTCCCTCCTCTCTATGCTAGGGGGCAGCAGAGAGGACAAGCAAGGCACTAGGCTTAGACTGTGGAGTCCATCACAGCTTTGCCACTTTCCAGGCAGTGGGACATCGGCTCTGTTACTTAATCTCTCGGTGAGTCAGCGTCCTCATCTGCAAAATGGGAATAGTGCCTATTCAAAGGGTGGTTGTGAGGATTAAATGAGTTAATAGTACATGCAAAGTACTTCCCAGTCAGGGTCGCAGTAACTATTAAACAAACATGAGCAGGTGTAATGAACACTCTATCCCTGGCTTGCTTCTGCGTGTATTTCAGGTCTTAGGTTAGTCATCACATCCTCTGGGGAGACTTTTCCTACACAGGCTGATTCCTAAGGCCACATTGCGAGCTCCTGTGTGTATCATCTTTTCTACCAAAGCACCGACACCTGTCATTTCTCAGTATCCCCACCAGATTGCAAACTCCACAGGATAGGGGATTGGTGGATTGGTAGATTGTGTTGAGTGCTGGGAGGCACTCATGGTAGGCACTCAGTCCTGTCCTAAGACTGACCCTGGGAGGACGCAGAACCGTGGGGGAAGGTTGGTGACCAGCTTCTGCTGGGTCTGCGCTCTCCTGAGAAAATGCAGCCTGACAGGTTGGGCGAGTACGCGGGCCCCGCCCCGGCTCCGCCCCTCGGCCCGGCCTCTGCCCCGCCCCGGCCCTGCCCCGCCGGCGCTCGTGGCCTGCGCGGTTCCCGCCCTCCCCGCCTCCCGCCGGCTTATTACACCCGGGAGCAGCGCCGCGCCGAACCCGCCACCGACGCCGCTGCTGCGGGATGCTGCGCTCCACGTCCACGGTCACCCTGCTCTCGGGCAGCAGCTCCGGGGCTCCCAGCAGGAGGGTGAGTAGCTAAGATTGGGAGCTGCTGCTGTCCCACTTCCCCGTCCAGCTAGCCCCACTTGGGGTTCTGGGGATGGAGACGCGCGAAACCGGTCCCTCGGCCCGACACTCCACCTGGACTCAGTTTTAGGTTCTGTCCCAGCTCCGCGAGCAAGCCCCTTCTTTTCTATGCCCCAGAGGCACCCCATGGGCTCGAAAGGGGACTTGGGGGACTTTCTGGAATCCCCAGAGATTTCCTCTCCCTTCCTGCCTCCTCTAGCAAGCCAAGTGTATTGGTGGCACCGTTTTAGAAAAAGCACGGGGAACTTTCTGCGTTATCCCTCTCTGGAGACTCAAAGGTGATGAATGCCTTTAACCAAACTTTCCACCTTCCAGAGAGGAAAAGAAAGGGCCACTTCTCACCATTGGTGATAGAATAACGCCGATTTGGAGTGGTCTTAACTAAGGTAGGCTTCATTTTACAAAGGAGGATTAGTAGCTGGCCACCCAGTAGCTGGGTTGTGGGACCTGGCTTTATCCAAGGTGCTTTCTTCTTTCTGATCTAAATATTAGCACAGTGGGCACCATCTCCGCCTAGGCTGCCCTTTTTTTTTTTTTTTTTTTTTTTTAGGCTGCCCTTTGGAAGTGCTACTTCTTTGCCATCTTTGTTGCATCTTTTCTCATTGCCCCAGGTGCTCCATGAAAGAATCGCCAGCCACATCTTTCCCATTTTGTATCTCTCTCAAGACTGGTACCTCAGAGTACACTGCCAGGGCCTTGGTTTGTGCCTTTTTTGTTGTTGTTCAGTCGCTCAGTCATATCCGACTCTTTTCGACCCCATGCTTCCCTGTCCTTCATTATCTCCCAGAGCTTGCCCTAACTCAGGTCCATTGAGCCGGTGATGCCATCCAACCATCTCATCCTCTGTTGTTCCCTTCTCCTCCTGCTTTCTATCTTTCCCAGCATCAAGGACTTTTCCAGTGAGTCAGCTCTTTGCATCAGGTGGCCAAAGCATTGGAGCTTCAGCTTCAGCATCAGTCCTTCCAATGAATATTCAGGGCTGATTTCCTTTAGGGTGGACGGGTTTGATCTCCTTGTGCCTTGTAGTTTCATCTGTTCACTATGATATTCAGTACTCATCACCTCAGTGTGTCTTTTCCGTGCTTGAAACTTCTCTAATCTATTTCCCTGTGTCTGTCTGTCTGCTTAGTTGTCTGTGACTCTTTGCAGCTCCATGGACTGTAGCCCATCAGGTTCCTTTGCTCATGGAATTTTCCAGGCAAGAATACTGGAATAGGTTGCCATTTCCTACTCCAGGGGATCTTCCTGACCCAGGGATTGAACTCGCATCTCTTGTGTCTCCTGCACTGGCAGACAGATTCTTTACCATAAGCACCACCTAGCTCAAACAGTAAAGAATCCACCCTGCAATGCAGGAGACCACTTGCATGCAGGAGACGTGGGTTCGATTCTTGGGTTGGGAAGATCCCCTGGAAAAGGAAATGGCTCCTCACCCCAGTATTCTTGCCCAGGAAATCCCCTGGACAGGGGAGCCTGGCGGGTTACAGTCCACAGTGTTGCAAGGGTTGGACACGACTAAGCGACTAAACCACACCAACTTATTTCCCCTATGTTTGGCTAAACAGGTGGCTAAGTCCAAGCCAGGGGCCCCTTTGATACTCCTGTCTGTTTTTTAGTCTTATAGATGTGCTCGTTTCATTTTACATACCTCACTCAAATGACTAGCAGTCGTCTTCAGTGCTGTTTTTCTTTGGCTCCAGAAGGACTCTGTGTTACTCCTGGGTCTGGGCCAAGTGATAGGTTTAGATGTGTGTGAACACCAGACATTTAGGGTTGACGGAAGCCAATTGTCGGCTTCGTAAAGCAAGATTCCCGTTAGGTCCAAGTGGTTTCTAACCACAGTCCTAGCCTTACACCAGGATGGGTATTTGTCTTTTTTTCTGTGGAAATCCTTCTCAGTTGGTACATAATTATGATTGAGACAGATTGAAGTCACTGCAAAGCCAGCCCTGAGCTTGGACAGGATCCTGTGTGGGACCAGATTGCCAGATTGTGTGAAATTCTCTAGGTCCCCTTCCAGAGTGGGTACTCGTTGAGTGGCTAGAGTGATATGGGTGGATGCAAATGTGATTAGTATAGGAAATAACCTTTCTGAAGATTTTTTTCTCAAATATTTACTTTCAAGTATTTCTTTAGCTATACGTTCTGTGGTGTCTGATGGAATGAACACACACTTGAGAAGGCTTTGCCCTTTGAGTAACACATCTGAAATACTTTGGTCTGAAGTGGTCAGTGCCCTGAATCAGACCGTGTAAGGCTACTACTTTGAGCACGTGGGTACTTGCTCTGCAAAGAAGATAACTAAAGATTTCCTTGTGATTTCCAACTCTGTTCAGAATTTGCAAATGGCACTGGTACTGTGTGTGTTTATGGAAACTGTGATCTCTGATTGATTAATTGATTTTTAAACAATGTTTATAGACCTTCTGTGTGATGAAGGGTTAGATATTAGGGTCCACTCTCCCTGTGGGTATAGACATTTGTCCCAGACTACCATCATACAGAGTGATGGTTGTAACAGTAGGGTAGAGTGTTGACAGGTTGCATGGAAGCTAAAAGGAAAGGTTCTTCTTGAGGCTTCTGAGGAAGGCCTCCCTCTGCAGCAGACATTTGTGTTTAGTCTTGCAGGATGGAGCGAGACTTTGTAAGGCGAGTGACAATCATTGAGATACTGAAAAAAGGAAGTATCATTTCTTCTAAATGGAACTCTTGGCATATACTGTTTAACAGTGATGTATTGGACCTGCTTTAGGGCAAAACACTTATTTTTTTGGATAAACCAGGATAGGATGTCTTAAAAATAAAGTTGTAGACCAAACAAGTGAAAAGTGTACCCTAAATTGAAAGTTTTTCAGTAAACTCTATCTTGTTTTGTCTTTCCTCTCTGATATGCCACAAGCGATGGCCTTGTGCAGTAAAACGTTAGCCATTAAAATAACATTTCTGTTTCATCCCAAGAGCTTACCAAATTAGGGACTGCTGGGGAACCGGGATGTGTCCAGCCAGGCCTTCAGGCCAACCAGAAATGGTGGTGACAGCTGATACTGAGCAGGGAGCTCTCTGAGTCAGCTGCCCAGGGTGGCGCAGCCAGACCAGACTGTCACTAGTTATCCTTTGTTTAATAGCTGCCACCTACAATTTGTACCTCCTTCTTATCTGAAATCTCTCAAGGGAAAAAAAAAAAACAAAAACCAAACAGATGGGACAGTAATGTCTGTCAGCTGATAAACCTCTGAGAGGCATTTATGGATGCCAATCAACAGGGGTTGTAAAGTTAAAAAAAAATCTGCCTTCATACCTGTTGTGCACTAAAAATAGTTTTATCTATGGCAACAGCAGGAAGATAAATTGGCAGGAGCATAACCATAGATAGACTGATGACCTTGGAGAACAGGAGAAAATGTTTTAAAAAATATTGACATTGCTTTGTGATTTTGAAAGGAATTTTGTAAATGCAGTTAATCATGCTGAGTGAAGCTTTGCAGTGGAAGGGCAGTTGTGTGGCCAGGGTGTGTGCTTTAAGGGGAAGGCATTTTTGCTTGGTGCAGCCAAATATTACTGGTTTAGCTGTTTGGTGTGGAGAAGGCAACGGCAACCCACTCCAGTACTCTTGCCTGGAAAATCCCATGGATGGAGGAGCCTGGTGGGCTGCAGTCCATGGGGTTGCGAAGTTGGACACGACTGAGCGACTTCACTTTCACTTTTCACTTTCATGCACTGGAGAAGGAAATGGCAACCCACTCCAGTGTTCTTGCCTGGAGAATCCCAGGGACGGGGGAGCCTGGTGGACTGCCGTCTATGGGGTCGCACAGAGTCGGACATGACTGAAGTGACTTAGCAGCAGCAGTAGCTGTTTGGTGAGGGTGGTGTGAGATGATAGACTTGTCAAGGGTTCCCCCAGCATCACACTGTGTTGATGATAGGAGACTGTTGACTGGTGTTATTGGTGTCATGGCCCCTCCATGGCACATTAAAAAATGAAACCAAATCCAGGAAGGCCAGAGGGCAAGGACTGTCTCCTGGCCTGCTTTTGCCAGTAATTTTTGTATTTGGCAGAGTCTTCCTCTGTTAAAAACTGGAATGGGCTGGCCAGTCATCACTTCCTCACTCAGGCAGTACTCTCCTGGGTCCCATTTCTGTCTGATTGACTCAAAGAATTCTCCTTAGCTGGCCAGTGAATGGATCAGACAGGTGTTTACCTCACTTCCTTTTCCTTTCACAGAAACATCTGTGAGCATAGCTTCCATATTGTCCTACTGGGCTCTGAGGAAGGGACGCAGAGCATTGTGGGAACTCAGCGTCTGGTGGAAGGAAGCTGGCTGCAGCCATCCCCAGGGAGGGGGTTGGCAGGGCGCCTGCAGTACCCAGAAGACTGGCTGGCTGCTCCCCCGGGCCCTCCTGAGCCCAGTTGAGGAGTTTTAGAACTTGGTGTCCCCAGGATTCAGCCAAAGACCCTCTGCCACTCAGAACTAATAGTTATATGCTCAGAAAAAAAAGGGTCCTGACTTCTCTGCTTTGGTTCTCCCATCTCACTGTGTCAGATGTAGGATGAAGGGACCTGAGTTCTGAGGAGTCTTAAGGAAATCTGAGATCCGGAGGCTGGTGTTACCACTGAGCTTCTGGTCACTTATGAAACCTTTTCATATCAGCCTCAAAAATTGTAGAGCTGAATACAGGGAGTTGTGGGTCCTGGGCCAACTGACTAGAGACTGTGCTGAAATGTTTTGATTTAAAATACTTTCAGCAATTATGTGCCTTACTCCTTGTTTCTGCGGTCGTGTCTCTCAGCCAAAAACAGTCCCCATCTCACCCGGCACACAGGATAGTAACACAGAAGTGTTAGCCTCTTTTCCCTCCTTAGATAAGTGATATTTCCTGAATACCAGTCACACTGTTGACTGTTCTTTGTCTTTTAAGGCCAGTGTGTCTCTCTAAAATGCAGAATCCAGCTACCTAACTCTTCTGCTTTCAGAGCCCCTTCGGTATTGCCAGGAACAAGTACAACCCCCTAATTTAGCACCCAGGGCCTTCTGATCTGGCCTTTGCCCTCCCCGCCCCCTCCTCACGAATACTCTTTGCAGATGTACCAAATTGCTTGCTGTTCCCCAAGATTTTGATGCTGTTCCTCACCTCTGCCATTTTTCATGCCTCTTTTCTGATGAAGGGTCAGCTCCTCTGGGAAGCTTGCCTGAACCCCCTCTTCTGTATTCCCCTAGAGGCTTGTGACCCTCATCATTGCTCCTACCTATGATTAACTACTAGAGGAGAAGGTTTAAGGACCCTCCCTTCCCAGGCCTGGTGTAATAGGTGCTTAGAAAGAAGAATGTCCCCAGGGTCCTCAAACAGCCATACTTGACACTGAATTGGCAAATGGGAAAACAGGAAGAGAAGCTTGGGATGAAGCCAGCCCATGACCTCTGGCCCACCTGGGCAGGAAGCAGGTGCCCTGTGGATGGGAGTGTCAGCCTGGGTGAGTAGCTTGACAGCTCTGGGAAGGCCTCCAAATAGTCCAGGTGCTATTGTACTGTTGAAGTTTCATTCCTTTGGTTAGGTCAGTGGTTCAACTCTGGTTACGCATGGAATACCGAGAAGCTTAAAATTCTCCACCTTAGGCCCCACCCCAGGCCGTCTAGATGAGAACCTCGGAAAGTAGAGAACGGCATCAGCATTGTTTAGGAAGCTTCCTCGAGTGATTCTATGCGGCCAAGGATCAGAACTCCTCCTTCTGGGGCTGCTCTCTCAGACGGTGTTCTTGGACATGCAGGCAATCCTGGGTCCATGTTCTGGAAGGTCCCTTTGGCTTTTTCGAAAGGCACGATGGAGATGGGGGCAGGATGGGAGAGTCCTAACATGCTGGGACTCTGGTGTCTTTGTGTGCATTCATTGACCTGCGATTTCTCTTTGGGTCTTGGCTTTTGGGGCACATGGTGAGCCTGGTACGGAAGAGCCAGCTAGAACAAGAGGGAAAAATCACTGTCCTCCTACTTAGGAATTTGGAATTTTGTCCAGAATCAGCCGTGGCAGGAAAGTGGGTGCCAGGACACTTTACACCACCTGGAAGAAGTATCTAAGTATGGAGATCAGGGTGGGCCAGTCTGACCCCACAGTCAGACCTAGCCCTTGGCCTGTTTTGTATACTCTGAGCCAAGAATGGTTTTACAGGGCCTGCATACCCTCAATATTTGCTATCTGGCCCTTTACAGAAAAAGTGTACCTCACCCTGATGTAGATGGTCAGGCCTGCAAGCTCAGGGTCAAAGCAATGCTTAAGAGTCCCCTCTCCAGACGGGGCGGGCCCTGTTGCACCTGCCTGTCCCAGAGACTTTAATGCTTGTGCTGAGCAGAGACCGACCTCCCAGCCACAGCCACAGTGGCCACACCGTCTGCTGTTAGGTGGAGCTGAGCGGGGACCCACGGTCACAGAGTGGACCGCGCCCTAGGGAAATGTAAATGCACTTGGCTCATTTCCGTGGGGAAATCCATGTTTGTAAACTGGTGAGCAAACCCAGCACCTCCCTGGGTCATCTTCTCCACCCCTTTTTATTTGAGATGGGCAGCCTGGATACTGAAGCTGAGAGCATGAGGGTACCTGGATGGCAGAGTCCCTGCTAGACAGGGACCAGCCCTCTGCCTCCACAGAATGGGTCAGAAACAAGTCCCCAGAGGCCTGCTTAGCTCCCAGGCGCCCTGATTGCAGACAAGGGCTCGGCTGTAGATCTTCTTGTGGAGGAGGCTTGAATGCTTGCTGCCCTTCCCCTGCTGTCCTGTGGGGATTGCCTTGAAGAAAGTGGAAGGCCCTCTGGGGAGTGTCAGGCACAATCTCCTTACTGTGTTTTAGTTCAACCTAGAAAGAAGCCCACACTGACATTTACTGAGCAAGGGCCTATTACATGTTGATCCTAGGCTGAGTGCTGTAAGGGCTCCACAAGCAGTTAGGTACAAAGCCTGCTTGGGAACCCTATTTCTCCCCTTCCAGTCCATGCTGTAGGGTGTGGAACATAATAGGAGGTACTTGATAATTGCTGTTGAATCACTGAACTCAGGTTTGAGCAATAGTCCTTTCCTCTAGAAATTTGAGTGGCTCCCCGACGTCTTCCATTAGAGGCCTTGCTTCGCTATCAGGCATTTGTAGGATGTTCAGAGTTTGGCCCCTACTTGTGTGGCCATTTTCTTCTCCCAGTATTGCTCAGGCTGCAGGCCCATTTACCATTCTCAGAACTTGCCCTGTTTGTGTCTTTGGCCCGTCTGGAATGAATGCCTCGTGGCTCAGAGGGTATAGTGCCTGCCTGCAATGCAGGAGACCTGGGTTTGATCCCTGGGTCGGGAAGATTCCCTGGAGAAGGAAATGGCAACCCACTCCAGTATTGTTGCCTGGAGAATCCCTTGGACAGAGGAGCCTGATGGGCTACAGTCCATGGGGTTGCAAATAGACACAATTGAGTGACTTCACTTCTTCACTTCATTCTGACGATGGATTCTCCCAACATCACTGACCTGGGAAGTCCTTTCTGTCCTTCCATATGCGGTTCACATGTTGTCTCTAGAACCCTTCTGATATACTCCACCTCCTTTAGACGACTGTTTTCCTCCTTAAATTCCCAGGGTAAAAAAGATGATTTACTGAATGCTTCTTATGTGCTAGAAACTATTCTAAGCCCTTTTCATGTAGTAGTTTATTAAAGTTTAGCCACAGGGACTGGTCCAGTGATTAAGACTCCATCCTTCTACTGCAGAGGGCATGAGTTAGATCTTTGGTTGGGGAACTAAGATCCTTCATGCTACTCAGTGTGGCCAAAAAAAAAAAAATCCTTGCAAAAATCCCAAGAGAGTTGTTTCTGCTCTATTGTTAACTGAGTTTTACAACTGAAGTAACTGAAACAATAAAGATGGAGTAGCTTTCCAAAGGTTTCACAGCTAGTAGGTGTCAGAATCAGAATTGGAACCCAGACGTGCAGTTCCATTTGCCTTAACCACACTTCCCTGTCTGCCCGGTATTGTATTGGTTGTGATACTGCCTTGTGTGGATATGTTTCTGGATTATGAGCCTTTTTGAGCAGGGCTCTTTTTTTTCCATATTGGTACCCTCATAGCCCTTAAGTGTTTTACAGGTAGTGGGTGCTCAGTACTTGCAGTACACTGAGTCCATCTTCTTGCTTTTGATCCACTGGAAGGGACCTTTGATTTTAAGGATGGCAGGTCCAGGACTAGTGTTCAGGGCAAATAAGATTCAGCTCCCCACAATGTTCAGAACACAAGGTGGAGCCAGCTGCTATGGGAACCCCTGGGACCAACTACCTTACCTGCCTCTCAGATACTGTCCAACCTGGGTTACTCAGGGTATTATGTACCTGAGTGTCAGGAAACCATGAAAGTGAGCATCATCAAATGCTCAGAGAGATAAGCCTTGATCTGCCTTGATCTTACCCAGTGGGAGATTTTCCCACGGGGAGATTCCTGAAAGTGAATGACTAATGGAGGAAAACTCAACAGGGTCAGCCTGTCATTCAGGGGTTACTTAGTACTTCTGTTAAGAAATTCAGAGCACCTTTTAGACCCGTGGGATGTTCTCTTTGCTGCTCCTGAAACAGTCCTGCGTGTCTAGGAAGGACTGAGGCCCTCCCCTGCCCCCGCCCCATCTGATATGTACTGTGCTGTGCAAAGTCGCTTCAGTCATGTCCAACACTTTGCGGCACTATGGACTATAGCCCGACAGGCTACTCTGTCCATGGGATTTTCCACATGAGTACTGGAGTGGGTTGCCATTTCCTCCTCCAGAGGATCTTCCTGACTCAGGGATGGAACCCATGTCTCCTGCGCTGGCAGAACTTTCCCTGTCTCTGATATAGTCCCTCTCAATCTTTATTATTGCTGTAACCGACTGTTAGTTGCTCCTGTCTGACTCTTTGTGACCCCATGAGATGTAGCCTGCCACGCTCCTCTGTCCATGGGATATCCCAGGAAAGAATACTGGAGTGGGTTGCCCTCTCTGACTACTAAGATATTTTAAAAATATTTATCTGTATTTATTTGTTTGACTGCACTCACTGGGTCTTTGTTGCAGCATGTGGGATCTTAGATCCTGTAAGCCTGTGGGACCTAGTTCTGTGACCAGGGATTGAACCTGGGCCCCTTGCATTGGGAGTGTGGGGTCTTAGCTACTGGACCACCAGGGAAGTCCCTACTATGTTTTTTATTTTAAAAATGTACACATACTTGGAACAGGTGCAGACATTGCAGAAATCCCACTTTGCAAAAGACCACCACCACCACCAGCAGGTAGTCATGTTTCCTTAAAGACATTTTTTCCCCCACAAATATATACAAATTATCAGAGTGTATTTTAAAAACAGGTTATTTTTTCCCAGCACTTGTCTTTTTTCACATGACAGTCCATTTGAGCATCTTACTAAGAAGGATCAGATCCTGTTCCAAGCTGGATTTAAATTGCATCTGTGCCATCAGTCCATTGTGGATCAGTGCTGATTACAGAATGTAAGCACCGCGTGTAGTCCATGCCCTCAGGTTTCCACAAAGGCCCTCCTAATGACAAGAGTAAACACACTGCACAGGGGTGGGTGGAGCCGCAAGCGCCTGGCGCACCTGCGGGTTAGCTTTGAAGTCAGATGTTTATTTTACGTTCTTGTTTTATTTGAATTCATTATCTATCACCAGGTAAAACTGATAGTTTAGAGAAATGCATTCTCTTTAGCCTGTGAATTTGTGTTCCGTAGTGTAAATATAGCCTGAGGAGAGATGCAGAAAATGTGTTGAGGAAAATCAGCATTTTGGGTGGACAGATAAAGAACTGTCTCCATCGGGGGGAGGGGCTTCTCAGTTTTGAGTGATTGGAGTCATGGAGTCCCTTCTGGACCTTGTCTTTTCTTCCGGTTTTCAGTTTATTCAAAAAATGATTGCCATTAGGGATTACTCCTCTAGGGCAATCAGCCTATAAAGCTATCAGTTGTTATACTAATTCCCTCTAGATCCATTGGCCAAATTATTTTTATCATGGAAAGCAGAGCCAGAAAGCCAAGTCAGCCTATATCATTTTGGAGCTTGTAGGCTGATGACATTATTTAGATAAAAATAAAAATATCTAACAGTGATAGAAGCTTACTATGTGCCAGAATCTTCATTTACCTGTATTTTACCCTTGAGATTCAGAGAAATCAAATAGCTTCCTCATAGTCAGCACAGCCTAGTAGGTGTTGGAAACTGTGAATATGTGTGTACACCTGTGCAAGTGTGTATCTCTGTGTGGACATGTGTGTGTGTGGTACAGGGTATGGTACAAGAGAAAAGTACTTCCTTTTCTCTGCAAAACTCTGCTGTGGATCGGATCTGGCCTACCAGAGTTGATTATTGAGCATCACAGACTTGGATTACCTGCCTGGTGTGAGTTACATTTTGATGTTCATGCAAATGCCCACTGGTTTCAACCAGCCCAAGTGGCTTGAACTCAAAGGATTACCTCTTTCTGGAGATCCTCGGATTCCCGTCAGCACTATTTGTCAGCTGAGAGAGCTGTGTGCCGGAATGGCTTGGTTTCTCTATGACCAGCATGACTGGCAATGAGCTTTGAAGGTTCGTGCAAAGTTGGCCATGTAAGAGGGAGTGATATTGCTGCGGGTCAGGTCACGTCTCTCCCTGGGGTCACTCGAGCCGGAACTTGCCCAGAGAAGAGTGAGATGGAGAAGGATCTCGAAACCAAATCTTGTGGCTGAGAGGACTGGATTGTTTAGTGCAGAAGAAAGGACATTCAGGGTGATGAAGAGCAAAGGGAATTCTGCTACAGTCCCTGGGGGTACCCTGGGTCTGTTAGGTAGGAGGTCTGAGGAAGCACTGTTTAAGTCCGTTATCAGGAAGTTAGAGGTGTCAGGTAGCAAAATGAGGTGCCTCAGAGGAAGGCAGTGGTGAGAGTGGAAGTGCTAATGTGTGTTCCCAATGGGCTCTCACCTTTACGGGGGAAATGTTACCCTCAGGCTGGGTGTCCATCTGCCAGGTACATTGTTGGGTGAGGAGGTCCCTTCATAGGCTGGCAGGTTGGATGTCAAAGGTCTTTTACAATCGGATCCAACTGTGGGCTTCTTAGATGCAGGGTGCTTTTCTCAGAGGCTGCCCTGTGGACCAGTGCATAACTGTGACTGCAGACCAGGTTGGGGGGTATATATTAGTTTACTGGAGTTGCTGTAAAAAAAAAAAAAAAAAGTACAAGTCAAGTGACTTAAACAACAGCAACATATTTTCTCCTGATTCTGGAGATTGGAAGTCCAAAGTCAAGGTGTCGACAGGATTGGTTCCTTCTGAGAGCAGTGAGGGCGGAATCTGTTTCAGGCCCATCTCCTTTGTTTGCTTACATGGTGCACTCCCTGTATGCATGTGTGTCTCCCAATTTTCCCTTTATTTAAGGACACCAGTCATTGGGATTAGGACCTACCCTAATGACCTCATTTTACAAACTGGAAAATTCTTAGAGATGAGAGTGCCAGACCACCATACCTTTCTCCTGAGAAACTTGTATGCAGATCAAGAAGCAGCAGTTAGAACTGTACATGGAACAACGGGCTGGTTTCAAATTGGGAAGGGAGTAAGTCAAGGCTGTATATTGTCACCGTGCTTATTTGACTTACATCATGTGAAAGTACATGTATCAAAGTACATCATGTGAAAAGCCGGGCTGGATGAATCACAAGCTGGAATCAAGATTGCAGGGTGAAATATCAACAACCTTAGTTAGATATACAGATGATACCACCCTAATGGGAAAAAGTGAAGAGGAACTAGAGAGTCTTTTGATGAATGTGAAAGAGGAGAGTGAAAGAGCTGGCTTAAAACTCAGCATTCAAAACACTAAGATCATGGCATTTGGTCCCATCACTTTACGGCAATTAGAAGGGGAAAATGTGGAAACAGTGACAGATTTTCTTTTCTTGGGCTTCAAAATCACTGTAGATGGTGACTGCAGCCAGAAAATTAAGATGATTGCTCCTGGGAAGACAAGCTATAAAAAATCTAGCCAGCGTATTAAAAAGTAGAGACATTATTTTGCCAACAAAGGTCCAAAGGTCCATATAGTCAAAGCTCCATTTTTTCATTACTGTGTACACATGTGAGAGTTGGGTCATAAAGAAGGCTGAGCACTGAAGAATTGATGCTTTTGAACTGTGGTGTTGGAGAAGACTCTTGAGAGTCCCTTGGACTGCAAGGAGATCCAACCAGTCAATCATAAAGGAAATCAATCCTGAGTATTCATTGAAAGGACTGATGCTGAAGCTGAAGCTCCAATACTTTGGCCACCTGATGCAAAGAGCTAACTTATTGGAAAAGACCCTGTTGCTGGGAAAGATTCAACGCAAAAGGAGAAGAAGGTGGCAGAGGATGAGATAGTTTGATTGCATCACCTACTCAATGGACATGAATTAGAGCAAATTCCAAGAGATGATGGAGGAGAGTGGGGCCTGGTATGCTGCAGTCCATGGTGTTGCAAAAAGTCAGACATGACTTAGCGGCTGAACAACAAGCACCGCTATAAAGACTCTATTTTCAAAAAAAGTCACATTCTGAGGTACTAGGAGTTAGGACTCCTATGTATACATTGTAGGGGGACAGAATTGCACCCATAACAGGGACAGGCTATGCTCTCATGAGTGTGTGGGGCTGCGGGCTGGGCGCTCTGGGTGCTGCTTTGAATCTCTGTTTTTTTCCTTTGGTGGTGTTTTTTAATGGTAGGATAAAAAGCAACACATTTTCCACTTCTCTCCAGAATATATCACAGTAGGATCAGGCTGTGATAATAGGGTGAAATAAACATCATGTGGCATTAAGTACATTGTCACTGTTGTGTGACCATCACCACCATCCATCATCTTTTCAAACTGAAGCTCCATATTACTAAAGAATAACTCAGTCCTTGGCAACCAGCATTCTTCTCTCTGTCTCTGTGAATTTGACCATCCTGGGGACCCTGTGTAAGTGGAACCATACAGGTTTGTCTTTTCATGACTGCCTTATTTCACTTAGCATCATGTCCTCAAGGTTGCTCCATGTCATAGCATGTGTCAGAAGTTTTGCTCCTTTATACGGCTGTGTAAATATTCTGTTCTATGTATATACACATTTTATTTACCTACTCATCCATTGATGGACATTTGGGATGTTTCCACCTTTCACCTATTGTGAATAATGCTGCTGTGGACATGGATATATAGACTTAACATTTTTTTGTGTGATTAAACATGTACATGTCTGTTATAGGAAAATTCGACATAGAGTCAAGTAGAAAGCCCTTTCCCACCCCTCCACCACTGTGTAAAGCTTGGCCTCTACCCCTCTAGCTGTATTTTGAAATCAGATCATTCTGTACTGTAATGGAACGTGAGCCATTTAAAAAAATGTTTGAATTCTATGAAGCTATTCAGTAGTTTGCTAAAGAAGGAAAGCATAAAACAAACAGGGAGGTGGTGAGTGCCTGTGATGGGCCTGGCGGAAGCTGGTCTTTCCCCAGCATCCCCTGTGTGATTTGTGCCATCATTCCCATTGCTAAGGAGGCGACGGAGGCTCCGAGAAACCCCAGGTGATCTGGCTCCTTCTGCCCCGCATGCAGGTTTATAACTGGTCTCTCCTCTCTTCTCTCCCAGGCAAATGTCTGCAGACTACGGCTGACTGTGCCTCCTGAGAACCCGGTGCCTGAGCCGAGTGAAAAGAAGGTTGAAAGAAGAGAGCAGGTAAGCCATCTCTGAGGCGAAGTCTTGACCAGTTTGTTGCTGTTTTATGCTGTGCGGCATGTGGGATCTCGGTTGCTTGACCAGAGTTTGAACCCTTGCCCCCTGCAGTGAAGCACAGAGTCTTACCCACTGGGCTGCCAGGGAAGTCCCTCCCCTCTTTGTACCCTTTTATTTGAACCCCTTCCCCTGCTGTCCTCCATCCAGGCTGTTCACAGAGCCTGCGTGTCAGCAGCTGTGTGATGAAAGGCCCCCCACCCACCATCTTCCCAGAAGTCTGGCTGCTCGGCCTGGCCGGCGGGGTGGCCTCGGGACCCTGCTGTCGCTTCTAGGTGAATGCCGGCTGTGTGTTGCCTTGCAACTCTAGGGGCGCTGGCTTTGGTGACAGGTGTGGTGGCAGGGGACGGGTTTTTCCTGAAAGAGCCCGACCAGTTGAGTCAAAGGGCCTATTGTGAGCTGCGGCCGGGCCTGAGCCTTTCTCTGTGGCCGGAGCCAGAGGCCCAGCTCTTGGGATGGGGCTGCTGCCTGGAGAGGAGTGGCCCCAAAGCAGCTCTGGCAAGGGCACCCGGCTGCGGGGAGGAGGAGCCGAGCAGGCCTTTTTGTGCCAGCTGCTGTGCTAAGTGCTGGGCTGCAGAGATAAGTCTGACCTTGGCCTTGCCTTGAGGAGCTGACAGATTTTCAGGTGAGACAGACATATAAATAAACCAAGCTGCCGTGATAGTTCGAGTGTGAGGATCCTGAAGTGTAAGCAGGGCTCTGGGAACATGGAGGATCGGGCTGTATCAAAGGACCCAAAAGCCTGTTTGAAAGGGCTCTCACTGCTAAAAATGGAAACATTTCAAAATCAAAAGAATTAATGACAATGATGAATTATGACACATTAAATAATAAAAAAACCCCTCATGGGTTTATAGTAATAGATTATAAAAGGGACAGCTCTTTTTTTTTTTTAATATAACATCAGCTGATAAATTTAGATAATTTCTTGTTTTGTAACCCCCATGCCAGGTCATCAATGAATGTAAAAACTAGTTGGTGAAAGATTACCTGGAGCAGTATATTGATGTGGGCTCAGAGTATGACCTCACTGATCACTTACAGGCTCTAGAGGCACAGTGCCACAGTATGGCAGCCAGTGGTTCTACCAGGAGATCTGATTCGGCTTTGCCAGGACTGGGCAGCCTGGTATTCTGTGACTTCTGGTATGATGCAGTTAAGAAATAAATAATTGTTACCTGTAATATTCATGCCAAACTTGTGTAACTGAATCTAGTAATAAGGAGACAGAAAAATCCAAAATGTGGGATTGTCTATAAAAAAATTAGCCAGACTCCCTTAATAGATTTAACGTTATTAAAAAAAAAAAGAATCTATTGGAGATAAAAGAGATGAGAGAGACTTAACATTATTATAATGAATTAAACGTTGATTAAATCCTGGGTCCCATATATATATATATATATATATATATATATATGTATGTATCTTTTGCTACATCTTCCCTGGTGGCTCAGAGGTTAAAGCATCTACCTCCAATGCGGGTGACCCAGGAGCGATCGCTGGGTTGGGAAGATTCCCTGGAGAAGGAAATGGTAACCCACCCCAGTATTCTTGCCTGGAGAATCTTTTGATACAATATCAAGTTGTACAATTTTGAACATAAACCCATATATTACATATTATTAAAAAATGGTACTTTTCTTACTCATGATAATGGTACATTGGTAATATATCTTAACTGTTCTTTTGGCTTCTCTTTATCTTTGAACATTTTCCAAAGAAAAAGTTTAGCGGTAAAAGCTCATAGGCAGAGAGAGTGGGAGTGGTCAGGCTTTGGCTGCTGAACCCCAGCCGATGACCAGGGGCCTGTGTTGCTGGAGGTGTAGGTCCCCTCTGCTCTCACTGGTCCCCTCTCTGTCCATCCTTTCAGAGCTGAGAGATTGGTCAGAGGAGTGGCCCTAGGCTGTGTCCAGAGGCTCACGGGCAGCTTAGCACATGGGGAGTCAGAATGACCACTTGCTGGAGAAGAGGCCCAGGCTGGGGCAGGTGACAGGACAAGGGCCCCAAATGCATGGTAGAGGCAGTGGGGAGTTGGGTCTGTCAGTGTTAGCTCTGAGCTGCACGCAGTGGGGAGTTGGGTCTGTCGGTGTTAGCTCTGAGCTGCACGCAGTGGGGAGTTGGGTCTGTTGGTGTTAGCTCTGAGCTGCACGCAGTGGGGAGTTGGGTCTGTTGGTGTTAGCTCTGAGCTGCACGCAGTGGGGAGTTGGGTCTGTTGGTGTTAGCTCTGAGCTGCACGCCTGGGAAGATGTTTGTGAGGGGCTTCTGCGTGCTAACACTGGGGTAGTAGGTGCTGTGAGGCACCGGAGGGCATGCTACTGCTCAAGAAGAGTCAAGTATTACCTAAGAAAGTGGCAATCTGTTCTATGTCACAGGCGTGTTGGTCTTCACGTTGTGTCCCGATTTGTCTGTTGACCTTGAACAGTGCTTTTCAAACTTTTAAAACCAGTTAGACCCTCTTTAAAAAAAAAAAATCAAAATGTCATCCTGAAGCCACATGTAATCCAGGTGAAAGTGGTGCTCATGGGGGCCGAAGTCCTCCCAGTTTCCCTGCACCCCAGGACCCTCCTGCCCAAGAACTCCTGGAGCACAGGGCAGAAACTCCAGGGAGAGACTGTGCCCAGATGCCAGACTCGGCAGACGAGGTGTGCAGCCTGCGTGCCAATCTCTGATGAATTGGTGACTCACTGCAGAAAAACGGGTAGAGAGGAGGAGGGTGGGGCTGGCTCTTACCCCAGACCCAAAGTCCTTGGGTGGTGGCAGCACTTGAAGGTCCTGGTGGTAACTGTGAGGCTGTTCTGGGTGATTCTGTCACCACTTCCTGGCCAGGTGCCTGGTCTTGAGTCACTGGGAGCCAGAGGTGAGCACCAGCGAGGAGGTCCTGGGGCTGCTAGCCCCCCTGATGTCCTTCAGTGTGGCTGCCCCTCTCTGTGACATTGTATGTAGTCCACAAAATTGCAGGATACCAAGAACACTGGAGAGGTGACTTCTTCCTTTGGTTCCTTTGTCTGTGGTGTGACAGCTGGGGGACTGAAGCTCGCTCAGATAAAGAGGCTGTGAACGGCCTGATGGGATGCTGATGAAGCGGAACTTCTCAGAGGATTTCCGGGGCCCTGTTAGAGCTGCAGCCCACTGAAGGCAGAGCTGGATCTTGTTCTTTTTCACAGTCAGGGAAGATGCACAGCGTTGTTTTTTTTGTTTGTTTTTTTTTGGCTATGCTGGGTCTTCGTTGCTGTGCCTGCTTTTCTCTGTTTGTGGCAAGTAGGGGCTACTCTCCAGTTGCAGTGTGCAGGCTTCTCATCACAGTGCTTCTCTTGTTGGGGAGCATGGGTTCTAGAGCTTTTGGGCTTCAGCAGCTGCAGCACGTGGGCTCTAGAGCACAGGCTCAGTAGAGTTGTGGCCCATGGGCTTAGTTGTCTTGCGGCATGTGGAATCTTCCCGGATCAGGTATCGAATCCACATCTCCTGCATTGACAGGTGGATTCTTTACTGCTGAACCACCAGGTAAGCCCTGCATAATGTCTTTTGAGGGAGCTATGGGGCAGTTGGCTGCACAGAAGCACCACTGCTAGCTGGGCCATTCTGTCTACTGGCCCCAAATCATTAGGGAGAGGAATTACTCACAGGGCAGTGGTGGAAGGGTGTGGCAGGTGGTTCAGGTTGCCCAGCTTCATGATGGGGTGTTTAGAGGCTTCTGGAGGCAATGACAACAGAGGCGGCGTCTTTCTCTGGAGTCATGGGTTCCTCAGGCGGGTGTGGAGGGCTTCCTGCTCCCGAGGCAGATGCTGGGGCGCCTGTTCCTCTTAATCTTTCTCGAATGGAACATCCCATCTGCCCCAAACCTGCTTTCCCCAGTCCACCAGATGACTCCCAGACACTTTGTTCCTCTGCTGCTAGTTTCCTCATCTTTCAAGTAGGCACATGAAAGCCTGGTTGCAAAGAGTAACTGAGTTGGAGTATGCAAAGGTTCCCCAACTGCGTCTGGCCTGTAATACTGATTAGAGAAAAGTGAAAAGTGAAAGTCGCTCAGTCATGTCCAACTCTTTGTGACCCCATGGACTGTAGCCCACCAGGCTCCTCTGTCCATGGGATTCTCCAGGCAAGAGTACTGGAGTGGGGTGCAATTCCTTTCTCCAGGGAATCCTCCCGACCCAGGGATCAAACCCATGTCTCCCTCAGAGCAGGTGGATTCTTTACTGTCTGAGCCACAGGGGAAGCCCACTGACTAGAGAGGCGAGGGTTAAATGTCAGATGCTTCCCCTTGACTGTCAAACCCAGTGGCCCTGGTTCTTCACCTTTCTCCCCAGGCACTGGGAGAAGTCATTCTCCTTTCTGAAATTGCCCATCCTGCGTCTCCTCCCTCTTGGGCTGTGCCTGCTGCATCTTTTCGGATAGTATGTCCTCCTCTGAGCATCCCTCTGCCAATACACCTGGGCCTGGCTTCTTCTCTGCACAGACCTTGCCTCAGAGAACTCTTCTTTGGTGATGATACCACCTCATATGCCAACCTTGCTCTCCCAAGCCCTGTCCTACTGTGGCCATGCTGGTGTTCAGTGTTCTTTACATGGTGTTTCTTTTATGTACAGATATTTTATTGCTGTTTTACCATTATTTTTGTATTTAAAAATATGAAATCCAGTCTATGGCCATACCACCCGAACATGCCCGTTCTTGTCTAAAAGTATGAAATCTGGATCATTGGTGTGCACAGATATGGGTGGCTCAGTGGTAAAGAATCTGCCTGAGTGTAGGAGACATGGATTCGATCCCTGAGTCAGGAAGATTCCCTGTAGTAGGAAATGGCAACTCCAGTATTCTTGCCTGGGAAATCCCACGGACAGAAGAGCCTGGTGGGCTACAGTCTATAGGGTCCAAAGAATCGGATGTGATTGAGCACCCATACACATCCCATTTTATAGTTGAGGAAACTGAAGCACAAAGAGATTAAGTAACTTGCTTGAAGTGATACAGCCCTAATCTGTGGGGTCTCAAGGAGTCAGGCACAACTAAACACACACGCAGATAACCAGGAAGTTATCTTGATTGGAACATAGGTAACGCACTTAGACAATGTTCTGACCCTGTGAGAACAAAGCGCCTCACGCATCTCAATGCCCATTTCCTGATGGCCAGTGAGAACGAGTGTCTTCTCTTATTTTTTCCTCATATGTGTCCCTTTCAGAGCCATGTACTTCGAGGGGACTGATGGCGTCATCTTGGAAATGAGGCAGAGATGTTAAGGCCGCCACGAGGAGGGTGTGTGGGTTCGAGGGGAGGGAATCGAGAGGCAGTTCTCTGCACCCAACTCCCTATACCTCTGGGAGTCTGACGCCCCCTTCCCTTCTTTCCTCCTCCTCTTTCTAGTCCAACCTTCTCTTTTCCAGAATAATTCATTTTTACTGGAACCTTCTTCCTCAAATAACCTACCTGATTAAGTCCTGGTTTTGGCCCTCTGACATAAAATGGCAAATGATGACAAAGGGTAGAAGATGATAAGTTGATGCCTCTCCCTTTATTTCAATATTTATGTGTTTACCTGGCTGCACCAGGTAAATAGTTGCAGGATCTTCGGTCGTCACTCTTTATTTGCAACGTGTGGGCTCTTAGTTACAGCATGTGGGATCAAACCCAGGCCCCCTGCATTGGGAGCGCAGAGTCTTAGCCACTGGACCACCAGGGAAGTCCTTTCTTCTTTGAAATAAGATAGCTATATTTGATTATTGTAAGGAAATAAATGTCAAAATGTCAGTAGTGTGCATTGGTTCACTTGTTGGTTCCATTGTTGCACTGCTGGTTGGACTGTAGGACTCAGACCCTGCAGCCAGTTCCTCTTGCATGACCACTTGGCCCATTGGTCTGCCCTCACCAGACAGGTTTACTTATCATCTCGCAACCCCATGACATCTGCTTCCTCTTTAGAATCCTTGCTAAGTCTCTAGCCTGTGCCTGGAGCCTCTCCCCAGCTGTCTCTCAGTTTATCCAAGTCTTCTCATCCTCAAAGGCGCCACCAAAGGCCTGCTTCCCTGAGACCCTCCTGCCTGCCTGTGCTTGGGTGATTATTCCCTCTCTTAAGCATCAGGACACCCGGGCAGCCCTCTCCCTTAGCACGTAGCCATCTGCTGCTAAGTACTTCACATATGTACACATACGTATTCTTGCCAAGTCTGATACAACATGTACATATGTGTGTGTGTGTGTGTTAGTTGCTCAGTCGTGTCCAACTCTTTGTGATTCCCATGGACTATAGCCCTCCAGACTCCTCTATACATGGGATTTCCCAGGCAAGAATACTGGAGTGGGTAGCCATTCCCTTCTCCAGGGGATCTTCCCAACCCAGGATTGAACCCAGGTCTCCTGCATTGCAGGCGGATCCTTTCCCATCTGAGCCACCAGAGAAGCCCTGTGTACCTATATACACACACATAAAATGTGCAGTCTTTTAATTTTGTCTCCCAGACCCTAGATCTCTGCCTTGCATGTAGTTGGTGCTTAGTGAGTGACTGGCTTGTGGTGATTCAGTTTTGTATTCGTTTCCTTGGCCTGCCGTAAAATGTACCACAAACTGAGGGGGCTTAACCAACGGAAATCTAGTGTCACAGTTTTGGAGACCAGAAGTCCAGGATCAAGGTGTCAGCAGGGCCCTGCTGTCTCTGAGAGCTCCAGGGAGGCAGCCATCCTTGGCTTTTTCAGCTTTCGGAGGCTCTTGGCAATCCGTGGCTATGGCAGCATCACTCCAGCTTTACCTGGTGTTCTCCTGTGTGAATATGTCTCTGGATCCAAATTGTCCTCTTTTTACAAGGACACTAGTCATATTGGATTAGCTCTTACTCTCATCACCTCTTATTAACTTGTCCCTGTCCCCAAATAGGGTCCAATTCTGAGGTTCTGGGGAGAAAGACTCCAACATGCTCTCTATTTGCAGAACACAGTTCAACCCATGATAAGTTTCTTTGTGAACTATTATCACCTTAAATTGTATTAACAACTCGGGTGAATGAGCGATGAACTTTTATTTACATATTAAAATTCGTTAATTATAGGTAAGAGGAAATGCTGATTGGGTTGTAGACACACATTTCATGTTGAGGAATTGACCTGTTTGCTAAATTGTTGAACATTAAAGTTGGTAGTAAATAATTTTGAAATTAAACCCCTGTCATTTTCAAAGAACTTTGTGAATGTGTATACATTTATATTCCTATCCAAATCTGTATGGAGTATATTTTTATAGAGACATAGACATACACACACACAAATAAGAAACCAAATCAACACCCCCTTTATCACGTTGTATCAGGGTCTCACTGTATAGTTGAATTTTAGAGAATACTGTCTGAGCTCTGCCGATTCTCAGTCTGTGCAGTGGTGAAGTTTTTCCCAGTTGACTAAGTAGCTTGAAGTAGACAATATTTTGAATAGCTAACATCCCACTGTCATAGATATCCTTGGAGTGATGTATGTTTCTAAAGAAGCTGTTTTTCTGTAAACCTTGGAGAACCCTGACTGAGAGAGAGCAGATACATGTGTATGTATGAAAAGTCGGGGGCTTTCATAGTCCAGTAAAATGGTTAAAAGGAAACCTTCGCCGTTTGGTTTTATAGTCTTCCAAGTCTTTAAAGCCTAAAAGCCCCGGATGAATAGGCCTGCTGAGTTCTTGTCCTTGGTGTGACTGTTTATACAATATCCCGGCACTGCCGTGATTCAGATGCGGCTGGGGCCTCCCTGGTGATAGTGTGTAGGACTCTCTGTGCCTCTCAGAGATAGCAGCCCCTGGAAGGGCAGAGAGTCCTGGGTTCTGGTGCTGGCGGCCTGACCACTCAAGGTCATGGGCAGGCCACTCAAGTCATCTCCAGGGGCCTCAATTTCCTCTTCTGGCAAGGGAAATGTTAGCCTGGAGCAGCTTTTTTCTAAATTTCTTTAGTTCTGGGACTCTCTATTCAAATAAATATGAATGACAGTGCCATCTGTAGAACAGTGAAGGTGCAGTGACTGGTTTAATAGAAGGTCAGGGCTCAATGGCTGCCCCAGCAGTGTGCCCGCCCCCACCTCATCAGACACTGAGGAGAGATGGGAGACCATGTAAAAACTGCTGCCACAACTCTTCCATTTTCCTAACTTCCCAAGACTTTGTGTTTCTTTCCTCATGCGGAGAAACCAAGGCCAGTTCAAGCGTGAGCATGTCACTGTCAGAGTGAATCTGATGACTGAGATGGAACAGCAAAAAGACGCCAGAGGAGAGAGGTGGACAGACAGGCAGAAGCATCCAGATGGACATGGAGAATCTAGGAGGAAATCAGATACTCAGAAATCTAAAGCCACGGCCACAAACTATAGAATCTGTCAGTATCTGTTAGTATGCCCGGCAGTGCACCAGATGACTCATTATGTTGTTCTGTGTTTTCCTTGAAACAAGCTTCTGAAATCGATGGTATTATCCCCATTTTACATTCAGGACCTTAAGTAAGTCACGTGCACAGGGCCACACAGCTAGTAACGCTTTGCAGTTCTTACTCAGGTCTGTGCCCTGGCGAGTCGTCATGGTGACGTCAGCTTGCATGCTTCCTCCTATCAGGAAGGTCTGGTATCAGTCAAGGTAACTTACCTAAGGTGTGTACTGTACCACTGGGTTCCAGAAGAGAACTGACCCCCCCCCCCCCGCCCCGCCTCACCTCTCCCCAGGTACTCTTCTCTTTCCTGGAGTTTTTAGGCCTAAGCAGCTATTGTCGACGTAGAATGGAGTATTATCTTTAAGAAGTTATTCTTATAAGGATACTATAGAACTAAATTTTCTTGTGAGATTTTTTTTTTTTTGGCTGTGCCAGGTCTTAGTTGCAGCACGTGAACTCTTCCTTGTGGCATGAGGGCTCTAGTTCTCTGCGTGCGTGCGTGCTAAGTCGTTTCAGTTGTGTCCGACTCTGTGCGACCCTGTGGACTGTAGCACACCAAGGTCCTCTGTCCATGGGATTCTCCAGGCAAGAATACTGGAGTGGGTTGCCATGCCCTTCTCCAGGGGATCTTCCTGACCTAGGAATCAAACCTGGCCCCTGCACTGGAAACCTTAGCCACTTGGACCCCCAGGAAAGTCCCTCTTGTGTGATTTCTGCTTGACTAGAAATTTTCTTTTCCTTCTCATCTTTAAGCATTCAAAGTGATCTGTCTTTTTGCAACCATAAGTTTATGTAGGAAGTGGTCTCTATTCATTCTTGTGAGATAGTTAAAAACAACAAATATCTTAGTTACTCAAAGGTCTCCACTTATCTGAGGGGACAAGCCTGCCCATCCCCTCTGTATTCCAGAGGGAATAGTCTTAGTCCTCTCCCAGACTGTGGAAGAGCCCCAGAGGCTCAGTTATAGTGTCCATTTTTGTCATAATCAGACAGAACAATGTCAAGCATGAATAATGACCAGGAACCATAATTTGCTATGATGGACACACAGGTCAGACCACATTCCTGAAAGTGATCGCTTCTGCCTGCAGGATGGATCCAGCGCCCAGACACTCAGCATTGAAAGAGTCCCCGGGTCACCTCCTGCCTTCTGGCTGGGAAAAGTGTTAGTTGCGCAGTTGTATCTAACTCTGCAACCCCATGGACTGTAGCTCGCCAGGCTCCTCTGTCCCTGGGATTCTCCAGGCAAGAATATTGGAGTGGGTTACCATTCCCTTCTCCAAGGGATTTCCCCAAACTCAGGGAGTAAAGCCAGGTCTCCTGCATTGCAGGCAGATTCTTGACCATTTGAGCCACCAGGGAAGCCCTCTGGCTGGAAGGAGAAGTCCAAAACCAAAAGTTTTGAAAATGACTTCCCTGGTGGCTCAGATGGTAAAGCGTCTGTCTACAATGTGGGAGACCCGGGTTCAATCCCTGGGTCAGGAAGATCCCCTGGAGAAGGAAATGGCAATACACTCCAGTTCTGTTGCCTGGAAAATCCCATGAACAGAGGAGCTTGGTAGGTTACAGTCCATGGGGTCGCAAAGAGTCAGACACGACTGAGCGACTTCACTTTCACTTTCTAGTTTTCAAGTCACTCAATTCATGTTTCAGGCTGTCGAAGCCATACTGGCAGCCAGACGTGTGACCAGCTGCCTATCCTGGCCTCTGGGGCCAGGGGCTGGTGTGGCAGTCTACCAGCATTAGTTTGGATTTATGGTAGGCTGTGTTTCTGATATTATTTATTCTCTGAGACCCCTTCTATTTTTTAATTAATTACTTTTTTAATTGAAGGATAATAGCTTTACAGAATTTTGTTGTTTTCTGTCAAACCTCAACATGAATCAGCCATAGGTATACATATATCCCTTCCCTTTTGAATTTCCCTCCCATCTCCCTCCCCATCCCACCCCTCTAGGTTGATACAGAGCCCCTGTTTGAATTTCCTTAGCCATATAGCAAATTCCCGTTGGCTGTCTATTTTACATATGGTCATGTAATTTTCTACGTTACTCTTTCCATACATTTCACCCTCTCCTCCCCTCTCCCCAAGTCCGCAAGTCCGTTCCTTATGTCTGAGACCCCTTTTTGACCATGGGATGTTTTTCTTTTGTAGAATCAGTGTCTTGGATGGCCACAAACTCCAAATATTCTGACACAGGCACAGTTCCAACTATTTTCTCCTTCTTCTTGCCTTCGAGCTATACTTATTGAGTATCTATTTATGGTGAGCACTGAGGGTCTAGCAGTGACTACAACAGATAGAGCCACCGTCTCTATAGATAACCTCTGTAGAGGTGATCTCATTGCAAGATCTTATATTCTGAGTTAGGGTTTAGAAAATATGGTCATCTATCACTGAATTTATACCCCTGCTTTCCAATAGCAATAAAACCTCTATAGCAGGAGTTTAGGCTGAGTTACTTTTCTATCGTTTTTCTTTTATAAGGCGCTTGCTGCCAAGTATCTTTAGGGAAAACAGCCATAGCATGAGCCTGTAAGTAAGTTGTAAGTCACGCAAACATTCCAGGGAATAGTTTCATTGAGAGAGTCTCTGTATAGTTTACTGATGATGCCTGTCCTGAATTCTGCTGCTTTGCACAGAGGAACTTGGGATGCTCTTTCAGTTGATTATGTCCTTTTCCCTTCTTTGGCAAAAACTTTTTTGTTCTGTGCCTTTATTAGGGCTTTTGTTTTCAAGGCAATTTCATCTGCTGTTGTTTTATGTCTAGGAAGCTTTTAGTAGGCCTAGTGTACATTTTTTAAAATTTGACTTTTTTAATACCGAGCAGCATTATAAAGAAGTTGAAAAAACTTTTGCTGCTGCTGCTGCTAAGTGACTCTGTGCGACCCCATAGAGGGCAGCCTGCCAGGCTCCCCCGTCCCTGAGATTCTCCAGGCAAGAATACTGGAGTGGGTTGCCATTTCCTTCTCCAATGCATGAAAGTGAAAAGTGAAAGTGAAGTCGCTCAGTCGTGTCCGACTCTTAGCGACCCCATGGACTGCAGCCCACCAGGCTCCTCCATCCATGGGATTTTCCAGGCAAGAGTACTGGAGTGGGTTGCCATTGCCTTCTCCGTGAAAAAGCTTTTAATTATGGAGAATTTCAAACAAACAAAAGGAGACTGAATTGTGTACTGAATATTGGAACCTTCACCCAGCTAACAGCCCTCAAACCATTGTCTGTCTCGCCCTATCTCCACCCCCGTCCACTTCCTCCACCCTGTGTCCCAGATGTCATAAATAGTTTTAGTATATTTCTCTAAAAGATAAAGATTATCTCTTAATATAATCACAATGCTGTTATCATGCCTAAAAATTAATATTTATCTTATGGGGAGATTATTTTAAAGGACATGGGAGGAGAAAAATTTAGCTACAAACACAGTGCCAAACATGTCAACTCTTTTTTTTATCTGGGTTTTCCAGTTTTTGACCAAAAGCATGCTCACGTTTTGTCAAAGTAATGGAAGTCTCAGCTACTTTGCAACTTTTTCTGGATATAGATTTTATGCTTGGGGCAAATATCACCCCCTACCCCGACCCTGTGGCTTCATCTTAGAGGAACAAAGGATGTTCTCTTCAGGGGACCAACTTTACATATTCTGAGTAATTCCCCAGAACCTCTTCCAACTTTTAAAGCTTCTTATTCATTCAGCAAGTATTTATTGAGAATTCATTAAGTGTCCGTCACTGTTAGTTGCTGGGGATTATGGTGAAAAAGAAGACAGATAAGACCCTAGACTTCTTAGAACTTTGATTTGGTAGGGAAACAGGCCTTACACATATCGTGATGCTAACAGTCACTCCATCATGCTTGTGTAAGTGTAGAGACCTGACTGTCTGAAGAGTTGGTGAAGATGACCTTGAGAGAAGAACATTTCAGCCCAGCAGTGGCTCTGCAGTGAGAGGGAATAGCCTGTGTAAATGCCTGAGGCACGAAGGAGGTTGGCTGATAAAGGAAGAGAAAAGAGGCCCTGAGGCTGGAATGAAGTGGGGGACTGGAGGGACATGGATCCTGGGAGGCTGGAGAAGAGCCTCCCATCCTGGGCTCGCCTCCTCCCAGAGGCCCTGAATCTGAGAGCCCCCCTCTTGGCTCTCATAACCCTGAGGTCTGGGGCCACACAAAGCTGTGAGCTCCACTTCCTCTCCTCTAAGCTATCCTGGGGGTTTTGGTGGCTCAGATGGTAGGAATCTGCCTGCAATGCCGGAGAGCCAGCTTTGATCCCTGGATCGGGAAGATCCCTGGAGGAGGAAATGGCTACCCAATCCAGTATTCTTGTCTGGAGAATCCCATTGGCAGAGGAGTCCAATGGGCTACAGACCATGACGTTACAAAGAGTCGGACATGACTGAGTAATTAACACACAAGCTATCCTGAAGGTTTTGTGGTTAAAGAAAGAGCCTAGATTTGGAAACACAAACAGGCACTTGAATACTGCCACCTTGGAAGAAATAGTAATATATACACAGTAGGGTTAATGTGGGGATTAAAGAAAAGGTTGTATAGTAAAATGGCTAGCCAAAAAATATTTTCTTTCTTCGTAAACACCCCTTCCCCCTCCCCATCACAGCCCAGCAGCTCCTCAGGAGTCCTCTCCTTGTGGGGTGGCCCATGCATATGGGCCTGCTCCTGTGTTGGGCCCTTCCCTGTGGGTCTCTCATTTAGATTCTGACTTTGTAATAATTTTTTAGTCGTCGTTTTTTGAAAAAGTATTATTGAAGATGTGGAGTCCAACTTTCTAGATGTTTTACTCACTCAAACACTCAATTTGCAAAGCAAAAAATAGAAATAATATGAAATGTGCTATTTTTTACTTAACAGATCTTTGATATCTTTCCATGTGTATAACTTTCAGATCCACGACCTCTCGGGATGTGTTCCACAGACCATGTTGTCCCTGGCTTATCTGTATATACCTCCATCTGTGGTGGTCCCCATCTCCCCTCATGGGTAGGGAGACAAGTCCTCTTGATCTGGTCACCTGAGCATTTTCCTGTAGGACAGTCCACCTGTGAAAACCTTTGCTTTTCAGAAACAAGTTTTCCCAAAGCCTTAGGCCAGCATCAGCTTGTTTTTCAGGAACTGGGTGGAGCTGGTGACTGAAAGAGCTTGCTTTTGTTTCCTGGTATGTGGGAGTTTCATTAGAGCTTTTCCTCTTCCTGATTATATGTGTAGTAAAGCTGGGATATCTAATCCGAGCTTCTCACTCCACTGAGTGCCATTTAACCCCCGACTCACCTAAACTTAGGTATCAACATTAAGAGTTGCCTCATTGCCTGTGGGGCCCAGGTATGAGGAGTTCTAGTGAAAGCATTTTCCATAAGCAATGCAAGTGTCCCACCTCTCATATTTTATCTCTTAACAAGTTTGTACAGAAGAATGGGAAGCAATGAATGTTTTGTTATTTTTTAAGATTTATTTAAAAATTTTTGGCTGCGCTGAGTCTTCATTGTTGCATGTGGGCTTTTTCTAGTTGCAGCGAGCGAGGGCACCTCTTCATTGCGATGTGTGGGCTTCTCACTGAGATGGCTTCTCTTGTTGGGGAACACAGGTTCTAGCCGTGTGGGCTTTGGTAGTTGCAGCACACGGGCTCCACAGTTGTGAGGCATAGGCTTAGTTACTCCATGGCATTTAGGATCTTCTGGGACCAGGGATCAAACCTGTGTCGCTTGCATTGGCAGACGAATTCTTAATCACTGAGCCACCAGGAAAGCCCTTCTTATTAATTATTTTTCAAAAGGTCACATTGTAAGCAAATGATACATGAAGTTATAAAGAAAAAAAATCAAATTTCATTCTGACCTTCAGCATCCCTGCTCCTCCCCACCATCCCCTCCTTAGAGGTCATTACCAGTACCAGTGAAGTTGTTCAGTCGTGTCCAACTCTTTTCGACCCCATGGATTGTAGCGTACCAGGCTCCTCCATCCATGGAGTTTTCCAGGCAAGAGTACTGGAGTGGGTTGCTATTTCCTTCTCCAGGGGATCTTCTCGACCCAGGGATTGAACCCATGTCTCCCACATTGCAGGCTGACACTTTAATGTCTGAGCCACCAGGGAAGCCCCAGCTTAGAGGTCATTAATGATTAATAATTTGGTAACTTTTACAAGCTTTGATTGAATGGGCCATAAAGGACTTACTATTATAGTTTTATATGTCAATGATGTTTTGCAAGTGCATAGAAAGAATTTATGCAAAGATGGTTTAAAAATTAGTGCAAGAGCAAAGTTACCATTATGAAACTCAGCCTTCTGTCCTGTGACATTGTCAGCCCCAAGGAAGATTAGACATAGGCTGGTTTTTCTCTGTCATCTCAGTCCCTCGTCTTGAGTTGTTCCTGTCCCCTCTCTTCCATGTTGTGATGGCCTACTCTGTCCCTCTACATCCAACAAAGCCTATGGGGAGGTGTCCTTAGTATCAGACAGAACTGGGCTTGAACCTAGGTATGTGGCCATGAACAAGAGATGAGACTTGACCTCTCTGAACTTAAGCTCTCTCTGCTATAAAGTGGAAACGACAGTCATTGTGTTGTGGCGTGGCTGTGAAGATTAAATATGTGAGGGACATGTCTAGCTTATAGAAGGTGCTCAATAAATCTTAGTTTCTCTTGACCGCGTCTCCCCGCTTCCCAGGTGTATTTGCACTTCAGCAATGATGGGAGTTTTAACTGAGAGAGCCAAGGAGCAGAGGATTCTTTTGCAGTGATGTCATGCTGCCTCTGCCTGACTTTTCAGAAGCATTTCATGAATAGTCACAACAGGGGACCCCACCTCCCTTCCTCAAAACTGGCTCCAGGGTCAGCTGTAATGTCAGAGGATAATCTGGCTGCCAGATGGCTGTCAGCATTCTTCCCCCCACATATCTCAACCTCCTGCATTTCAGGCCACACAGTTAGTGATGATGATGAAGTCATACAGAGGAACCAGCATAAAAACAGCTTTACCAAGAATGTGAGATTTCAGACACTCACTCTTGCTATCAGGGATGGCACAAGTCCATTAGGCACCTTTGTCAGAAGGCGCCTGTGTCGAAAAGGCACCTTCTCTGGGAAGATGGGTGCCTGCAGAAGTGCTGCTTGATAAAGGGACAGAGCTTTGGTGGAAATTAGGGCAAGGTGCTGGTCTTCCAGGGGAAAGATAGGCACAGGCCAACTATGACTTGGTGAGTAGAGACCAGGTTGGATTTCTACTGGCAGTGCCACCTCTCCCCCATTGCCAGGCATCTCAGTGCTGGGCACAACCTGCATAACCATGTTCAGTGGGCCCGTGATGACAGCTGCCTCTACAAAGCCTAAAGAGTCACCATTCTCTTCTCTTTTCCTCCTCTCTTTCAGCATCGTGAGCTGAGCAATGGAGAATCGACCAGGAAACTCCCTCAGGGTGTTGTCTATGGTGTGGTGCGAAGATCAGATCAAAACCAGCAGAAAGAAATGGTGGTGTATGGGTGGACCACCAATCAGCTGAAAGAAGAGATGAACTACATCAAAGACGTGAGTAGTTTAAGGATTTTTTTTTACAGTCTTCTTGTAGCATGTAAGAGGGTGGAGTTGGAAGCTCTGATACGAACGTAATAAGTCATTTTGAAATAATTCTAAACGTCATTTTGGATGGAAAAGCCGCTACAGACCTTCATGGTGATGTGAAAAGTGTTATCGCTCAGTTGTGTCCGACTCTTTGCGACCCCATGGATTGTAGCCTTCCAGGCTCTTCTGTTCATGAGATTTCCCAGGCAAGAATACTAGAGTGGGTTGCCGTTTCCTTCTCCAGGGGAACTTCCCGACCAGGGATAAAACCCAGGTCTCCCGCATTGCAGACAGATTCTTTACCGTCTGAGCCACCAGGGAAGCACACGTGTAATTTTGCAGTGAGGTATAGGATGAAGTTCTATATGTTATTAAGAAAGGATACTCAGTAGACCAAATAGCTTTTTTCTTCCATGTATGATAAGGAGGCTCTTAGGTAGTTTTGCGTATTATATTGGACACTCCTAATATAAGAGTTTGGACAGCTGTATGAATTTGGATACTTTTGGCTACAGGTAGCAGAAAAGCCAGCTCTAAAAGGAAATTTTTCTCATGTGGGGATAAGTCTAGGGATAGGTGCACTCCAGGCAGGGCTCTCCAAGCACCAGTTCTACTGAGATTCCCTTGGTCCTTTCCTCCTTCAGCCTTAGGCTCACAGCATCATCTGAAAATATGATGGTGTCCGGAGAAGGAAAAGGAGACAATCATCTCTGGTTACCCTTTAGAGACCCATCATCAGACTTGCCCTCGTGTCTCATTGTCAAGGACCCAGGTCACATGCCCATTCCCAAATCCATCACTGGCAAGGGGAATGGGCCTTGGGAATTGGTTTGATGGTTCAGGCCAATCAGTTGGGTTGAAACTGATGCTGGGAAGTCAACCACAATAGACACTGTCCAACCCAGGCCAATTAATACCATTTCTTTGTAATTAATATTACATTTCTTTTAAAGTGTATGTTCTTTGGAGAACTTTTGAAAAATATAAAGATGTATGAAGAAGAAAACAAAATCACCCATAATTCTACAATTCAACCAGAACAGTTGTTAACATTTTGGAGTATTTCCTTGTAATCTTTTCTTTTTATCTATCATCTATCTATCGTTCCTTCCTTCCCTCCCTCCTTCCCTCCTTCCTTCCTTCTATCCATCCATCATCTCCATTCCTTCTTGGTCTACCCAGTGTCTCCCTAGATTGAACAGTGCCTTTGTTGTCAAACCAGAATGATTAGGTAGAGAGGATATGAGCTGTCCCAGACATTGGCCTGTGGACTAAAAAGTGCTCGTGAGAAGCAGGGGCAGCATGAGCAATGAAGTCCCCATGGATCTTGGTTCAAGGTCCAGCTGTTTGACCCAGCCAAACTTTTGCCCTATCTGAGCTTCAGTTTTCTCATTTACAGATCATGGGGGCTGAGGAGGGATCGTTAAGGTCAAAACTAGCTCTGTTTTATTTGGCTGTGTTTGCCAGTAGGACACAAACACGTGTGGTCAGCTTTTGTTTTGAGTTTTTGAGAAGAACATCTCTTATCAAATATCAAAAAATAATAAATGTACCTTTCTTAATTGTCTTGAAAGATTTGGATAGTTGTACAATTTTAAGGAATAAAAAAGATAATAAATTCTTAACAGAGAAAATGAAGAAAAGCCAGACGAGCCATGCTCATACACAAGTGGGTAGAGCCTGTCTGACAACTGTCAACCTCAGAGCCCCAGTCATCCAAACCCTGAAGATCATTTTTCACCATTCAGAGTAGCCCATTCCTATGTTTCTATGTAGGGACAGCTTGTACCTTTTTGGTTGCTCCTATTTTTCTCATGCAAATGCTTATGCCTTTCTCACTGAGATGTCCCAAATAACATGGCACCACTTCAGAGGTAAACCTGCTAAGCAGATTGGTGAGTTGCAGATTGTCCAAGACAAAATCATAGGTTCAGGCTGTCAGATGTCCAAATCACATGAGAATTTCTGACCTGAATTGCCAGCCTCCACTATGATCTACAATTTAAAATTAATTTTTTGGTCCCACTTTCTGTGGCTGGCTTCAGATCCATCCCAGGCTACTCATTCCTGAGTGTGTTTATAGGTTTGTGTGCCTTCCCTCACTTGTGGGTGGACTCTGGCAGTATTTGCCAGTGGGAGTCACATCCAACTCCACCCACTCCCCAACAGTGAGTAGGATGAGAACCAACTCAGGGTCACAGATGAAAGCCGTTCTGTCTGCCCAGAATGAAAAGGTTGTTGCTTTTGGCCTCATTTCCCCCAAAATGTTTGTATTCAATGGTGAGAAAGTAGACTCTATCATTACAGTTCATTTGGGAAGGGCAAGGTGTTGTGACTTGCCTTCTCCTGCCCTGAAATCTCTACCAGTATCCAGTCATTCCTAATAAACATACAGTTTAAAGCAATGTGCTAGTTGTATAAATACAGTTTCAAAATTAAGTCCCCATATGCTGTGGCCTCCTTAACCCCTCATTCTAACCAAACTGCTGCTTTTGAGCCTTTCCTGTGATAGAAGTTCCAGAGCCTTCTGGAGAGGGCTCCTTTGAGGCTGCTTTTTTGTATGAGAATCCCTGAGTTCTTCATTCAACCGAGGGAGCACCAGAAGAAGAGTGAAGATAGAGACTATTTGTTAGGTTTTTTCGTTTTTATTGAGAATGTATTTAAGGCCCCATTACTTCTCTGGAAGTGGTATTATAGAGAAATTTAAACAGAGTTTGTGTAAAGAGGAGTTTGGGGGAATCACCATGACTTTTCTTATATTTAGTGCCTTCTGTAGTGTTGGTGATTATTGAGGAACTGACTTTCACATTTATGGGCTCTCTAAGTTCATGCTTTCCTTCCTTACCTCCCAAACACTTATTTGTTCTCTGGCAGTCAGGACAGCGATGGGGAAATTAGAGGTGCCCTTGTTTTGTTTTTTGTTTTGGTCTGCCTAGTCACATGTTTTGGCTTTCCTGGTGGCTCAGTAGTAAAGAATCCACCTGCTGATGCAGGAGACATGGATTTGATCCCTGGGTTGGGAAGAGTCTCTGGAGAAGGGAATGGCCACCCACTCTAGTATTCTTGCATGGAGAATCCCATGGACAGAGGAGCCTGGCCGGCTACAGCCTATGGGGTTTGCAAAAGGGTTGGACATGACAGAGTGACAGAGCAACAACAACAACAATAGTCGTGCATTTACGAAGCTGACCAGTTAAACAGTTCCTACTTGTCAAAATATGTGATAGGAAAAGGGGGAAAATCCGGCCTGAATATGATTTTTAGGGTGGTAGGTAAATTTCGATAAACCACTTTTTCTTCAGAGCATGTTATCTGATAATTAATATTTATTAATAATTATATATAATCCACAATGTGTATTTATTATTATCACTATTATTTGGATAATTCCCTTGTGATACTCTTTCTTAATATCCCAAATTGTCCTGTTCCTAAGATTATTTTTTTGTGAGGCCCTTCTCTTATTAGGGTTTCTTAAATGTTTTGGAAATCTCACATGAAAATATTGTAGCTTGATCTCTAACCAGCATTTTTGTGGGCTGCAGGTGAGAGCCACTTTGGAAAAAGTAAGAAAGAGAATGTATGGAGACTATGATGAAATGAGACAGAAGATTCGACAGCTCACCCAGGAACTGTCAGTAAGTAGCATCATGTGAAGGGGTGCTAGGGCTTAGAACTCCCTCTCAGTTGCTAGTGCCTGGAGATACTTGAGTTTACCATGTTCCTTGTGAGTGGAATCATAGGAACATTATTGCACTGGGTCTTTGGTGCAGCTCATGGGCTCTCCAGTTGTGGCATATGCTTAATTGCTCCATAGCACGTGGAATCTTAGTTTCCTGACCAAGGATTGAACCCACCTCCCCTGCACTGGAAGGCAGATTCCTAATGCCTGGACCACGAAGGAAGTCCCTGGAATCATATTTTACATGAATTGAGGGAATATTATCACAGAATGAAGTTTATTATTTGAAGGAAAATTTATGTGGCAAGAACAATTTTCACTTTCAAAGCATTCCCTCCAAAGTCAAGAACAAGATGAGGAAGCCAGCTCTATTATTATTAAATGACATTGTACTGGAGAGATTAGCCATGGAATTTAGCAAGAGAAATAGATTTAGAGGTATAAAAACTGGACGGGTAGATGAAAAACTAGCACAGTTTACAAACTGTATGACTACATACCCAGAAAACTCCAGGGAACCAATGAAAAAACTGCTATAAACAGAAGAATTCTGTAAAGTAGCAAGGTAAAATATTAATGGACATAGACAAATAGATTGTAATATGCAAAAAACCAGTTAGAGAAAATAAAAGCAACAAAAAACTATCAGATATCTGAAAATAAATTTTAATGAGTAGAAAGACATATATGTCATATACTTGGAAAGGAAGATTCAACATCATAAGACATTAATACCATTCATGTTGATATGTAAATTTAATATTACCCAGTAAAAGTATTAAAGGATTTTTATGTTGTTCTTTTACAACTGAACTAGGTGGTTCCATGGTGTACAGAAAATAAATATGAAGAGTTAAAATTCTGGGGAGATAAAAAGGCAATGAAGGAGACTAGGCCTCTTAATATTGAGAAATATTGAGAAAGAAATTGAGAAAGCCTCAGAGATGAAAACAGTATAGTATTGGCACATAAATAAATAGACATTCATGAAAAAGAGCCCAGAAATGTAACCCAATCTATGATAAATGTGGCACGTTAAATGAAGGGAGAAAAATAGACCAGTCAGTATACGCTGTTGGGACAGACTTATATCTGGACAAATTCTGGGTAGATTTTGTTAAACTTAGTGCCAGAAGGAAATATATGTGAATTGTTTTACACTCTTGGAGAGGGGAAGGTATTATCTTATGAAGAGATGCAATTCCAAAATCACTAAAGGAAGAGTTAATGACACTGATAATTTTGACTACATTAAAATGAAGACTAGTGCTGGCAAAAATACCAAAGTCAAATGACAACCTGGGAAAAATTATTTGCCTTCGTACTATAGGTAGTAAGTAGGCTTGGAGAATGAAATGGCAGCCCACTCCAGTGTTCTTGCCTGAGGAATCTCATGGACTGAGGAGCCTTGCGAGCTGCAGTCCATGGGGTCACAAGGAGTCAGACACGACTGAGTGACTAGTAAGCTAATATCCTGGATACTTAAAAAGTGCCCATGAATCTTTTGATTTCTTTTTAGAAAAAGGCCACACCTCATAAAAATAGGCAAAATATTGTGACAGATAATTTATAGTGAAGGACAGATGAAGAGATCTTAAATTCCTCATTCTCAATAAGAGAAACTCAGATTAAAATGGTCCTGTGATATAATTTTTATCTAGCAGACTGGCAAAACTGCAAAAGTGGAACAAGATGCTGTATTAGCTGTGCTATAGAGGATCAGGCAGATTGCTGCTTGGAATGTAGTTTGTATTACTTTTAGGGAAAGCAATTTGGAATATCCGCCCAAATTACAAATGCCTACATCCTTTGACTCAGCAATTCTTTTCCTAAGAATTTATAGAAAAACTCTCACATATGTGAAATGATGTATGCATAAACTTAGTTGTTAAACATTGTTTATAATAGTAAAAAGATTGGAAACCTTACAAGTCCATTAAGAAAGAGAAAATTTTAAAAATATATATTACATCTCTACAATCACAGAGTTGTAAAAAAGTAAAAATGAATAAGTTCTTCAAAAAGATACAGAAAAATTTCAAAGATACAGAGTAAGTGGTGAAAAAGCAAGACACAGGAAAATGTCATGTGTAGTATACTACCGTTTATGTAAACTAAGAGGAGAAAGTAAATATATCTAGATTGTTTTGTGTGTGTACAAAAAATTACTGGGAGGATCATCAAGAAAGTAATTAACAGTGGTTCCTACTTGAGGTGTAGAGTGGACATGGTGGTAACTGAGCAGATGGAACAGGAGTGAAAAAATATTTCGTTTAGTGTCTAATATTTAGAAATATTTAGTGCCTTTTCTACTTTTAAAATGTTTTGAACTCTAGGAATATATTGCCTACTCAAAATTAAAGAAAAAATAAGCTTCCTCTGGTTTAACCTGGCTTTATGGGAACAACATTTAAAAGAATATTTGTGGTTAATAACCTTGAAGGAAAAGTCTATTCTGTATGACATACTTCCCATAAAAGTTAACATCTGCAGTAAAGGAGCACAGTTGCCACAGTCATGTATTAGAGTCTTGTTTATGCCTGGGCTGTGAAATTATCTGCTTAAGTAAGACCTACTGCCTTGATTATATGGTGTGGGAGTATACAGGCATATCCAGCTTGTCATTCTCATTGACATGTAGGAAGAGATTTGTGAAATTGTCACCTGCCAATGGAAATTCCCTCTGCCATCCACTGACACTGACTGTGATTAAAGCCAGAGGACTGGATTTGCATGCATAAGCAGGTCTCTGCCCCTTGCTTTCCATTGCCACCTCCTGCACACCCTCGTTTTCTCATCTAGACTGTCACAGGAGCTCCATCTCCATCTGCAGTCTCCTCCTCCTCTGGGTCACACCACAGACTGTAGCCAGGTCCAGATGCTAACGTGGGACTTTACTGGGGGTCCAGTAGTTAAGACTTCACCTTCCAATGCAGGTGATGTGGGTTCGATCCCTGGTGGGGAGCTATGTTCCCACATGCCTCATAGGCCAAAGGTCAAAGCATAAAACAAAGCAATATTGTAACAAATTCAATAAAGACTTAAAAATGATCCACATCAAAAAAAATCTTAAAAAAAAAAAGATGCTAACTTATTGGCTGTTTGAATGTGCCCTGAGCAGGAACACACCTCCTGCCCCTGGCCTGCTATTTCTTTCCTCTCCCAAGGGTACAAGTCTCATGCCTGGCTGCTTCCTGTGGCTCCCACAGGCCTCACAGGATCAACCCTTGAGCCCCCCAGAACCTTACCTCTGGTTCTGTTGCCTCCTGGCCTTTCTATATGCCCAGCCCTTCTTTAAGGTCTAGCTTAAGACTGGGCTCTGATGAAGCTCTCTGAAACACGTTAAATATACATCCAACAAAGACAACACAACAGCAGCAGCAGCCACAAAACAACTCCTGGGAACTGGGTGAGCCCAAAGCATATTCCTTCTATGGTGAGTAGGCAAAAGCAAGACTGTACAGAGTCGTATCCAGCTAGATTCTAGTCGTAAAGGTAGCTATACATTTGCGTTCAAACCTCTTAACTGCTCTCCTTCCCTTTCCTCCCTATAAAAAGGCATGTTCTGGGGGCTGCATAGTGTTGTGAGAAGTAAGTGAGGCCCTGTTGGGGAAGGAGTGAATATCATCCAAAGGAAAAGTTGTCTTGCCTTTCTGCTCTCTGGGTCATGCAGATGTTGACTTTTTAATGTAAAGCTGTACTTGAAGTATCATTGACCCTGAGGTGTCTGCTCTCAGGAGAAAGTTGTGACCTAGCTGAAGATTTTTGTGAGCATGTATGGTTTGGTTGTGTGTAACTGTTTCTTCAATCTGTCCAGGTTTCACAGGCAAAGCAGGACTACCTGGAGAATCACATCCAAACCCAGTCGTCAGCCCTGGACAGTTTTAATGCCATGAGCGCGGCATTGGCATCAGACTCCATCAGCTTGCAGGTACGCTTCTGCTCCCCATTGGCTGGGTTATCCTCTGTTCCAGTGCATATGAGCTTAGCCAAGGGTGGGCCCTGTGTCTTTGTATTAGAGTAAGTCACAGAATGTTCTCGGCTCATTATTCAGAATACACTCAGTCACAGTAAAGGCTGAGCCAGGGAGACGGTTAAGGAAGGAAGCTGATGGAAATGCTTCCAAGCTGAGACTCCCAACCTTGCAGTTGCAGTTGTTTTTGCCCTTATTAAAATGGGGGTTTAGATCCTGAGTTCAGCGCTAGTGATGTCACTTGTCCCACTAGACACCTGAGTGGTCCTAAGCATCAGTGCCTGAAACAACATATCACCTGCTCCCTCATGCCACAGTGTTAGGAGAAGTCTCACCAGTCACAGGAAAGATGGCCTTAACCCAAGGCAATCCTCATTTATTCATGACGAGTAACTCCCAAAGGCTTTTAGGCATGTTTTCCTAATGTGGAAATTATTTTGCATTAAAAGAAAAAGTCATGTGCCTTCCAGAGAACACCTGGTAGTGCCAGACAGGGATGCCAAAAAGAGCCAGGCTCCTACACGTGTGCAGATGTGTGGTCAACCCACACCAAGGGGATTCTTCTCGTTATTACTTTGATTTGTTTGGAGTTAATCCCTCACATGCTGCCTATTGTTACTCTTTCAGCTGAGCCCCCCATGTAATATGCAAATAAATTTGAAAATGTTTACAGCCAAGCATTAGATTCAACTTTATATTCAACAGGCTCCTCGGGCTTTAATTTCCAAACATGCAAATAATAGATTCTGTCCCCTTCCAACTTTATTTGGCTCTTATCTCTTTACCTTCCTCTTCAAAGTTCACACAAGCTATTTCATATCCTTTCTGGTTCTCTATAAATAATTTGCTAGATAAGCAAACAAATTTTATGTTGGGATGATCCACTTCCCCTAGGATCCAGTACTTTTTGCTGACAGCTGATTGGGTGGTAGTGCCAGCATCAAAGCTAGGATATAGTCCCACAGTGGGGGCAGGCCTTGTGTTTGGGTTTGTCTGGAAGCCCATTTCTGGTGGGGCTCTGAGTCCCACCCTTTTCCTGGCTCTCCTTAGAGCATGCCAGCTTTCCCCTGGCCTCAGGCCAGGCCCTGCTTTGGGTCTGGTTTATTCAGTAGCCTTTGTTTTCCTTTCCTCCTACCATCAAGGGGGCTTGTCCAGGCTCCCTTTCCTTCCCTCTTGGACATGTTCTTACCCTGGCCAACCAGGAAAGGCTGTATCTTACCTGACTTCACATCTGGTTGGTATCTGTGTTTTTTTCTTCCCCGTCATACTTCTGATTTGCCTGGAAAACAACAACAACAACAACATACAACCTGAAAGTTGAGAGTTCTGTTTTATTCGGGGACCTCCCTGAGGACTATAGCCCAGGATTCAGTCTCTCAGAGAGTTCTGAGGAACTGTTCCAAAGAAGTCAGGGAGGACCAGGATATACAGGAGTTTTGGCTGAAAAAAAAAATGTAGTCAAACATCAGAAGGTTGCTGTTAATCACAAAAGAGAGACATCTTCAGTTAATGTTTTTAATGCTTTTCTGTGTATGATAAGATGCAAGAGTCTGGGCTCGTGGACATTATCTCTTTGGTATGCGTCTTAACTCTCTAGGCCTGGTATCCGGCTTTTTCCCCATCCTGAATTCCCCTCAGGGCACACTGTCAGGTGGGCCGCCCTGGCTGATGGCCTGATGGCCAGCAGCATTCATTGTTCCCTGGAATGGCAGGCAGGCAGGCAACATCTTTGTCCCCATCACTGACACTCCAGGCATTCACTTCAGAGGTCAGCTGTTTGTTAGAACAGGGTCCACCCTAAGCCAGGGACCCTGCCTGATTCCTCATCACAGTCTAGTCTCTTATTCCAGGGCAGTCAGGGGGGCCTTTTAATCTTAGGGAAAGATTAAAAATTGCTTGAGTGAAAAAAAGAAGTGGGTGGAGGCAGGGGAAGGGGAGGAGTGAAGGAAAGAAAGATACTGTCTTATGGCCAGGAAACTCACATGAGTCTGAAGATATTAACTTCTCATTTCTTCCATTGTCTGCTGCTGCTGCTGCTAAGTCGCTTCAGTCGTGTCCGACCCTGTGCGACCCCACAGACGGCAGCCCACCAGGCTCCCCCGTCCCTGGGATTCTCCAGGCAAGAACACTGGAGTAGGTTGCCATTTCCTTCTCCATTGTCTAGTCTACCCCATTTTCATTATTAATGACCATAAGACCAGGTCTTCAGTTCGACTTTATAGAATGTCAAAGCTGGAAAGAACCATTGAGATGATCTCCAACCCCCTTGTTTGATGGATAAACAAACTGAGACCAACAGAAATGGCTTGAACAAAGTGTTGCTCCAGTCCTGGTCTCTTGGCATCTGATACAGGTTCTGAGCACAGGACTGATCTCTGTAAATCCAGTGGGACTTGGAGAGGGGATGCTTGGCCAGGTGGTTTTTCAAGCTCCTTGCATCTCCAGTGTTCTGTGATTCCAGCCTCCAAATGGCTTCTGTATTTTCTTTCATACCTATATACCACCATTAAAAATCCTTTTTTACTGACTTAAATAGGTTTAGGAATGAGGCTTATTATCCAAGGTGGAGGCTCAGGAGTGGAGGAGCTTCAGAGACTGGCCAGCTACAAAGAGGACACAGGTGTTAGGAAGTGAGTCCAACACCAACATCTTATATTAGAAGAATTTCCAGCTCTTCTATATGAGTTGTAGGTAACTTCAGGAGGCGGTAGGAGGTGGTAGAAATTGCCTTGTGTCTAGTGCTGGGAATTCTGGGGTTGTGGAAGACATTCCTCTGTAATGAGAGGTAGGCATGAAATAGCAACAGTGTTAATTTAAGCATTCCTGCTTCAATGGGCGGTCTGGATTAATGAGCATCAGGCATCTGACACTTGTCAGGCAATTGTTGTAGACTCTGCTGCCCGTCCCCCCTTCATCACCACCCTTCTCTGCCTGAGGGAGGAACGTGACGAGCGTGTAGCATCACAGTAGCCTCAGCCATGTTGTTGCTGTTCTGGCAGCTCGTCTAAAGGTACTGAAGAAACAGCCTGTTTAAGGAAAAAGGGGGAATACCTCCTTTTTATAAAATACCTATTTTGTTTTCTGACTTAGGAATTTGGAAAATGCAGAAGATTTTAACAGAGAAGAAAGTTAGTACTACCCATACTCCTGTCCCTAGTGAAAGCAGTTCTTTGAATTTGGGTAACTCTCCTAGTCTTCCCCTCTCTCCCCGGTGGCTCAGCAGCAGAGAATCTGCCTGCCAATACAGGAGACATGGGTTCAGTCCCTGGGTTGGGAAGATCCCCTGGAGAAGGAAATGGCCCCCCACTCCAGTATTCTTGCCTGAAGAATCCCATGGACAGAAGAGTCTGGTGGGCTACAGTCCATGGGGTTCCAAGAGTTGGACACAACTTAGTGACGAAACAAGAGCAAGAACGACAACCTCCTAGCCTTTTTTTTTTTTCCCCCTGGGCATTTGAACAGATGCTTATGAATTTTTTTTTTCAAAGTGGGGTTCTTCTGTACTTACTGTTTTCAAACCCAATTTCTTTACATGTGAAATTATGTCTCATTAACGTTTTTCCTTGGAAAGGGGTTTGATCCATTTCCATCCATCCTAGGCAGTGGCACGTGGTGTTGGCAGCAGTGATGGGGAATTATGGGGAAGCTGGCTGGCCTCAGTACAGGGCAGCAGACCTCCTGGCCACCAGGGGGCCCTCAGGTGCTCTAATACCAGGGGCCCAGGCTTGTAGCTCCTGTGGCTGATGTCTCCCTCAACGGTTAATGACAAAGGGATGTCCTGGTGTGGTCTGGCCCGTTTTCTCACACCGCTAGATCTGGTTTTTATTTTCATCCCATCAGAAAACCCTCGTGGATGTTACTTTGGAGAACAGCAACATCAAGGATCAGATCAGAAATCTGCAGCAGACGTACACAGCCTCCATGGACAAGCTGCGGGAGAAGCAGAGGCAGTTAGATGCAGCTCAGGTTGAAAACAAGCTGCTGAAAATGAAGGTAGATACAGGAGCATGGATCTCCTGCTCACCGTTCCCTCCTCTTCTTTCCTCCTCCTCCTCTCTCTCCTTCCATCATCAGCTCTCCCATTCTGATTTCTCCATTCTCTTCTCTGTTGGGTTTCGGCGCCCTTCTGTGGCCAGCCCTGCAGGATCTGACCTGATGGCACTGAGAGGGTTTCTGTGTTCAGAGCTGTCAGTGCAGATTGGGGGCACCCCATACACACCCCACTGGGCTCTCCTGCCTCGATCCCAGCAGCCTCAGCTGCTGAGACCTCATCATGGCACTGCCCTTATGTACTGAGGGGGCCCTTGGATGCCTGCAAGTTTGGGGCTTGAGAAGCTTCAGTGTGTGGACTTCCCCAGTGGTCCAGTGGTTAAAAATCTACCTGCCAAATGCATGGGACACGGGTTTGATCCCTGGTCTGGCAAGATCCCACATGCCACGAGGCAACTAAGCCTATGCACCGCAACTACTGAGTCCTCTCTCTAGAGCCCGTGCTGCACAACAAGAGAATCCACTGCAGCAAAAAGCCTGAGCACCAAAACAAAGAGTAGCTCCCGCTCACTGTAATTAGAGAAAACCCACATGCAACAACGAAGACATAGCACAATCCCAAAATCAATTATTTAAAAAAGAAACTTGACTGTTTAGCTTCTCTTTTAGATCCCAAGACCTTTTTGTCTGGTTTGAAAATGAAGAGCTGAGGGGCCCCCTGGAAGAAAATGAATGGGTGATCAAGGACTCTGGGCAGTGTCCCCCCTGCCCCCAGGCCTGGCTTATTCTGCAGCTCATCCTCTAAGGCCCTGCATGTCTCAGTGCTCCTTCCATATGTGAAGCATGGAGCCCTCACTCATCCGTGGGTCTGCTCCTGGCTCTGGTGAGAGTTCCTACCCAGTGCCAGGCGCAGAGCCACAAACAGCTCCCAGAAGTCACTCAACAAATTATTTCCTGAATGAATTTGTTTTCATTTGAACCTGTGCTTCTCAGATTGTGTTCAGCACAGCCTAGACTGTTCTAGAGGAGAGTGCCTTGTGGGTTGTGTTCAGATCACTTCAGTCCCTCAGTCGTGTCTGACTCTTTGCTACCCCATGAACTGCAGCACGCCAGACCTCCCTGTCCATCACCAACTCCCGGAGTTTACCCAAACTCATGTCCATTGAGTTGGTGATGCCATCTAACCATCTCATCCTCTGTTGTCCCCTTCTCCTCCTGCCCTCAATCTTTCCCAGCATCGGGGTCTTTTCAAATGAGTCAGCTCTTCGCATCAGGTGGCCAAAGTATTGGAGTTTCAGCTTCAACATCAGTCCTTCCAATGAACACCCAGGACTGATTTCCTTTAGGATGGACTGGTTGGATCTCCTTGCAGTCCAAGGGACTCTTCAAGAGTCTTCTTCAACACCACAGTTCAAAAGCATCAATTCTTCGGTGCTCAGCTTTCTTTATAGTCCAACTCTCACATCCATACATGACTACTGGAAAAACCATGGCCTTGATTAGATGGACCTTTGTTGACAAAGTAATGTCTCTGCTTTTTAATAGGCTGTCAAGGTTGGTCATAACTTTCCTTCCAAGGAGTAAGCGTCTTTTAATTTCATGGCTGCAATCACCATCTGCAGTGATTTTGGAGCCCCACAAAATAAAGTCAGCCACTGTTTCCCCACCTTTTTGACACGAAGTGATGGGACCGGATGCCATGATCTTCGTTTTCTGAATGTTGAGCTTTAAACCAACTTTTTCACTCTCCTGTTTCACTTTCATCAAGCGGCTCTTTAGTTCTTCACTTTCTGCCATAAGGGTGGTGTCATCTGCATATCTGAGGTTATTGATATTTCTCCCGGCAATCTTGATTCCAGCTTGTGCTTCTTCTAGCCCAGCGTTTCTCATGATGTACTCTGCATATAAGTTAAATAAGCAGGGTGACAATATACAGCCTTGATATACAGTATATATACAGTATACAGTATATACAGACAATATACAGTACACAACAATATACAGGCTGTGTACTCACATGATTTATTGCACGAATGAGTATGTTTCGGAGTGAAAGGAAGTGCTGTTAATAATTAGGGGAATAGCCTGGGCTACATGGTCATCTCCATAAGGTCTACCCCCGGGGCAGCTGATGGGGAGGACAGGCTGCTGTCCCACACTGCGTGGTCTCCACGATAGCTGCCCATGGGCCCTACCATCACCACCCACTTGGCCAAACACAACCATCTGGGGGAGAGGAAGGAGCCAGGGAACTACATAGTCAGCTCCTCCCTGCTTTCACTTCAGACAGGGCTGTTCTTCTATTTATGCTTTCATGTATTGTATTTCTGCACAAGAGTTACTTCGAAAAAAAGGGGTTTGTTGCTGAAACATTCTGAAGTGACTGTTAGGAGTTTCTTCCCCAGGGCAGGCTCTTTATGTGGTCATTCATCTCACAAATATGTATTCAGTGTCTGCTCTCTGCAGCCATGCTTTGCACCCATCTGTTCCAGTGCTGTGGCGTCAGGGAGACCAAGCCTCTAATCCAGCCTGCAATTGTGTTTTGGAGGCTAATGCTTTTCCTCAAAATAGCAATTTAAGAAGTGACAGTATTTCACGTAACCTGGATGCAGTGTCAGCAGGACATGAGGGACAGAGCTTGTTCTCAAAGTGGAGATGAAGCACAGGACACACTGGGTCTCTCTCAGTTCATGATAATCTCTGTTCAGGATTTCCCATGTTGTGGCTTCTTGGTAGCAAAACTTGCCTAGTGATGAGAAAGGAGATGTAGAGGACATCGGGGGAGACTTTGGTCCAGTCTTTGAAATAAACATCATGTAACCTCTTAAGGTTGTAGTATACCTTGCTTTTATAGAGATTATCTACCCAGCTAACTCAGCTCTCTTGAATTAGCAATCAGCTGGAGGGAAGAGACACAAACACACTTTCAGAGGCATAAAATTAATGGCTTGAGCTTTACAGGCGAGGGCAGGGCCTAGGCAGAAAGGAAGCAGCAGCCACCCCAAACATATGCCTGTCTGCCCACTTTACTTTTTCTCATCTCCTAAGCTGGGTCTGTGCAAGCCCCGAGGAGCCCCCAGATTAGGTTCAGCAAACCACATGGGAACATTTCCAACTGCAACAGTTGGGAAAGCACAAAAGTATGGAAAGGATGAGTCCAGATTTCTTACATGAGCTAAAGTCTTCTCTAGGGAGTGATTGGTGAGTTCAGCTAATAAGATGGTTTCAATTCCATGTGGCACCTTCTCTTCAAAGGCTTTCCTGATCTTCTGACTTAATTTTTTTTTTTAGTGTATGCACCTGGGGGGAAAATGTCAAACAAATATGAAAGGTAATGTAGAGGTAGGCATACACCATTTTACATTCCTACCACCATACCATGTAGGAGAATTCCAGTTTCTTCCCATTCTTGCCAACACTGGTTACTCTCTTACTGATTATGGCCATCCTTGTGCGTGTGAAGTGGAAGTTAATTGTAGTTTTGCATCCTTGATAACCAGTGATGAACATTGTTTCATGCATTTGTTGGTCATTTGTATATTTTTTCTGGAGTGTCTGTCAGATCCCTTGCCCATTTTAAAATTGGGTTATTTATATTTTATTGTTGAGTTGTAAAAATTCTTTATATATTCTGGTTACAAACTATTAGATGTATAATTGGAAAGAATTTCCCCCCACTCTCTATGTTGTCTTTTCAATTTCTTGGTGCTATCCTTTAAAGCACAGCAGGTTTTAATATTGAAGATCGATGAAGTCAAATTTGTGTATCTTTTTTTGTCAATTGTGCTTTTGGAGTCATATCTGAGAAGCCATTGCTTAATCAAAGGTCACAAATTTTCTTTCTAAGAGTTTCGTAGTTTTGGCTTTAAGATTTTAAGTTTTTCATCCATTTTGAGTTCATTTTTATATATGGTGTTTTATGGACCCAACTTCATTCTTTTATTTGTGACAAATCCGATTGTCCCTGCACTATTTTTTGAAAAGACTCTACTTTTCACAGTGAATGATCTTGGTAATTGTTTAAAATTGTTAATTATTAATTTCATTGTTTAAACAATTAAACAAGATAATTATTTAAAATTTAATTTTTATATCAGGTAAATTATTGGTTTCAAAGTCAGCTCTATGAAACAAGTGTAAGAAATAGAAGCTCTGTATCTGCCCTTTCCTCTCTTATTCCCTCTTTCTTCATGTAGCAAACCTTTTTATTTTTTAATTTTATAGTTTATCCTGCTCTGACCCAATTCTGATAATGTAGTGGTCTTATTTTCATCCTACAACAGAGTGAATTTGTTTTCATTTGAATCTGTGCTTTTCAGATTGTGTTCAGCACAGCCTTAGGCTGTTCTAGAGGAGATGCCTTGTGGGAGAATACCCTCATGATTTATAACTCAAATTGCTTAGATTCTTGAGTACTCAAGACTTTCAAAAAGCATGTCTTTCTGAGGCCAGTTAGAATGAGGATATATCACCTAGCATAGTGAAGGGACAGGGAAGCCTGGCGTGCTACAGTCCATGGGGTTGCAAGAGTCAGACACAACTTAGCAACTGAACAACAATATTACCTAGAGAAAAAGGGTTGTTAAAACTGATAGAATAAAGTATGATAAAATTTCAGGAGCAAAATAACATTACACAGGAAAAGACACTGAAGAAAGGGGTTAATAAGACGGTGCAGGGTCTTCCCTGGTGGTTAAGAATCCACCTTGCAATGTAGGGAACATGGGTTTGATCCCTGGTCGGGGAACTAAGATCTCACATGCTGTGTGGCAACTAAGCCTGCCCGCTGCAATTACTGAGTCTGTGTGCCACAACTGGAGTCTGTGTCCCACAGTAAAAGATCCCACATGAAGCAACAAAGATCCTGTGTGCCCTAAGACCCAACACAGCCAAATACAAATAGAGAAAAAAATAAGGCAGTGGAGCACGTTTTAGAGAGAATTCAGTTTTAAAACAGTTAGATTTGAGGTGCAGTGTTGATAGAGAAGTATGTTTCTGCCTTGTGAAAAGTCACTCATGGAACACCTTTTCCTGGTAATATTAGTATCAAGTAAAGAAGTTTACAGGGCTACTTTTAATGTTCCATGCACCTGCTCGTCCCTTTTCCTTCTTCCTTCTATCTCTTTCCCCATCAGTTCCTGCTGCCTCTGTCCCCTGCAGAGCCCTGGCCCCTGGGCCCACTCCTCTGTGAGTTCATGCTCGACACATACAGAGTGTAAGGTGCAGATTCGCCAGAACCTCCTGAAGCTGTAGCTCTGAAGTGAGTCTCTTTGCAGGTGGAATCCTCCCAACAAGCCAACGCGGAGGTGATGAGAGAGATGACCCGGAAGCTGTACAGCCAGTACGAAGAGAGGCTGCAGGAGGAGCAGCAGCGGCACAATGCGGAGAAGGAGGCTCTCCTGGTGTGTATGTCCCACCTGCTGATGGAACAACCAGGGAGTGTTGGGTGCATTATTGTTGGTGAGCTTTAAATGGGAAGGTGTGTGCTCGGAGGTGAGTTAGTGGACTCTAACATGGGTTTAGTATGTGCCACTCACTCCTCTCCCTTCTCCTTCCCTTCCTTTACTCACCTTCCTCCCTGCTTAAAAGAGCCCTCAACCTCTGACTCAGTACACCCCTTTCTCCAGCCAGTCTGACCATTTGCCATATCCAGGCTGATCCTGGCTTACCTGCAGCTGTGCGTTTCCTTACCGCATCTTCTCCTCCTTCCCTGTCCCCATCCTGCTTATGCTCCCTGAGAGTCTTGACGATGCCAGCATCTTCACGAATGAAGTCTTTCTTCCTCACACAGCTGCAAGTGTCCCCTGTCCTGGGGAAGCCCGTTCTCTCTGTTCTCTGCTGTGGAATTCTCTTGTCCCTGTTATTAGAGCTGGGCTGTGCATCTCCAATCTTGGGTTCTCTAGCAGAGCATTGATTCCTTGAGGACAGGGACTCAATCTGCCTTATCTTGTGTCCCCACAGGCTTAGTACATGTGCTGAATAATTGACTGAGTTGGTGTTTGGGAGAAAGATCTGGGCACTCTGCATTCAATTCCACTTCCAGCTCTAATTCCCTTTATGTTGTTGGCAAATACAGTGATACTTTGAGCATCTCGTCAGGAGATAAATAACATTTGTAGGTTCTTTTGTCCTCAAGGGGTGAGGGGAAGGCAGAAAGATAATTAGGCCCTTGAAATGTGTCTTTTATTCATTGGTTAGAACCAGAATCATGGAATTTGGGTTCATGATTCTCTGAGACTCTTCTAGGCTTCCAGGTCATGCCGAGTCATGCTTCTAAAGAGACAAGATGATTTAGCAAGGCCTGAGCTGTTTGAACCCTGATTGGTAGTGACTGCGTGCTCTTCTGAGAAGAGTGTGTTTCTTTTGCAGGAAGAAACCAATAGTTTTCTGAAAGCCATTGAAGAAGCCAATAAAAAGATGCAGGCAGCAGAGATCAGCCTCGAGGAGAAGGACCAGAGGATCGGGGAGCTGGACAGGCTGATTGAGCGCATGGAGAAGGTGACACAGCTTGGAGCCCGCAGGCCCCTTGCCCAGCCTCCCTGTAGTATAACAGCTCCCCTCAGGCCTGCCCAAAGGTGTGAGAAGCCATCACCACAGATCCCTCTCATTCCTACAACTTATGACTTGAAATAACAAAGACAGAACTATAAAATAAAGTATATGGATGTAAAGCCATTATCCTCCAATTAAAAATCTAGAAAAAAAAGAGACAGCAAAAAGTAAAGTATATGGAAGTTCCACCAAGTCCTAAGTATTCCTATGTTGAAAATTTTGATGCTTCTAACATCATTACATATTATTATATGTAACATTATTTACAGAAATTAATCTTTTAGCAGCCCTACTTTGCTGGGGCCCTCAGCATGAACTTGGTTTCCCTGGCAGGCAGTCAAGCCCTATTTCCATGTTACATCGACACCCCAAGCCAGTTGTTTCTGGGACCGGGGTCTGAAGGGTTGGTTATGCGTCAGAGTAGAGGACTTTGCTCTCCGTGGGTGGGGGGTGGAGCAGGGAGAGGCCTGCAGGAGACAGGAGCTCAGCTGGGATAATGAGCCAGTCTAGAGAGAGGGAAGAAATGAGGTGGGAAGTGGAGAAAAGAGGAGAGGTGGGAGAGAGGAAAGAGAAAAAGCAAGAAAGATGAAGGGAGGGTGACCTTTAGCAAGTGACAGCTGACTCCCAAGGGAGAGTGGTGCTTGAGGACTAGAGCTGTGGGTTCTAGGAAGTGGCTCTCTAGCTGTGTGAGTTTACAAAAGAGTGGGGACCAGCTAAGACCACCCCTCGGCATCCTGTGACCCACACTGGACACTGGGAATCCCCCGGCCAGTGATGGAGGGGGCGGGAATGACAGGGGAAGCAGGGTCAACAGCTGGGCTTCCGGCTGGTTCCGAGAAGAGGGCTGACCTATGATGTCTGTGGCCTGGTCCCGTCTACACTCCTCTAACCAGGAAGGTGGGAATAGCCTTAAACAGAGCTTCTCAGCTGGCCAGAGGGTCTTCTTTTAAGTAATATCTTTTGAGGGGAGGGACTTGAACAAATAGAGAGTCAGTTACAATTTCACCTCTACCCTCCGGGAAAGTGGAATCCTATCTTGTCTTGAAGATCAGATCAGTGGCATGGTTAGGGCTGACGTCAGTACTGGTTGTAGATGGTGGTTGTAATGATTGGGCAGTGAAGGCATTTTCTAGAATGCAGGCAAGCTTTCCCCTACATCGCCTCGCTCCTGCAACAGCAGAAGGTGCTGGTTATGCACACTCCCCCCGAGTGACAGGCTATCCTGCAGCAAACAGGAGCCAGGTGAGCGGGTGGTTCTCACTCACAGACAGAGAGACTATCCATGTTTTAGAATCACACGAACCTAGGGTTTGAGTCTTGCCTCGTTTTCTAGTTGCAAGAAGTTACTTGACTCTTCCGAATTCAGTTTCCTCTTCTGTAAAATGTTGATAATAGTAATTCTTATTCTTAGGCCTTTTGTGAGGAGTCAACAAGAAAAATCCAGGCCACATGTTAAGGGCAGTGCCTGGCATATATAGAGTAGGGGCTCAAAAAATGTGTGGCTCTGATTTTTAGGTTGTGACTTGCATAAATGTCTGCCCCCGGTGTCAACTTTTTTTTTTTTTTCAGCTGGACCTGTTCTATAGCTTAGTTTCTTTGTCTCCTTGGGCTTCTGGAAAGTTCCCAACATTTTCCCACTGATGTCCATGTGGAGCCTGCGTGGGGGTGTGTGGCTGGGGGGCTAGGGTGCTAGTAAGGCTGCTCCTCCCTCCCCGTGGTTGTGTGGCATAAAATGTTGCCCACGTCCTCTTGGCTTTTTCTCTAGTGATTGAGAATCTGTTGTCCTTCCTCATAACTTTTCTCATTTAGGCTAGCAAAATGCTTGCTTTAGGTAGCTAAGATTAGATATGGCCATTTACTGTTTTTTGCCCTTCACAGCTAAATCTGTGAGAGCAGGAACCATGGCAAACCTCTGTCACACGCTGTGAACAACATGCCTACAGAGTTTGTATCCTGTTCTCACATATTTTTGGATTTTTCTCGAGGACAAACCATGTGCTTTTGAATGGCTTCTCTGCTGTACCCCTTAGTTTACTGTTTCTCAACATTGTGTCCAAAACAGCTTCTTTTTTTTCTTCATCAGTTAAAGTCTTTTAAGGAGTGTGTTCTATCAGAGACCCTTCTGCAGAATAGATAGTACTCTATGCCTTGATCTTGGTGGTGGTTCCACCAGGTAATGTGAATACAGATATGTCAAGGGATTGTGCAGTGTCCACTTAAGATTTGTTGTACCTCAACTTAGGAAAATATCAAAATTTAAAGTATACTGTAAGCCAGGCTTGTCCTACTTTATGACAGCTTTTTGGGGAGTTGGAGGGAAAGCTCACTTGTTAAGAATTCATCACTGTTATTTCAGGGCTCATGTAAACTTCCAGCCAGTGGCAGAAACCATGGGGACAGTTAGTCTGTGCATCCACTGTAGAGATTTAAAAGAAGTAACAAAACCCCACGAAAAAGTTGGTCTCCCTTTATTTTGAATATGTCAATGATAACATACCCTCCCTTCCAGAGTGTCCTGCTTCCCACTCTGACTATCCCTTGTCTGCTACTGCCGACAGCTTCAGAAGTTGTGGGAGTTCAAGTTTCAAGGATTTGCTTTTCATATTTGGTGGGAAAGAAGTTTGGGATCTGTATAACTAGTCAGAGCTTGTTGGGCAGAATTTCTGAGGGTAAAGATGAGACACAGCCATACTTAAAGAAAGCCCTCAAGCAGAAGAATCTCCTCTCAATTAGTGAGCAGGATTTGATAAATTTCATTTTAAGGAAATTTGTCATACTAACAGTTGTAATGTATTTCTGGTGCAATTTTGGTGGTAATGGACACTATACCTTTATTAATATTTTTCACTGTGTTCAAAGAAATGTCCATATTCTTTTTACTTTTTTAAGGTAAACTAAATTTATAGAAATGTGTGCAAATCTTCTTAATAAATATTTATTTATTTGACTGCATTGTGCCTTAGTTGTGGCATGTGGGATGTAGTCCCCTGACCAGGAATCAAACCCAGGCCCCCTGGATTGGGAGTGTAGAGTGTTAGCCACACTGGACCACCAGGGAAATCCCTGTACAAATCTTACATGCACAACTTATTGGTTTCCTATTGATACTGCAATCATTTACTACAGTTAGTGGCTTTAAAACATCATAGAGTTACCATCTTTAGGAGGTCAGAAGTCCTAAAATCAAGGTGTGGGCAGGGCTGTTGGGAGCTCCAGAGGAGAATCCATTTCCTCGCCTTTGCTCCCTTCAAGAGACTAATTATATTCCTTGGGGCATGGCCCCATCCTCCAGCTGCTAAGTTAGCATTATAGCACCTCCCAGCCTGTGTCCATCTCTTGACCTAACCCTTCTTCCTGTAAGGGCCCAACCAGATAATTCAGGATAATCTCCCCATTTCATCCCCATTTCAAGATTATTAACTTAATCATGTCTGCTAAGTTCCTTTTTCCACGTAAGGCAACATGTTCACAAGTTTCAGGGATTAGAATGTGGAGGTCATTGCAGCACATTTATTCTGATTTTTACAAGTAAACACAGCTGTGTAAACACTACCCCCAGTTAATTTATAGAATATCATAGAATTCCAGACCCTCCTGAGGATTCAGAAAATAATCAAGAAATTCGTAGTATCACAGGTTGCTTGCTCATTTAGAGTATTGATTATCATTATTTAGAACTATAAATTTTCATAAGACATCTGAGCCTTGGCTGATGAAATACTTTCTAAAAGATAAATCTTGAATGGCTTACCCATGTTATTTGTCTCTAACACACAAATACGTCTATAAATACGCACTAGCAAATTTGAAATTTTGAGATTTGTTTGGACTCTGGTGAGTGAGTGTGTAAAAGCCCATAGGTGTCACATAGATTTGAGCTGACTAGTATTGGAGTTGCTTGCTGTACATTCTTTAGCCAACTTGGGATCCATTGGTTAAATATGAATGTCTGTCTGTTTTAGGAACGCCATCAACTTCAACTTCAACTCCTGGAGCATGAAACAGAAATGTCAGTGGAAATAACCGATTCTAACAAAGAAAGGTAAGATATACCATCCTTTGTTTTATAATGGATTAATGGTGGGCACACTGTGTTTGTGTGGGCTCACTTGGTCCTTGCATTTTCATTCGTTTGGTTATCACTCATTGCAGACTGATAACATGTAAAACACTGGACTGGGAGCTTCCAGCCACATCTTGCAGCCCAGGGGTGGTTGTTAGAACAGTGGAACACGTCAATGCCTGTCACTAGTGCCAAAGTTCTGTCTATAAATGTTCCTCATAACCTTGAGCTCCACAGGATGCACCTTGTTGATGAGAAAACTCAACAGTGACTAATACCATTGCCGTGGAAATGAATTTTACAATGTCTTTGTTTCCAAACATTCTTCAGTGAAACCTTGCCTTGTCCCTTGTCTGTGAGTATATAAAGCCCTGCATGGGAAATGCAGGATCAATGAACTGCCTATTCTGGAAACCAGATGGCAGAGAGTCCACACGTGGCCCTTTAGTGAAGGGAAACGAGGTTGGCATGTGCTGAGCATTTGAGCAAGTTACTTAATCTGCCTGAGATCCTTTGCTTCTCTGTAAAATAAGAATTCTTTCTTAAAGTGGGATGAATTAAAGTGATACTAATAGTGCCCATCTCATTGGGTTATTATTGTGAGAGAACTGTTGGCTGTACTGCCTGCCACAATGTATGCTGAAAAATACCTGTTCTCCTTCCTCTTACGTGACATCAGAGTTTGCAGAGTTCTAGGAATCCTCCCTAGTCTTTAAGGTTGTGCTAAGGAGGGACCCAGCAGAGATGGGAAGTGGTAAGCAGACCACCAGACCCTTTGTCTGAGTTCTAGTTTAGTGGCCCCAAAGAAAGAGTCCATCTGTTGGTTCCTTGGGTTTATTTGAACCAAGTAGAGTCTGAGGATAATCTGTGCTGTTTTTTTTTTTTTTTTAACATGAAATATTTTCTGAGGTGGTCTATTCTGTTTTGATGGAGGAAGGGTGTTTCAGCATATTTCCCATTTTTTCAAAATAAATGATGTGTGGAACAACTGTAATTCCTGCTTTCCCAGTACTCTGCCACTTGATTTCAGATATGTTGTTGTGTTGCTAGACTCTTCTCTGTTTTCCTAATTGTAGCAATTACTGGATGTTCCAATGTTGTTTTAACCCCCAAAGAAACAGTCTCTCATATCTGTAAGTGGTGCAAAAAAAAAATTCTCTCTCAGCTCTTGGGAGGTAAAGTAACTGTCTTTACACAGGGTGAAAGTTGCAAGTGGGAATTAGAAAAAGGGTCCTGTGTTCCTTCTTCAGTGGGGTGGTTGGTCGGTGGTTAATAAACTAGGATACATACAAAGTACGAAGAGTGCATCTTGTTCTGGGCGGTGTTTCTTTCGAGCGGTGACTTCGTGTGCTGGTGATGCTGCGTTGGTCAAGGGTTCACTGGCTCTGTCTTCTATCTGTGTTAGGTATCAGCAGCTGGAGGAGGCGTCAGCCAGCCTCCGGGAGCGGATCCGACACCTAGATGACATGGTGCATTGCCAGCAGAAGAAAGTCAAGCAGATGGTTGAGGAGGTGAGTCCTTGTGAAGGGTCATGGGCATGAGATTGCTTCCTGTGGTGGGGACTCTTCAGCCGCAGGGACAGATATAACTCTCAGCTCCGTCTTCTGTAGTTTGCAGTGAACTAGCTCAGGCCACTGCTGTCTTGGCCCAAAGGAGAAGCTCCTCATATGTCGCCTTTGGACTAGTGATGATCCCTCTAAAAGAGGGCTCTCTCCAGATCAAAAGGTTACAGTTAAGAAAGCTGGGAGGCACATTTCATAAGTTCACCCCCTAAGTTCACATTTCATAAGTTCACCACCCTAAGAGGGTGGGTGCCTTCAGCTCAGGGACCAAAGGGTCCCTTTTCTCTTTAACTGTATAGTATGAAACCAAGGTACGTGCTTACTAATTGTTGGACATAGTTTACTATCCTGTTTTTCTAAATGAAAAACAGGTAAGTTGAACATTTATATTTCTCTAGGAGGAAAAAAAATTTTCTTTTAAGTTGTGTTATAGTAACCTGTCTCTCTCTTGTGGTATGCTCCATAGGAGAAAATCCATGCTGTGTACAACATATTATCTTTTTCTTACTCAGTTAAAAAAATCAGAAACAAGAGCAGTTAGTACTAACAAGGTTATAAGTCCCTAGGGACTCATTCTCTAAGTTGCAAAGGTTTCGTTTTAATTAAACATTTGGTCGGCAGCAGAAAAACTGAAAAAAGCATTATATGTGCTTATATTAAGCACAACTCTGAAAAGTTACTTGTTAATGCATTATTAAAATGAAAAGTATCTACTTCTAATAATTTACACATATGATAGATTAAACATATATCTTTTTTTAAATTAATCTCTAAAATGTTGGAGCTATGAGTGGGGCTAAAGTCAGGGAATTGTGAGGATGGGGAGGGACACCTTTTTCAATTGTGTGTAGGATAAACACACATTAGATAAAATCTTCACTCAAATGAGAAGCCCACTAACACAGTGTGATTGGCCCGGGTGGAGTAGAATAGGAGAAGGGGGAGCAGGGGCTCAAATGAGGAAATCCTGATGCAGTTTCACGGTCCCTTGGCCTGGCTGGGCAGGAGCACTGCCAGCAGAAGTGATGGGCAGCTCTTGCCCCATATCAGCACTGGGTAGATGTCAGGAATGTTTCCGAAGGAAAAGCATCACTTTGTCACAGTTAGGATCTCAGGAGCCGTGGCAGTCAGACTGTGGCTTTTCTGCTTCTGACTCCACACTCATGGTGTCTGCGGTCAGCTGCCCCTCATTTCCCCAAGGGGCTCCTTGGCTGTGGCATACTGCATTTCTCCCACCTCACCACAGGGTACTGTCTGCATTGTTTCCCTGTCTAATATTAGAGAACAGTGCATAAAACCTCACGTGCATTGGCTTCTGATTCAGTTTTCGTCTGTAAGGGTTTAATGATTGGTCTTTTTTAAAAAAAAATCTACTTATTTTTTGGCTGCCCTGGGTCTGCATTGCTCGGGGCTTCTGTGGGGCTTCTCTAGTTACGGCGGGCAGGGGCTACGCTCTGGTTGCAGTGTGAGGGCTTCTCATTGTGGTGGCTTCTCTTGTGGAGCTTGGGCTCTGGGGTGCGTGGCTTCAGTAATTGTGGCATGAGGGCTTAGTAGTTGATTCCTGGGCTGTAGAGCACAGGCTCGGTAGTTGTGGCACACAGACTTAGTTGCCCTGAGATCTTCCCCAGCCAGGGGTTGAACCTGTGTCTTCTGCATTGGCAGGTGTATTCTTCACCGCTAAACACTGGAAGCCCTGATAGGTCTTTTTAAAAAGACATTTTCAAGTTTAGAATTCTAAGTTACTTCTGGAATCTAATAAACATACCGATTTGGAAGCAGTAGGGGAATAATTAGGACTTCCTAGGTGGTGCTAGTGGTAAAGGACCTACGTGCCAATGCAGGGAGATGTAAGAGATGGGGGTTCGATCCCCCGTCTGGAAGATCTCCTGGAGGAGGGCATGGCAACCCACTCCAGTATTCTCGCCTGGAAAATCCCATGGACAGAGGAGCCTAGCAGGCTGCAGTTCATAGGGTTGCAAAGAGACACAACTGAAATGACTTAGCACAGCACAGGGGAGTATTTATATATGGAAATAAGGAAGCATCTAAAGATCACTGTCCATATCTTGCTTTAGTGTCTCTGATGTAATATCTCCCAAATATAGCTATTCTAAGTGCCGATGATGTCTGAAAGACCAACCATTGAAGTGAAATCGCAGGCTGAAATTTAGAATGGCATCCTCAGAGGCCAGCTGGGGCCAGCTGGGTTTCAACAGTTAGGTGGAGACAGAGAAGAGCTTTAATTCTAAATTTAAACTAAAAATTACTTCTATCAGCTAATAAAAATTAAGGTATTTGTCCTGTACACCGTGTTAACTCATACAACAGGAGGATGGTTTAAAATCTCAATCACTGTAGCCAATTCTTTTTTTAAAAGTTAGAAACATGGAAAAGGGACAAATGAGCACACTGAGAAGTCCAGGATGAGGTTGGCAAGTATTAGAACCCTAGAACTCTAGTAATCCAGGGAATGGTTGAAGGACTTGGACAGGCGATGGCCACAGGGAGACATGAGAAGGGAGTTCACAGCTTAGGAAAACTGTCATGGAGAAGAGGTGATATATTTTCGTTTGTATTGCAATGCAAAGCCAGATTGGAGCCACTGGGTGGCACTTGCAAAGAGGCACATTTCAGCTTTCTGTTCAACATAAAGGAAACATTTGTAGTACTGGCTGCCCTGAAAGGCATTTAGCCCTTAATCAGGTATGCATTTATGAGGAGAGAAGAAGACAAGACAGAAACTCTTTATATAAAGGATTCTCTATTGTTTACTAGGTGGTGCTGTTGATAGGATCTCAGCCTTTTCACTGCTTTGCATAATGAATGAAATCAGCAAAGATATTCTAAATTTGGACCAAATTTTGAAAAATCTAGGTGGCTGAATTAGTCATGTGGAGTCCTCAACTCTGGCTTGAGAAGAGAAGTGCTTTCTGTGAACTCCACCCACCCAGACATGGAGGCAAATTGGACTGGAAGATAGGCAACCTTTACGTGTCACCAGTGTTAGGGACAGTTTTCCCTCTCTTCCATGAAGTCTGGAAGCCTGTCCCTGTGACGGCTTCATACTCAACAGGGGTAGGAATACAGTCCCCATCCATCGTTGCTGTCATCTGAGTCATAATGTCTGTGAAGAAATTTGGTTTATTAAAATGATAGGCTCCTACTTCTCAAAACATCTAGGTATTGTTACTGAGGTTCTTTGAATCCTGACATGTTAAGCAGCATATTCACTTCCACTCCAGTGGAGTGTAATTTCTTAAAAATATACTAAATAAAAATTAACCAATCTTGGTATTGCCATCCTTAGCTCAATAATGATTTTTCATTGTATGGGACAGTATACTTCCACAGGGATTTGTGCGTGTAAAAGGGGGCCCTTTTGAAATGAAGGATTAATATGTATCTTATTGGGTCAAGTTCACTGAGAAAAGATACAGAGTATCTTGTGTGAAGTGTGAGAGCAGATACCCCCACTTAGCTAGATCTTTGTACTCAGTTAAGCCTCCTTTTGTGCTGTTTATCAGGGATTGGTCATCTCCCTCCCACCACTAGTTCTTCTGACTAGTTCTGGATCTGACAAATAGACACACACACACACACACACACACACACACGCGCGCGCGTGCGCCCAAATATGCCCCTTTTAGACTTTCAAGAGTTTTCCAGAAAATACAGAGGCACTGAAAAAACTAACGGTCATGAAGAAACTCACTCATCCATCCATTTACCAGATCCCTGCCTGCACTTTCTCTTTGCTGGGGCTGGGCACCAGTTGGGGGCGGGGCAGATAGTGGCTCTGCCCTCCTGGATCTTACTATCTGCTGTTAGCTGAGTTCCAGTCATCCTTGCTTCTTGGGCTTCAGTCTTCAGTTGCCAAGCTGTCTTGGGTCTGGGTCTTTTGTCTCAAATCAGGTAGAGTTCTTTAGCTTGCTGCTAAAGGACACAGGAGATCAGGGATGAGCACACGGCTGCAAGAAACCTACAGCGCGAGCAGTGAACATCTGACATACCTTTAAATATCTTCAGTCAACAGGGGGTTGACGCCTCCTTCCCTGCTCTCATCAAGGCCCAGTCCCCTGCCAATCAATGCAGCTTTCTACCCAGGGGAAAATTATCTGGAGGAAAGCAATTAAAAAAATCTAAATTCTCTCAGTTCCAAGAATCTTCCCGTTTACATGGATCCATCATTTGTTAGCACGCAATTTATTTTAAAATTCTTGTGTGGTGCGGTGTGCTGAAATGTACAGTGCAAAACACGTTTTCACCAAGTACCCTGTGTTTAGAAGATTCAGATAATTAGCCACCTGGGGGAAGGGGAAAGGAGCCGTGGCCATGAGCCCACAACCCTAACCCGCTCAATTGCCCTGTTTCCAGATCATGTCCCACGAGCTCTTCTCCAGATTTAGTCTCCGGCTCTTTGGAAGATAACAAAATGGTAGCCTGCTCCGGGTTGGAAGCAGTTGCTTTCATTGTTCGTGGTTAGAAGAACAATTGTACTCTCTCTGCGGGGAAGAGGTGGTGTGTATGTGTGATGAGCGGATAAACAAAACACGAAGGACGTGCTATTGAAAGGAAAATGTGATGACGTAGGGCTCTTATTGGTGGAAACACCCACATTCTGTAACCTCAGCTTCTATGGCCTGACACTACAGAGTCAAGAGAACTCCAAGACCCACAGAGTATTTCTAGCAACGTGGGTTCCTAGACATCAAAGAAAGAACTGTGGTGAACCATAGTACTAAAATATAATTTAAAAGTGCCAGGTGGAGGCTGGTCCTAAGATCTTGGAGATTGAAGCCTTATTTATGGAAAAGCTATCAAGGACGCCTGCCAAGGAGATGGGAAGCAGGCTCGAAGAACTCCGGTGCTCTGGGAGGAAGTGCTCCCCACCTGATCACACCCCAGGAAATACAGAAGCAGCCAAGTGTCTCTGTCGCTTGATTATATTTGTATGTGGGAAGTGGCCCTGAGGATGTCTTGCTAAATCAAGATACAACACCAGTCATCTTAGCACTGTCCTTGTTTAAGTCCATTTGGTTTGCTTCCATCACCGCGAATACACAGCTCAACTCACTTCATGAAAAGAAGTATATCTGATGAAAAGAGAAATGTATTTGGCTGAAATGTCCATAACGTCTTATGGGAAAACCTGAACAAACTTTTTGACTCACCCAATATATTGATGTGAAATGTACTTCATGCATGCTATATTTTTATAGAGGCCTTGAGACAGCCACAGGCCCTGGTATCTCAACTAAACAGTGTTGCTGAGAATTGTAGTAGCAGCAGCGGTAATAATAGTCAGTGGGTGGTATTAGCCTAGTAATGGAGTGGGTTCATCAAGGGGGTGGGTGTCATTTAGACGTTGGGTAGTTTTTTCCACTCCATCCACGTCTCTGTGGCCAAGTGGGCAGGTAAATGCTTTCTAGTCACTAGTTGGCTTTGGTCCTCCTTTTAGATGTTTCTGTGCAGCAGAAAGGGAGCACATGGATAACTTCTCACTTGAGTAGTGAACTGGCAATGTAGTTTTACTCTCCGCCAGTGTTCTGTTTGAATGCAGATCCCCAGATACTCTGCTGGGTTTCCCAACTGCCACCAGGGAGCTTGGAGTCGGATCCGAGAATTGCTCATCTAGATATCACTCTACCGTAGGGACCTACATTGTTGCTAGAGATTCCATTACTGCCCTCGTGTTTTTCAAAGTCTGTGGTGGAAAAGTTATTAGCATTTGTTCTAGTGGAGTAGACTCGCTACTCAGCTTCAAAAAGTGAAATAATATCAAACCAGGGAATGTAATGACTTCTGGAGAAAGTAGGGCACCCATGTGGGCCTCTGTCCTAGGACTGTGTGCTCTTGCCCTGCTCTGGGAGTTCCTTCTCTCTTTTGGGCCATGGGTAGTGTCCTGGGGCCAGATGAGCCTTCTGTTGTGGGGCAGAGAGTGAGTGAGGGGCTGAGACTGTCTGTGAGACCCTGAGAGTGCCTCCGAAATTTTGCCTTAACTAGATGACCCATACACCTCCGCCTTGGCCTGATGCTGGTTCCTGGTCTGGTTGGGGACCTTCTTAGATCTGGGTCCCCTGCCTTTCAGGACCTCCCTCCATCTGCTCCTCCTTGCCTTTGCCCATGTGCCTCAGTTTACCGCTCCTGCCAGGACAGCGATATGGTGTGAACCTGACTTATTACATCAAACATGAGTTAGGTGCTCAAACCCTGCCCCCCCGCCCCCACTCACACTGCCACCCCATTCCAACCCTTAATTGGATCCTAAGCCTTGGACTCTTTTTTAAGACTATACTTTTGTCCTAGGGCTGCTCACACTCCTGCCCAAATAAGCTGAGGCCGAATTTACAGTAATTGAAAATGTTACAGTTTTCAATTCTGGTGTTTAACACTATATTAGCCACTTCTTGATTTAAAAATCTTAGATGCTTGATGTAAAATATGAAGGTTTGAGAAGGTGTCAGAAAGCTCACACAGATGTAAACCTTTTTTCTATGCATTATTGAAATGTTGCAGGTTCATGGTATTGCTGGTACTGGTTAATGTATTCACGATTCGAACTGTCCTTTCAAGGGAGAAGGTCTTTTCTTTGTAAATGTCATTGAACCCACTTTCTGTTTGTTGAAATCATTTCTGATTGGCTCAGATATATTTCTCAGAGACGTGGAGGCTCATATTCTGTCCGTGGCAGTCTCTGTGACTGTGCTTCTCATCTGAGTAACTCTCAGAGAGTGGGTGTTCGTCGTGTTGCATGGCTGTGCATCTAGACCTCCCATGCCATGTTAATTCTCTGTGGGCGGTATTATTAGCACCATTTTTTAGTACAAGAAACTGAAGCTTAGTCTTAAAAAAATAAGTTGCCAGCAGCCTCTCCACAGGTGATGATGGTGCTAGGCCCACACCCAGATTTTTGACTCCCAAGCTAGCCTCGTTCTTTGCTTATTTTTTTTTAGCAGTTGGAAAAAATTATAATTTTTGTTTTGTTTGGCCTCACTGCACAGCATGTGAGATCTTAGCTCCCTAACCAGGGATTGAACCTGTGCCACCTGCATTGGAAACGCAGAGCCCTAACCACTGGCCCACCAGGGAAGGCCTGGGAAAAAAATTAAATATGGAGAATAATAAAAATAAAACCCATGTACTCTCTTCTGGAATTGAAAGATATTAACATTTTGGCATATTTTGTATTTTTTCCTAAATAAAGAACTTTAAAGAAGTTCTCATTTTACTCCTCCCATTTCAAATCTTTGTCCTTCTTACCCTCCACCCAATCCTGTCCCAATGCTTCCTTCAGAGGCAACTGACCTCTATCCAGACCATGTTTCTCTGCTTTTACTACACACACATATGTTTATTGTCAATATATAGCTTAGTTTCTGGGTTTAAAAAGGTATGCAGGGAGTTTCCTGGTGCCTTAGTGGTTAGGATTTGGTGCTTTCATCACAGGGGCCTGGGTCTAACCCCTGGTCGGGGAACCATCCCACATGCTGTGTTGTGTGGACAAAATACAAATAAATAGTAAAACAAGGTGTAAAATTTTATATATAGTGTATAAATAAATTTTATTGTATTTATTTTGAAACTTACTCTTTTCCCCAATTTTGTTTTTGGTGTTGTTCCATATACTAGATCTTAATTATTCATTTTGATGGCTCTCTAATATTCCACTATCTGAATATATTATAATGTATCCTCTTGATAGACATTTAGCTTGTTTCCAATTTTTTATTCTTTTACAAACAATACTGTACATGTGTCTATGCTTATCGAGGGAATAAACTTAGAGGAGGAATTGCCAGGGACTGGGGTTGGCACAGTCTCACCTGTGTCACTCTCCAAAGTGTGCATAGACTTCTACCTGTCATGTATAAGGGCAGATTTCCCCACATCCTCACCACCTCTTAGACTATAATTTTAGCCAGTTGTGAAATAATATTTCTTTGGCTTAGTTTTAATTTGCATCAGCCTGGTAACTGCTCATTACAACTAGAGAAATTGACCCTAAACTTCTCAGCAGTCAAGCTCCATTCTTATAAATTGGTTGTTCACATCTTTTGTTCATTTTTCTGTTTGGTGGTTTTTCTTTTTTTCCTGCTGATTTGTAGGAATTCTGTATACTGCCAATATTAGTTGTTTCTCAAACTAACTGCATGCTATTATCTTTTCCCAGTTCATGGTTTTTGGTTGTTTATGGGGTTTTGTATAATATACACATTTTAAAAATTTTGTTATAAAATTATCAGTCTTGTTGTGCTGTGTTGTGTGTCTTGTTTGTCATAAGTTTTAGAGTTGTGTTTTTCATTTTTAGGTCTGTAATCACCACCCGCACCCCCCCCCCGCCCCCACGTTCTTGCCCATCGTTCTTCCTTACTCTGTTTTTCTCCATAACACTTTATCATCTTGTGCTATATCCTACACTTACCTGTTTTGCTTGTTTATGTATTGTCTCTTTCTCTCCACTGGAATGTAAGCTCTCTGAGGGCAGTGGGTTTTGTCTGTTTTATTCATGCCTGTATCCCCAACACTTGGAATAGTCACTGGCATATAATAAGTGCTCAATAAATTTTATTGAACAAATAAAGAGTAATCTGTATGGAATTTATTTTTTGTGTATATAGTATGGATAGAAATTTCACCTTTTATTCCCTCATGGAAGGCTTGTTTCTCTAACACCATTCATTGAATAGTCCATCCTTCCACCACTTACTTTTTTCATTCAGCCTTTATCAAGCCTTTATCAAGCCTTTGCGCCACTGTCTTTATATATTCCCATTCCCCTGCCTCTGTGCTAAAGTTTGCAGGAAAGTCAGCCTTCCACATACAGCAGTGGGAGTGGGGGTGATGAAGAGCTAGGCCCTGTTTATGGAGAGTGCTTTTTGATGGGTCAGCCAGTAAACATTTAAGAAGCACCTTTTATGAACCAAATGCAAAGACAGACCTGAGTCCTCAAAGCCCTCAAAGGATTTTCTGGTTGATGCTGGCAGAGCTGAGACCTGCTGGATTAAAGCTGTTATAACTCAAGGCAGAATATAAGGGTTGAGCAGGCAATGAGCTGTGTGCTGAGGACATAGAAACTGGAGAACACAGTGGTTAAGTTTGTAGGCATCAAGTAAATTAAATCTGTCTTTGCATCCTGCCTCTGCTTCTCACTGGGCTTTATATCTTGAGCAATTTACTTATCTTCTCCAACATTTAATTTCCTTATCAAAAAATGTGAGTGATGATAATAATACCTGCTTCAGAGGTTGTTGATGGAAAGAATGTACACTAAGGGCGTAGGTCAGTGCCTGCAAATACTCACTAATTCTAGTGTGCATGGAGAAACTTTAGGGAGGAGGTGATATTTGACTGGGTCTTGCAGCATGGGTTAGATTTTTCTAGGCAGGGATTGAGTAGGTGGAAAAGGACATGCCAGACTAGACATAGAATCAATTAAAGGCACAAGCGTGAAGGCCAGAAAGTATAAGGTGAGTTCAGCGAGCAATATCCCAGTTTGAGATGACAACTGTAATGATGACAGGGAGTAATGATGAAGAGACTGGAAATGTAGGTTGAGCCTAACTGTGGTGGGTTAGCAGCAACAACCCGAGATAACGTCCTTTGTTTCTCAGCTCCTGATTCCTCGATGGCTCCCCATTGCCAATGCCTCTGGCAGGGGTTTCTTGAAGAATCAGAGAGGAGAGGGGCAAGAAGGGCAGCTCAGAGGCTCCCTGGAGAGTCCCGGTCAGTGCAGGTGAGGGTCCATGTTCCAGACCATCTGAACTTTAGGAACATGTGTTTGTGTGACGTGTACCTGCGTGTGTATGTGTGTATGTTTAATTGAAGCCTCCTTTATTTTTTGTTTTGTTTTGTCTTAGAATTGACACAATTAGTAAACAAATCTTTATTTTTTTAAAAAAGATTTTATTGGAATATAGTTGATTGACAATGATGTGTTAGTTTCAGCTGTACAGCAAAGTGAATCAGTTATACATATATCCCCTCTTTTTAAGATTCTTTTCCCATGTAGGTCATTACAGAGTATTGAGTGGAGTTCTCTGTGCTATACAGTAGGTCCTTATTAATTATCTATATTGTATATAGTAGTGCACATCTATCAATAGGAACCTTTTTTTAAGCCACTTTTTCTTTTTTTTTAAGCATCAGCTTTGTTTCAGGTGTGGAGCTGGGTGCTTCTGTATACAGGCCTACCTCAGAGATACTGAAGGTTGGGCTCCAGACCACTGTAATAAAGCAAATATTAAAGTGAACCACATGAATTTTTTGGTTTCCCAGTGCATATAAAAGTTATGTTTATACTGTAGTGTATTAAGTGTACAATAGCATTATGTATAAAAAAATGTACAGACCTTAATTAAAAATACTTTATTGCTAAAAACTGGTCACTAACCATCATCTGGGGCTTTCCTGGTGGCTCAGTGGTAAAGAACCTGTCTGCCAATGCAGAAGATGTGGGTTCCATCCCTGAGTTGGGAAGATCCCTTGGAGAAGGAAATAGCAACTCACTCCAGTATTCTTGCCTGGAGAATCCCCATGGACAGAGGAGCCTGGTGGGCTACAGTCCATGGGGTCTCAAAGAGTCAGGCATGACTAAGCGGCTGAACAACAACAGAAGCATCATGTGAACCTTCAGTGAGTCGTAATCTTTTTGCTGCCGTGGAGGATTTAAAATATTGTGAGAATCATCAGAATGTGACACAGAGATACATGAGACTAAAACCTAGGAAGTTCCTGAGGTCCACAGGGTGAGCAAATACTGTTGGAAAAATGGTGCCGACAGACTTGCTCAATGCAGGGTTGCCACAAACCTTCAATTTGTGAGCAATGCGGTATGTGTAAAGCACCACAAAGCGAAGTGCAGTAAAACGAGTTATGCCTGTACATCCGCTGATTGTTTAGCCTGAAACATTTCTCTCCCTGGATATTCCTGTTCAGTGTGTGGTCTTTTGTCCCTGATCCTGTGTCCATCCAGGGAAGCTTAGAGGACCCTCCTTCCTGCTTTCCCACCTCACCTTCCTCTAAAGTCACAGAGGAGAAAAGAGCAGCCTTAAGACGTAGGGCCCCAGCAAACCGTTTGCAAAAGAAGGTATTGCCTGCCAGTGTTCTTCCCTGCCTGGCCTAATTTGCAGGCAGCACTGCCGAGATAGGCTGTCATCACAGGGAGGACAGAGGCCACCCTCTGGACCTCAGGCTGGTGTGAACAGAAGAGCCCAGGCCTTGTCAAGAGAAAGACGTGGGTTTAGGTCTCAGCTCTGCCAGCATCAAGCTCTTGGGTGACCAACGGTCCTGGTTTGCCTGCAAAGGAGAAGGTTCCTGACACATGAGACTAAAACCTAGGCAGTTCCAGGCCAGCTGGGACGGGCTGGTCCCCTCTTGGTCCTGTGGTCTGAACCTTTCCCTCACGCCATCGGCAGATGGCTGGTGCATTCCGTCTCTGGGTAGGAGGGGAACCAAACATCACTTGCCTGCTCCCCTATTGTGCTAACTCATGCACTTCTTTCTCCACGTGCTGGCTCCCTGCAGGCGGAGACCGGGTCTCCCTGGCTCACGGCTGTGCTCCTGGAACCCAGCACTGGCTCACGGCTGATGTTGAGTGAATGAACGATGAGACTCTAGGAACCCCAGTTCCTTCGTCTATGGGGGTAATGACTCTCAGGGTTGTTTCTGAGAATAATGAGCTAAGCCAGCAAAAGCCCTGATGCCCAGTATGCTCTTTTTCTTCCTTGCCAGTGAATGCCCACAGATTGGGATGCCAGTTTATCCATCCTTCACTGATGTTTGTTTAGTCCAGTTATGAGTGGGTACCCAGGAGATTCAGGGGGCTGGTTCTTCTTCAGTAGAAGTGGGGTGATCTGTAATATAAGATAGAAATCAAACCAAATTAGATTACTTTACCACAGAAGCCAGTTTCAACTGATCCTTTAGAATAGTATAGTTCTATGATTATATATTACTTCAAACTTAATAGAAAAAAATTGATTAAAATGTGTGCCCTGTTCATATCTGGCCTGGCTGAATGCCACAAGACACATTAATTGAAAATGAATTTCTCCAGACCCAATCAAACATCATGAAGATGAAAAATGTACCTTTTTCCCTCCGTTCCTTCATTGATTTTTCATTTTCCCCACTCAGAGCTTCATTTAGCAATTTTTCAGTTTCCTTTTGTTGTGGCCTTAACTCATCCCTCCGCTCCCCCCAGAATGAGATAAGGTACCATTTTCCTTGTCCTTTTTAAACTGTCCTTTCATGCTGCATTAGTGCAGGGCAGAGCCTCGTCTTGTCATAGGCCCCTGTGTTGGATCATTTTTTAAGAAAAGAAGGTAACCTTATTTTTAAATTCTTTCTGTGGTGGCTTTTTCCAAAGGGAATGCACTTTTAAAAATATGTAACTATGAAATTACACTGTTATAGCACTTATAAAATAGAATAAAGAGAAACTGTAGCAAAAAAAAAAAACAAAACCTTTTCAGAGGAAGAGTATTAGATATCAATTGTTCTCAGTTTTCATGGTGAGGTGTTTGGGTATCAGGCACAATTCCTATTTTGTTGAGAGAAATGGAGAAAACTATTTGCCAGATCACAGCATGTTGAGCTGAAAACTAGGCTGGGTTAGGACAAGAGGGAGCAAGGGGAGGTGATAAAACCCCAGGTGAGTTCTAGAAGATTCTTGCCTGTCCTGTGCCAGCTGTAACCCAGTCAGTCCACTGGGTCTCTGGGTAACTGGGGGTTCAGTGTGGGTAACAATAATAGGGATCATCAGTCTATTTTTCTGTAAAATTTTCAAATAATTGAGCAGCATGCATTTCCCATGAAAAGTCGAGAAAGACTCATATTCAAGTATCCCATTGCTTCTCTTTGACCTAGAATTCAGAACTCCGGTTCTCTCATTTTGATTAGAGGTTTTGATTGGCAGGTGTCCATTTTTGGTATATTTTCAATGGGAAAATGACTTCTTTCTTTACCAAGGTGGTTTAAAGTAGAAAGTCTTTTTATTTATTTGTTTTATAACTTGCTTTATTTTTAGCATCTTTCATGTCAAATTAGGGTTCTATACCATTCATCTTAAAGGCTTTATGAGTCCATTAGAAAGAGCAACAGAAAGAGGTACTGGTGATAGAGGTTTGGAAACTTTTTATTAATGTGTTGAGTTTCATGATAAGCACACACACAAATACCAACCATCACACTGATTTTGAATAAAAGTGCTTGGTTTACTTTCCTTGGCTATTCTTAAAATTAGAATGAAAACAAAACAAATTTCAGAGAAAATAAACAATAATATCATAAACTTAGTTTGGATTAAAAAAATCTAATTTCCTTACTCTTACAAGATTTTAAACAGTTTAATTCACTGTGACAGTCAGTTTTAATGTACCTTCTATATTATGCCCCGTTTCAGTGTATCTCCTGTTTTATTAAAGGCATTTGCAGATATATGTGTATTATCATTTTCCAGCTGGTAAGAGAAAACACCCTAAAGCATAATCTCTTAAAGAAAAAGTATCAAGTGCTATCTAGTATTTAGTACTTATTTGCTGCTCTATTTCTTATATTCATTCATTTCTCTCCACATCACCAACCTCCGTACTGAGTTATGTTTCATGAGTCTTGCACAGTCGGGTACTATTCACATCCTTTTAATTATAGGCTGTATCACATTCTGACATCTAACATGAAATGACCCGTGTCTTTCATGTCTGTCACCAATGTGAAAAAATTCCAGGAAGCTGACAAGCCTTGCAACCTCCGGGGGTTGTTGTGAATCCATAAGAGGACCTTACTGAGTTTTTGTATAATTTCATTTTAGTATGGTTGACATACAAGGTCCTTTTTGAAAGAAATTGGGAGGGATCCTTTCACTATAGGAATCTGTTTCCAAAGCAGTTTATAAAAATGTGTGGATGGATAGCAGTGATTTCACCTCCTAAGAGGACCGCTCTTTCATATAAGATAATCGATACACTAAACATCTGTTCCGTGCGGGCTTGCTGTCTGGTGCAAGGGGAAGACCTAAACAGACCGTGGTAGTGGCAGTGACGGTTCCTGTGAGGGGTTTGCTCGAAGGGCTGAAATGAACAGAGACAGATGTAAAGGCAGCCTGGAGGACTTGGCAAGAGCTAGCCTGGGAAGTGACGACTGTGGAGTACCCCGGCCAGCAGATTTCCTGGTGGAGAAGGGCATGGAGGGTGGGAGGCCACGCCTGGTGAAGGCCAGCTGGGGCAGAGGTCCCACTGTGTTCACAGCACACCCAGAGGATGGAGTGGCTTCTTCGTAGGGTTCATTGTGGGCCAAAGCTGGCGGAAAGGAAACTGGGGCGATAAAGTGGGACCACAGCAGAAGCATCTCTTGTCCACACTAGGGAACTGGAACATTAGACCGCTTGGGAGGGTTGCTCTGTTTTGTTACTGTTTTCTTTTATTGAAGTGTAGTTTATTTACAATGTTGTGTTAGAGTCAGGTGTATGGCAAAGTGATTTGGTTATATATCACCAATTCTTTTCTATTATAGGTTATTACAAGATGTTGAGTATAGTTCCCTGTGCTATACAGTAGGCCCTTGTTGGTTATCTCTTTTATATATAGTAGTGTGTGTGTGTGAATCCCAAACTCCTAATATGTCCCTCCCTCTTAGAAGCTTGGGAGGGTTTTTGAGTAAGAGACCATCTCTGAAGTAGAGCCTAGAAGTGGACTTGGTCCAGGTGACTCCAGTGAGTGGCTATAGTTGAAAGGGATTGCTTGGCTCCAGCCATCTATCCAGGTAACTCAATTGTGGCTAAAGAAAAGCTGTTACCGTTTTAGAAACTAGATGACCCCCTAAACCCGCCTTAAATATCAAACTGGCCTGTTCCTGCATAATCAGTTAGGCTACAAGACATATATTCAGTTTGAATTACAAAAATTAAAAAAAAAAAACTTGTTAATGAAGACAAAATTAGATGTCAGTTCAGTGAGTTAGCATCAAGTAAAAGGTTCTAGATTTTACCAAGATGGGTTTTGGTTCTAGATTTTACCAAGATGGGTTTCTTCCCTTTGTTCTTTAAGAGGGTTTACTTTTTGATTTTTTAGATTAATTAATTGATTTCTGGCGGTGTCAGGTCTTAGTCGAGGTACTCAGGATCTTCACTGTGGTATGGGAGCTTCTCTCTAGTTGTGGCTTGCGGGATCTCTAGCTGAGTCGCCTGGCTGAGTAGCTGTGACCCATGGGCTTAGTTGCTTTGTGGCATGTGGGATCTTAGTTCCCCAACCAGGGATTGAACCCATCTTCCTTGTATTGGAAGGTGGATTCTTCACCTGGATCATCAGGGAAGCCCCCCTGCTGTTTGATATTTAAATTTAACTACAAGATGACATTCTTGGGTAAGTAAGATAGAAGCACTTATTTTCCAGACTTCATCTAATTTCTTGTTTCTTAATGGTTTGACTTGAGCCTGGTAACTTGGGTCATTTACCACCACCTGGTGACAGCTAGATTTAAATGCAGCTTTGTGAAGTACATAAACCTCTTAACAGTCAAATTTACAAACTGATACGAGTTAAGAAGTGAGAGCAAATGTGCTAAATGGATTTCACTTGCATACTGCCTGCATGGTTCCCTGGATTTTGGGATGCCCCCAATTTTGGGGGGTGCTTTGGAGGTTATGTATTTAGCAAGTCTGTCTTGGTTCCTCTGGTCCTCCCAGAGTCTTCCAAACAATTTTGTTTCTGAAGTCTACAGGGTGGATTGTTTAGAGGTAATGGATGGACAGATTCTTTGATTCATTCATTCAGTGTCTGAGAATATGAAGCTGATCAAGGCCTTTACTCTCAAGAAGCTGACAGTCTAGGGAGGAAGAAATACCAGTAATAACGTAGTAGTAGCTGATTTTTGAGAGTTTATGTTACTATAGGAGTAAGATATAGGAGACAATATGTCAAGGCTCTTTGAAGTTGGCAGTCAGAAATAACAGCATTTTTCACACAAAAGTGTGATTTAGATGATGGAAAAGAACCAAAGGCTTGGGAATCATATGTTAGCTAGAATAATGGCAAACCCAGATACATGTAGGCATGCGTGCTTAGTTGCTCAGTCATGTCCAACTCTTTGCAACCCACTGGACTATAGCCCAGCAGGCTCCTCTATCCATGGGATTTTTCAGGCAAGAATACTGGAGTGGGTGGCCATTTCCTTCTCTGGGGGATCTTCCTGACCCAGGGAGGGAATCTGTGTCTCCTATGTCTCTTGCATTGTGGGCAGATTCTTTACCCACTGAGCCATCGGGGAAGTCCCATCCAGACACATGAGAGTCTGCTTATTTTAGAAACTGGATGACTTACTTGGGAGAAGGCATGAGGTGTGTGCTTCAGGAGCAGACATCTGTAGGGGAATAACTTGAAATTAGAAGTTGGCACACCTTGTAGGGCATGAGGGCCTGCCATGCACTCCCTGCCAGCCTAAGCATCCTTTGTCCCTAATTTGAACACGTCAACTCTGACCACAGAATATACTGTACAGGATGCTTCTATGAGAAATGCTCAAGGATGAAAGCAAATTAGTGTGCACGGCTTTCATTTTTAGTGCAAGAGCATGACTGCTTCTTGAAGCATCAGTTGCTGAAAAACTTGAGCCTTGTCATCAGAAGCTTCAGATTTCTTACATTCTTCCCACACCCATTTTTTCCTCCAGGGCAAGGTGCCTCCTCACACTAACATTAGCCCAGAAATCTCCCCTCAGCTCTCTTTCCCTAGATGATATCTCTGCTTTGCATTGATTTCTTTTTAAAACTAAAATCTAGGGAAAAGTTGAGTAGAATAATCTTGGTCTCTTCCTATGAGCTGCTCATGAGGGTATCCTTAACCCTCTCACTTCTCTTGATTCACTGATTACTTCAGAGATGGTGCAGCTAGTGTGTGTGTGAAGTCACTTGTGTTGTTTGATGAAAGATTACTCCTGACTTTGGAATATTTTAGTTCACTTCAGTACACATTTTGCCTATCATTTAAAGACTTTAAAAGTCAGCTTTTAAGAATTTTAACAATATAAGAAGGAATGAAAAAGGGACACAATAAGGATAATTTCTGCAAATTTTCCTACAAAAAGTGAAGGAAATGTAAATAAAACAGACTTTTGTTTTGCCCATAATCCTACCCTAACTGCAGAATGATTTCATTTATCTAACTTCTCTTCCAGCTTCTACTTTCATCGTTGTAAACTCTTGTTTTTCTATCCCTTGAGGCTTTTGGTAAACACTTTTCCATTTTGTAATAGATTTGTTTTTAGTGTTTGTGTAATATATTCCATCAAATTGATATTCCATAATTTATTACCACTTCCTTTAGTGCTGGACATTAAGGTTATTTCCATTTTCTCTCTATTATAAATAATAGGAGTAAGAACATCTTTGTATATATAGCTCTGTTCCTACAGCTGAATTATATCCTTAGAATAAATTCCCAGGAGTGGGATTAGTAGGTCAAAGGGTATGAACAGCTTTATGGCTCTTAATATTTATTGCTAAGTTGCCCAAAGGGTCATTCTAATTTACAGCACCACCTGCAGCAGATGAGAATGGCCGTCTCTCCCCGCCCTTCCAGCACCAGTGTTTTCAGTCCATAGTTTCAGGCAAATTGAATAGATATGAAGGGATAACTAGTGACTGTTTTGAATTGTTAATTAAAATTTTTTTTTATCAACATTGAACATTTTTCCTTAAGTATATTTCTTGTGTTCTATTTTGTATAAATGGTTTGCTTTTCATGATGGAGTATTATATTTTTTGACACCAGGTAGAACTTAAAATATTTAATCACAAAAAATGTCTAATTCACTCAGGACAAAGAGAGTAATAATGAGTCATTGCCTAGATTCAACAAACAGCAAGATTTGGCCACATTTGCCTCATCTCCACCTTCTTTTCCTTTTATTTTTTCCTTTGTGCAATTATTTTAAAAGGCAAATCCCAGAGATTCTGCGTGTTTCACTAGGCATCTCTAAAACATGTGCACTTTTTCCTTCTGTAATCATAATTAGTTATTATTGCATGTTAGTTTTCACAGCTAACAAAATCAATGATAATTCTTGGTCCCATTTGATATCGGTCTGTAATAACATTTTCCAAAATGTCTTTAAAAAGTCTTTTAATAGTACTTTGCCCCAATCAGCATACAGAGAAGTCCACTATACTTGGTTGCTAGGTTTCTAAAGTCCTTTGATCTAGAGCACGCTCCGTTTACTCCCCTCACCCCCAACTCAAGTTTACCCCGACCCAGTGACTTACTGCAGGAACTAAGTCAGCTGTCCTGTAAATGTTCCCACATTCTGAATTTGACTTTTTGTCTCCTTATTAGCTTGATTAGATTGTGTTTCAACTTTTTTTAGTCGGGGGAGGCAAGACTACTTCCTGGGTGATTCATTTTGTACTGCTCTGGGGGCACATATTGTCTGGTGATCCCACTTTGGGTGATGGTGAGGCTGGCTATGGATTCAGGTGGTGACAGCCCTCAACACAGTTATCAGGTTCCTCATCAGCTTTGCCCCTCAGTATTTCATCTGTCCATGAAATTTGCTTCAGTCTGTTAGTAATATTTCCTAGGTATCACACAATGGTGATTTCCAAATTTTCTCTTTCCTTCTCCATTTATTACCTGGAATTCTTCTGTAAAGTAAAACTTCTTTCCTCATAAACTGGGACTTTTTAAAGTAATCTCAACATGCAGTTTGTGCAAGTAAGGCAGGATAAATGCTTTATCCTTTTCTCTAAATCTTCAAGTTTCTAAGTAAGGAGTTGGTTCCACTGTCATTTCCAATTGTTGCTGCTTTGTTTTTTCTTTTTTAAGAATCATAAAATGCTCAGGGTTTAAAAATATATATATATATTCCATGTGTTTTACTTAATTACACTCTTTTTGATGTACAAATTGTCTTGTCTTTGACCCAAGGGAGACCCTTCATGTCTTTGTTTTCAGGTAGAATAAGGTGTCTCAGGCTTATCTAGTATATTTTTAAAAACGCAAACAAAAATTATGAGTTCATACTGATAACTTTCATTTCAAATCTAGCAAAACTTTTTTTTTTTAACCTCTTTGATTTCATACTCATATTTCTTTCTCTTACACTAAAGGCCTTGGCTCCAAATGTTATTATACAATCTATCAAGTAGTTTCAAAATATAATACTAACATTACTATCCAAATTTTCCCAGTGAGTGAGAGGTTTCTTGCAATTCTTTTTATCTTTAGAATACATCCACTAAAAATATCTTGTCAAATTACCTTGTTCTAACAGTGCCTGAATTACTTCTTTTAACAATTTGATATACAGTTAAGTTGCTTCCCTGGTGGTGCAGAGGTTAAAGTTTCTGCCTGAAATGTGAGAGACCTAGGTTTGATCCCTGGGTCGGGAAGATCCCCTGGAGAAGGAAATGGCAACCCACTCTAGTATTCTTGCCTGGAGAATCCCATGGACGGAGGAGCTTGGTGGGCTACAGTCCACGGGTTGCAAAGAGTCGAACACGACTGAGTGACTTCACTTACACTTTCCTTTATTTCAGCTTGTTTTCAGATTTTAGGATTCACTTTCCCCCTGCCTTTTTGGTTTTTATTTTTTGAATCTATAAAACGTACTTCCAAGATTGAACCTGTATAACAAGGTTATTATCAGAAAAGTCTTCCGTCTCTTCCTTCTAATTTCCTTCCTCCCTCTCCCTCTTGGTAAATATTAAGACTTGTTTGATCTTTGTAGAGTTTCTTTTTGCAAATATTCATTCATATGTCTTCAGTAGTTTTACACCAAAGCCAGCATACCATACATTCCTTACAATATACAATATCTTCACTTTTTCTTGAAGGTTACAAGGAAATCCATTGTTAAGATGTACCATAGTTTATCAGCCACTTATTGATGGAGTTCTGTCTTTGTGTGTGTGTGTTTTCTAAAATCCTATGTCCAAGTCATTTCATATTTTGGCTAATGTATCTATAGGATCTATTCCTCGAAATAGAATTGCTGGGTCAAAGGTTAAGTATAATTGTACACTTGCACTTCTTTTAGTTATTGCTAGAGTCCCTTCCGTAAGAATTGTGTCATTTTGCACAGAGAGGGATTTTTAAAAAGAGAAGGAAATGGCAACCCACTCTAGTATGCAAATGCTCAAATTTCATATAAAAATTGTTGGAAAATTAGCGCATTCTTCCAAATCACATGTTATTTATTGAACCCACACTCTGTTCCCACTGTTGTCCAAGACATGGCCTGGTACAGAGCACTCTGGTTCCTGCTTTTAGGAAACCTGCGATTTGTCTGTGGAGACATGATTCGTGAGTGAAAAACAAATGGTACTCCAAGATAGATATAGTATAAAAACAAAGAGAAAAAACCCAGCTCAAGCCCCTGTCTTTCAGAGGACTTCCCTGATTGCCCCAGGCCTCATGAGTCCTCAATCCTCTGAATTTCATTATTACTTTCAGTGACAGTGACCTTTTTCCCAGAGCAAAACTTTTGACACTTAGTCGAACAAATATGAATATACAAACAGGACCAACAGAGCTGAATGTTGGAAATACAGGCTGTGGCATAAATTCAAGCTGAATAAATTTTTTATGTAGAGTTACGTCCGTACTTCTCATCAGTGAAGTTTTACTAAGGGTTCCACAGCAAAATCAGTGCAGAAATGTTGGGCTAAATAAACCTAATGAAACAGCTCCACAACCATGTTTGATGTCCCAAGCTTACCTGGGCACAGAACCCCCCTCTCCATGGAGCAACTCATGTTAATACCCTTGTACAGAACACAGAAGAACCAATATGTAGCTTCTGTATGAATGAAAGCTCTTCTAGTTGATTAACTTGTACAGTTCTGCATTTTTGATTAACAATGTCCAATTTGTTTCTTTCCAGATTGAATCACTAAAGAAGAAGGTGCAGCAGAAACAACTCTTAATATTGCAGCTTTTAGAAAAGATATCTTTCTTAGAAGGAGAGGTAAGAAACTATGTTTCTTCATGCTGGTGTCTTCCCTACCATTAAATTTTATGTTGCTGAGCCTACCGCCGACACTTAATTAAAAATATGGCTATTTCCTGGCCTTATAAAATTGATTGAAGGTTAACTGCCAACATTGAAAATGAGGTTCTGACAGCTAGTTTTTCTTTACCATCTGACTCTCCTTATCCCCCCTTGTTACTCACCGCTGCTTTTTGGCTCCCATTTTTCTTATTCAGGAATTTTCTTAGCAAGTTGGATAGGCTGCTGATGAATACTGATAACTCCCCACATCTGTGTTGTGCTTTATAATTTGCCAAGTATTTTCACATACATCTCTCACATGATTTTCTCAACAACTTTAAGAAAGGCAAGATGAGGTTTATTCTCTCAATAATAACAACAAAAAGGCACAGGGAAGGCGAGTAGCTTTTCTCAAGGTTACACAGTTCAGTGCCAGAGCCAGGCTGAGAGACAGACTCCTCACCCAGAGCTCTTCTGTGACATCGAGTCAACACGCTTTAGAGGTGACTTGTTTAATCACTAAGTCGTGTGCTACTCTTTGTGACCCCATGGACTGTAGCTCCTCTGTCCATGGGATTGCCCAGGCAAGGATTTTGGAGTGGGTTGCCATTTCCTTCTCCAGGGTATCTTCTTGACCCAGGGATCGAACCCACATCTTCTGCTTGGCAGCTAGGTTCTTTACCACTGAGCCACCAGGGAAGCCCCAGAGGTGACTTAATTTCCCTGGAAACTTCTATGATATTTAGTATTCCTGACTTTATGGCCTTTTGAAAGGCATTTTGGGAATTTTGTGGAGGTTCCAGGGAAGGAAATTACGGCGTTGAAAGAACTTTAAGAGCTTAGGTGTTAATAGAAGTGGAAGCCTTTTGTTTTCTCTGAAGGCTTTTTATTAAGAACTTGGCATTGAGCCTCTTCATTTAAGGCTCCGTGAATCTCTCCTTGTGTGTGTCCTCTTTATGGTCCTTCCCCAGTGAGAGACAGCCCAGGAGAGAATGGGGAAGTAAGGACACAGGAAAGTAATGACAGCAATTAAGCTCCTAGTGTGTGCTGGGCGCTTTTACTTTCTGTGTCTTTTGTATACCATAGAGTCATGAGTGGATCAGGCTTGCCTAGGGTTGAGCCCTACATTCTTATTAGCTGGGTGACCCTGGAAAGGTTTCTTAGAATTAGAACCTGAGGATGATAACTGCACCTATGTGTGTGTCCATGTGATGGGAGTGCATAGAGAGTGGCTGGCATGCCTAAGCAATCAATCATTTTTTCTTTAGTAAGAGGGGTGAGTTAGATTATATTTCCTCCATTTTATAGCTAAAGAAACTGAGGTTCAGGGATTTAAGGAACCCGCCCAAAGCGACAATTATAAGTGAGTAAGCCTGAGCACTAAACCACCATGTTTGTAGGGGTGCGAGCAGGGTCTTTGTTCCCTCTGTTTCGGGGGGGCTGCCTATAAAAGTCATAAGCGGAAGCCCCTCATGGCCCAGAGGGACCTCAGAGCAGACTCAGAGCCACGGGCTCATTGTCCTGACAGCTGAGTAAGTGGACATTTGTCCTGTCCCCTGAGTCCAGCTCTAGCTTTATGAATGGAGACTTCTGTATCGAAGACTTTCCTCTGAGATCACAGCTCCCTGTGGAGGAATCACAGCTCCACAGTGAGAGTCAGAGAGCGTGTGACCTGGTGAAAGTCACGGGTCCCGAGAGAGGCTGGTTCCAGGAAGGAGACGCTGACAGGAGAGGCAGAGGGTTACCCAAGACCGTGCCCACCCTCTTCTGTCTCCCCTGGCTGGCTGTGCTCTCAAGCCGGCTCCCCTGCTGGGAAATTAGAAAATGCCCAGCGGAGGACTGTGCTTTGAGAAGAGCCTTACACATGAGTGCTTTTGATTTGGTGAACTCTCCTCTTCTCTTCATTTGGGCTGCCCAGACTCTGAGATGTGGATGTGAGTCTGCTAGTTTAGTTAGGAGGTGATCCCTGAAAGCCCCAGTGGGGAGAGGAGAAGTGAGTCAGGGAAAGCGTTGAAGGCCTCTACCGACGACCTTCCTGAGACTGCCACTGGGGACGGCTGCGGCTCACTTGCCCTGGGTGTCCGGGGGAGATGGCTCGCACTAGCTTCTGAGATATCCTTACCAGAAGGTCTGAAAGCTGGGGCATTTGTCCACTAACACCCATCAGTAGTTGGTTGAGACCTGCTCCAGGAGGTTGTGGCAATTCTGGTCTGCCCTGGGCAGAGCCAATTGGCTCCGGTGGGCAGAGGAAGCCCCCCAGGTAAAAAGTCATGAAGGCATGTCAGGAATTGGTGAGTATCCAGAGCATGGGGGTGGGGTGGCTGTGTCTGCTATGTGTATCCAAAAAGTCATTCAGAATGGTTTGAAAACCATTTCTCCTTGAGCATTTAAACACTGACTATAGATTTGGTTGATAAAATTTCCCTAAACTATTTAAATTCTACTACAAATTTAGAATGGCTAATTCCTTTTGATCATCTATCTTAAACAACAGATAAAACATATACAACATGTCAAGATTTAATAATACATTTATACTTTAACATTCTAAAATATTAAGTATCTTGGGTTTAGTTTATATCTTCGTTGTGTTCTTGGTTTTTAAGATCTTGGAAAGGCCATTGTTTCATTTATTTCAGTGTTTTCTTAGAGTTAACCTAAATGTCATTGTGACATTTTCCAGACAGTTGAACTGATCTTTCATATCCAGAGGACAAGGAATACCTTTTCTGAGCAGCAAAGCCTACAGGATGCTGACTCTTGGAGGGACACATTCTTGCTTTATGGTATAGGACTAGGTGGCTTCAAGGTGATTCAAACTCAGGACCCCTTATCATTGGGGTGTGTTGACTTATCTTTAGTACTGTTAAAAATGTATATATTCCTTATTAATACTTTACCATTCTTTGTCGGACCAGGTAGAGATTTCACCTCTTAGGAGATGAGTTTGAGCTCTTGGTTTTCCTCTTCAGGTTGTGTGAGCAGTGGATGATGTTACGAACACACTGCTCTCATCTCCTTGTTAATTGTGTGTGACCACGATGCCAGTGCATCTCTGTCTCTCTTTTCACCTGCTTGTTGTATGACCTCCAGTGCCAAGCAGTCCTTCCAAGGGCCTGCAAGTCCTGAGTGACTTGACTTATAGTTCCTTTTGTTATTTTTTCCTACTCACCACAGAAATCACAGAAAACAGACATGTAATTAACACTCTGTAAAAGAAATTACATGGCCTTATATAGGAATGCTTTTCAGTTTTAAAGATCAATAACAAATTATAACATATCTTATTATTCTCATCTTTCTTTGCTATGAAAACTTCCTTTCTCTTCACTTTATATTAACTTTCCTTTTGTAGGACATCATGAACAAAAGGGATTTGACAGACTCATGTCGCTTCCACGGTGATTTTCCCTTCTCTTACGTTTCGAAGCGCAGAGTGTCACAGCTCATCTGGGGAGAGAGTTCTGCAGTCCCTTCCCCTCCCATGGAGCAGAGCTCCTGATACCTGTGGAGTCATTCTTGCTGTTTGGCAACAGGCATTTCAGATCTGTTCCTGTTGTTGTCCAGTCCCAAGATATGATATGATACTGACCTGTTTTCAAGAGCCCTGGTTTTAGTGGAGAACAGTGCTGCTGACTACCTGGGCATGAGCATTGGTAGTGGGCTAAACTGCTGAGCTTATGTTAGGCCCATTTTATTTGTTTTGTTTTGTTAATTTATTTTTTATTGAAGTACAGTTGAATTACAGTGTTGTATTACTGCTGTATAGCAAAGTTGTTGTTATTGTTGTTGTTGTTCAGATCCTCATTCGTATATGACTCTTTGCAACACCATGGACTGAAGCACGCCAGGCTTCCCTGTCCTTCACTCTCTCTTGGGGTTTGCTCAAACTCATGTCCATTGAGTCATTGATGCCATCCAACCATCTCATCCTCTGTCACCCCCTTCTCCTCCTGCCCTCAATCTTTCCCAGCATCAGGGTCTTTTCCAGTGAGTCAGCTCTTTGCATCATGTGGCTAAAGTATTGGAGCTTCAGCTTCAGCATCAGTCCTTCCAATGAATATTCAGGACTGATTTCCTTAGGATTGACTATGTTGATCTCCTTGCTGTCCAAGGGACTCTCAAGAGCCTTCTCCACCACAATTTGAAAGCATCAGTTCATCGGCGCTGAGCCTTCTTTATGGTCCAACTCTCACATCTGTACATGACTCCTGGAAAAAATCAATGCTTTAGCTAGTGGCTCAGACGGTTAAAGCACCTGCCTGCAATGTGGGATACCCGGGTTCGATCCCTGGGTCAGGAAGATCCCCTGGAGAAGGAAATGGCAACCCACTCCAGTACTCTTGCCTAGAAAATTCCATGGATGGAGGAGCCTGGTGGGCTACAGTCCATGGGGTCACAAAGAGTTGGACACGACTGAGTGACTTCACTTTACTCGACTAGACAGACCTTTGTCAGCAAAGTGATGTCTCTTGCTTTTTGATACACTGTCTAGGTTTATGATAGCTTTTCTTGCAAGGAGCAAGTGTATTTTAATTTCATGGCTGTAGTCACCATCCGCCATGATTTTGGAGCCCAAGAAAATAAAGTCTCTCACTGTTTCTGTTGTTTACCCATCTATTTGCCATGAAGTGATGGGACCAGATTCCATGATCTTAGTTTTCTGAATGTTGAGTTTTAAGCCAGCTTTTCCACTCTTCCTATTTCACCTTCATCAAGAGGCTCTTTAGTTCCTCTTCACTTTCTGCCATTAGGGTGGTGTCATCTGTATATCTGAGGTTATCGATATTTCTCCCTGAAATCTTGATCCCAGCTTGTGATTTCATCAAGCGTGGTATTTCACATGCTGTACTCTGCATATAAGTTAAATAAGCAGGGTGACAATATACAGCCTTTCCAATTTTGAACCAGTCCCTGTTCTATGTCCAGTTCTAACTGTTGCTTCTTGACCTGCATACAGGTTTCTCAAGAGGCAGGTCAGATGGTCTGGTATTCCCATCTCTTTCAGAATTTTCTACAGTTTGTTGTGATCCACACAGTCAAAGGCTTTAGCATAGTCAATGAAGCAGATGTTTTTCTGGAATTTCTTTGCTTTTTCTATGATCCAGTGGATGTTGGCAATTTGATCCCTGGTTCCTCTGCCTTTTCTAAATCCAGCTTGTACATCTGGAAGTTCTTGGTTCACATACTGTTGAAGTCTAGCTTAAATGATTTTGAGTATTACCTTGCTAGCATGTGAAATGAGCACAATTGTACAGTAGTTTAAACATTCTTTGGCATTGCCCTTCTTTGGGATTGGAATGAAAACTGACCTTTTCCAGTCCTGTGGCCACTGCTGAATTTTCCAAATTTACTGGCATATTGAGTGCAGCACTTTAACAGCCTCATCTTTTAGGATTTGAAATAGCTCAGGTAGAATTTTATCACTTCCACTAGCTTTGTTCATAGTAATGCTCCCTAAGGCCCACTTGACTTTGGACTCCAGAATTTCTGACTCTAGGTGAGTGATCATACCATCGTGGTTATCTTGAGTCATTAAGATCTTTTTCATATAGTTCTTTTGTGTATTCTTGCCACCTCTTCTTAATATCTTCTGTTTCTGTTAAGTCCATACTGTTTCTGTCCTTTATTGTACCCATCTTTGCATGAAATGTTCCCTTAGTATCTCTAATTTTCTTGAAGAGATCTCTAGTCTTTTCCATTCTGTTGTTTTCCCCTGTTTCTTTGCATTGATCACTTAAGGCTTTCTCATCTCTCCTTGTTATTCTTTGGAACTCTGCATTCAAATGGGTTTATCTTTCCTCTTCTCCTTTGCCTTTCCTTTCTCTTTTCTCAGCTGTTTGTAAAGCCTCCTCAGGCAACCATTTTGCCCTGTTGCACTTATTTCTCTTGGGGATGGTTTTGGTCAACACCTCCTGTACAATGTTACAAACCTCTGTCCATAGTTCTTCAGGCATTCTATCAGATCTAATCCCTTGATCTATTTGTCACTTCTAATATATAATCATAAGGGATTTGATTTGGGCCATACCTGGATGGTTTTCCCTACTTTTTTCAATTTAAATCTGAATTTTGCAATAAGGAGGTCATGATATGAGCCACAGTCAGCTCCTGGTCTTGTTTTTGTTGACTGTATAGAGCTTCTCCATCTTTGGCTGCAAAGAATATGATCAGTCTGATTTCGGTGCTGATCATCTGGTGATGTCCATGTGTAAACTCGTCTCTTGTGTTGTTGGAAGAGGGTGTTTGCCATGACCAGTGCATTCTCTTGGCAAAATTCTGTTAGTCTTGCCCTGCTTCATTTTGAACTCTAAGGCCAAACTTGCCTGTTACTCCAGGTATCTCTTGACTTCCTGCTTTTGCATTCCAGTCTCCTATGATAAAATGGAAATCTTCTCTTTGGTGTTAGTTCTAGAAGGTCTTGTAAGTCTTCACAGAACCATTCTTCTTCCTCTTCTTCTTCTGTGGGGCATGGATTTGGATTACTGTGATGTTGAATGGTTTGCCTTGGAAACAAACCAAAATCATTCTGTCATTTTTGAGACTGCACCCAAGTACTGAATTTTGGACTCTTGTTGACTACTCCATATCTTCTAAGAGATTCTTGACCACAGTAGTAGTAGTAGATAATAGTAGATACTAATAGATAAAATGGTCATCTGAATTAAATTCACCCATTCCTGTCCATTTTATTTCACTGATTACTAAAATGTTGATGTTCACTCTTGCCAGCTCCTGTTTGACCACTTCCAATTTACCTTGATTCATGGACCTAACATTCCAGATTCCTTTGCAACATCGTTCTTTACAGCATTGGACTTTACTTCGACCACCAGGCACATCCACAACTGAGCATCATTTCCACTTTGCCTCAGCCTCTTTATTCCTTTTGTGGCTCTTTCTCTGCTCTTCTCCAGTAGCATACTGATCTGGGGGTGGGGGTGGGGTTCATCTTTCAGTTTCATATCTTTTTTCCTTTTCATGCTATTCACGGGGTTCTCAAGGCAAGAATGCTGGAGTGATTTGCTATTCCCTTCTCCAGTGTACCAGTATAGCAAAGTGACTCAGTTATATTCTTTTTCATTATGTTTTATCACAGGATATTGAATATAATTTCTTATGCTGTACACTAGAACCCTGTTGTTTAAAGACCATTTTAGTAGTGTCAAAATTGGGGAAAATATGTGTTTTTTTAAAGATTCTGAGGTTGCACTGACATTTTCCAAATTTATCTAGTTGTTTTGCTTTATAATACAGGGTCCTGTTGGCCACTAAGAATTTCTGTTATGTTGACCTATTCTAACACCAGGAGTTTTTATTCCTTGACTTTCCATTCTCTGCTTTACTGTAATGATGCCAATGATGGTGTTTTAGTTATCTTCAAAAAGTTTTGGTGGACAGAGCGAGTATCCTAGTCCTGTCTGATTAATAAACTAGCTGCTGCTGCTGCTAAGTCACTTCAGTCACTTCCCACTGTGTGCGAGCCCATAGACGTCAGCCCACCAGGCTCCCTCGTCCCTGGGATTCTCCAGGCAAGAACACTGGAGTGGGTTGCCATTTCCTTCTCCAGTGCAGGAAAGTGGAAAGTGAAAATTGAAAGTGATGTCCCTCAGTCGTGTCCGACTCTTAGCAACCCCATGGACCGCAGCCCACCAGGCTCCTCCATCCGTGGGATTTTCCAGGCAAGAGTACTGGAGTGGGGTGCCATTGCCTTCTCCGAATAAACTAGCTACCCTTTGTTAAGGGCCTGACTTCAGACTCTGGAGCTAGACTGCCTGAGTTCCAGTGTCAGCTCTGTCACTTACTAGTTATGTGGTCTTGAGCAAGTTACTTAACTGCTCTGTGCCTTAGGTTGTTCATTTGTAAATGGGAGTCCTCTGCACAGAGTTGTTAGGAAGACTAAATTAGTTAATACTAAGTGATTAGAAAAGTACATAGCTCCCGGTAAATGCCATGTGTTTCCTGTTTCTTCAATAGCTAGGTCCCAGGGACTCCTTCTGTTGTCAACTGATTTACATTTCCTTTTTGTCCTTCTCTTCCTCCTTCTTTTAAATAGAGAATGTAGATTATTCTGGTCCCTGAATCCATCATATGTACTTACTGGTGCAGAAACTCATTAGATTTTGCAACCCCTTCCTCCACCAGATCCCTAGAAGTTTGTGCTAGCCTGGCCCCATCAGACTAGGTTTTCATCAGCTGATTCAGAAATCTCCTTGATGCAAAAATATGCCCATTCTATTTTATTTTTTTTCCAAATATATTTTTATTCACTCATCTCTTGAAGATCAAATACCGCATCCCTTATTTCCAATATGTCTTGCTTTATGTGCTTAGTAGCTCAGTTGTGTCTGACTCTTTGTAACCCATTGACTGCAGCCCGCCAGGCTCCTCTGTCCATGGGATTTTTCAGGCAAGAATACTGGAGTGGGTTGCCATTTCCTTCTCCAGGGGATCTTCCAGACTCAGGGGTTGAACTTGTGTCTTCTGCATTGCAGGCGGTTCTTTACCTGCTGAGAAACTTTTATTAAAATAAAGTTATAAGCATCTGGCTTCATAAGGTTCATCAGCTTTCTGAAACTGAACAGATCCCATTTCATTTTTCTCTGCTGAAAATCCTAAACTTACATTCCAACTCCAAAGTCAGAGGAAGGGAGTCAGATGTCTTGGTTTTGTCCATCCTGCATTTAACGTGTGTTGTGTGGTACATAAACCTCTCAACGTGTCTGCTGTGCATTCCTGGGTCAATTATGAATTTTCCTGTGTGACACTGGGGCAGCAGCACCAGGCACCACGTGCAGGTTTTATTGGACGTGCATTCTTGTTTAGAGCTCGGGCTGCAGCTCCGGCTGCTCCCTCCCTGGGGCCTCGGGAGCTGGGGAAGGAGGTGGCTGCCATTCATCTGTGACATAATTTCCCAAAAATGCCAAGAGGTGCCACACCAGGTCCTTCCTTTCTGGAAGGCGCACAGCCTCCCAAGTTCCTGGGTGGTCTGCATTTCACAGCTCAACACAAGGTGGTGGTGTTTGAGAGTAGGAAAACCCTGGAACCTGATTCTCAGTCCTGGAGCAATCTGTTCTGCAGCACAAGCCAGGCAGTCAGCCAGGGCTGCTCTTTAGTCATAGCCTGTGAGGCTCAGAGCAGAGTGTGTTTGCTTTCCTGCATCAAGACCTACCTTTTAAAATTATTGTTTTTTTAAGTATTTCTGTCATCCCGCTCTAATTGTCCTCCTGTTGCCCATATTCAGGCTCTCATCATCCTTTTTTAGGTCCTGTCAACCTTGTATTAATTCATACAAATAAAGCTGCAGCTTTCTAAAGTGTATGGTGACAGATGTTAACTAGACATCCTGCCCTGATCATTTTATAGGGTGTGCAAACACCAAATCATATGTTGGATACCTGAAACCAACAGAATATTATATGGCAATTAAGCCTCCATTTTTAAGAAAGTATGTAATTTAATGAGTGTTGATGGTTGTATATACCCGTGAAACCACCACTGCAGACAAGATGCAGAACGTTTCCATCGCTCTCAAGATCTATTTCCCTTTGCAGTCCATCTCCCTCCCTATTCACCACCGGGCAACCAGGGATCTTTTTTTGGACTTGTTTGCATTTTATATAAATAGAATTGTGTAGTTGTGTGCTCTTTCATGTCTAGTTAGCTTCTTTCACTCAGTGTAATGATTTGAGATATATCCATCTTATATGCGTTCTTTTTTTGTGGCAGGATATTTTTATTAAGATACCACAGTTTATTTCTCCATTCCTTACTGATACTCATTTGGGTTGTTTCTGGTTTGGGGCTATTGTGAATAAAGCTGCTGGGAACATTACTGTACAAGTCATTATGTGAACTTAGGGTTTCTTCTTTTTTTAAAGTAATTAATTTATTTTAAATGAAGCAAAGATGAATAATTTTAATGATAAAAGGTACAATTCACAAAAAAGATAGACATCATAAACTATTAGACACCTTAACAACAAAGAAACAGACACATAAAGCAAAAATCAGAAGAAATATAAGGGAAAAGAAAAAATATCTAATCATAGACATACTAACATTTCCCTGAGAATATTTTATCAAGTACAGAAAAAATGAGAATAGGGGCATCTTGAATGATGTCGTTAATGATTTAAATATAACAGATTTCTATTTAATTTATATTAATCATATCCTACATAAATATATTTAAAATTTTATCTCATATGTTATTAGAAGTCCATAGGACATTTAGAAAAACTGGCAAAAAGGTAAACATCACTAAATTTCAAAAAGTTTACAAAATTTCTTTTTTGTGTGTGTGATTCAGTTATACATATACACCTATGTTATTTTTGAAATTATTTTCCATTATAATTATAGGTTATTATAAGATATCAATTATAGTTCCCTGTGCTATACAGTAAACCTTTGTTGCTTGTTGCATATTTATTTTTTAAAATTAGAAATCTAGCATTCTATTCACACTAAGTCAAGCAGTTCAGTTCAGTTTAGTTGCTCAGTCATGTCCGACTCTTTGTGACCCCATGAATTGCAGCACGCCAGGCCTCCCTGTCCATCACCAACTCCCAGAGTTCACTCAGACTCGCGTCCATCGAGTCAGTGATGCCATCCAGCCATCTCATCTTGTCGTCCCCTTCTTCTCCTGCCCCCAATCCCTCCCAGCATCAAAGTCTTTTTCAATGAGTCAACTCTTCGCATGAGGTGGCCAGAGTACCGGAGTTTCAGCTTTAGCATCATTCCTTCCAAAGAAATCCCAGGGCTGATCTCCTTCAGAACGGACTGGTTGGATCTCCTTGCAGTCCAAGGCACTCTCAAGAGTCTTCTCCAACACCACAGTTCAAAAGCATCAATTCTTTAGCGCTCAGCCTTCTTCACAGTCCAACTCTCACATCCATACATGACCACAGGAAAAACCATAGCCTTGACTAGACGGACCTTAGTTGGCAAAGTAATGTCTCTGCTTTTGAATATACTATCTAGGTTGCTCATAGCTTTTCTTCCAAGGAGTAAGCGTCTTTTAATTTCATGGCTGCAGTCACCATCTGCAGTGATTTTGGAGCTCCCCAAAATAAATTCTGACACTGTTTCTACTGTTTCCCCATCTATTTCCCATGAAGTGATGCAAGTGGAATCTAAATGTCATAAATTTTTTAGTTAGGAAAAATTTCATAAGTTTTCTAAAATATAGATTATATAGATTATACATATGTATACAAAAGCTTTTCTACTATACTTGATAAAGGCTTGAGAAAGAACATTAAAAAGAAAAGAGATGGAGAAGTTGGGAACCATAAACTAAATGAAATGGGAGCACTGAATATGAAATAGAAAAAGTGAAACAAACTAGATAAAAATAAAAGATCTTCATAGTCCAGTTATTTTTAAACATGTCTACTCATTAGAAACATATCTGGAGTGCTGGCAAAAACAGCAATACCAGTATTTTTCAGAAAATTCCAAAATAATTCTCATATGCATATGGATTTTTTAAGTGATTACAGGTTTTTCTATTACATGGTAGTTTTGGTGATACAGAATTCTGTAATTTTTCTGCTGACCAATCATAATACAATGGTATTGAGTAATAGTTACATACCCTGGTGGCTCAGAGGTTAAAGCGTCTGCCTCCAATGCGGGAGACCCGGGTTTGATCCCTAGGTTGGGGAGATCCCCTGGAGAAGGAAAAGTCAACCCACTCCAGTATTCTTTTCTGGAGAATCCCATGGACAGAGGAGCCTGGTAGGCTACAGTCCACGAGGTCGCAAAGAGTTGGACATGACTGAGCTACTTCACTTTCTTTCACAATAGTGAAAGATGTTTATCAGTTTTCACAATCAATAACAAGACAAAAAATAAAAAGATAATTACAATTGCAAGCCATAATGGAAACATGATTAACCTAACAATATAAAATAATTACATACAATTTGGGGGGTCAAGCAGAGTGATGTGGTAAGTGAAAGTGCAAACGTGCACATGTTTACATCGGCTCAGCCAGTCTATGTCTTTTGGTTGGTGTATTTAAATGTAAATGGTTACATTTAAGGTAATTATCCATATGTATAACCCTATTACCATTTTCTTAATTGCTTTGGGTTTATTTTCTGTAGGTAGGGCTTTTCTGTTCTCTTGTTTTAGGCCTAGAGAAGTTCTTTAGCTTATGTTGTAAAGCTGGTTTGGTGGTGCTAAATTCTCTTTAATTTTCTCTTATCTGGAAAGCTTTTGATTTCTCCATCAAATCTGAAGGACAGTCTTGTTGGGTGGAATATTCTTGGTTGTAGCTTCTTCCTTTTCATCACTTTAAATATGTCATGCCATTCCCTTCTGGCTTGTAGAGTTTCTGTTGAGAAATCAGCTGATAGCCTGATGCGAGTTCCTTTCTATGTTATTTGTCATTTTTCCCTTGTTGCTTTTAATATTTTATCTCTGTCTTTAATTTTGTCAGTTTGATTACTATGTGTCTCAGTGTGTTCCTCTTTGTGTTTATTCTGCCTGGGACTCTGTGCTTCCTGGACTTGGTTGATTATTTCCTTTCCCATGTTTGGGAAGTTTTCAGATATTATCTCTTCAAATATTTTCTCAGGTCCTTTTTCTCTCTCTTTTCCTTCTGGGTCCCCTATAATGCTAATGTTCATGCATTTAATGTTGTCCCAGAGGTCTCTTAGGCTGTTTTCATTTCTTTTCCTTCTTTTTTCTATATCCTGTTCTGTGGCAGTGATTTCCACCATTCTGTCCTCCAGGTCATTTATCCATGCTTCTGCCTCAGTTATCCTGCTGTGGATTCCTTCTAGTATATTATTGATCTCTGTTTGTTTGTTCTTTAATTCTTCTAGGTCTTTGGTAAGCACTTCTTGCATCACCTCAATTTTTGCCTCCATTCTTTTTCTAAGATCCTGAATCAACTTCACTATCATTATTCTGAATTCTTTTTCTGAAAGGTTGCCTATCTCTGCTTCATTTAGTTGTTTTTCTGGAGTTTTATCTTGTCCCTTCATCTGGGATATAACTTTCTGCTTTTTCATGCTGATTAACTTTCTATAATGTGGTTTTATTTTAGTTGCTGTGGGATTATGGTTCTTTTTGCTTCTTCCGTCTACCCTCTCTGATGGAGGAGGCTAAGAGGCTTTTGTAAGCTTCCTAAAAGGGAAGGACTGGTGGTGGGAAAAACTAGGTCTTTCTCAGTAAAGCTTTAATCCAATTATCTGCTGAAGGATGGGGTTGTGCTCCCTTGCTGGTAATTTTTTGGCCTAAGGAAACCCAGCCCTCGGGTCTATGGGCTCTATGGTCAGGTTGGTGGTGGCCTCCAAGAAGGTTTACCCCGAAGGTGACCTCCCCAGACAGCTGCTGCCAGTCCCATGCACCTCCCCCCGCCCCCGTCCCTCTGGGGAGCCCCTGCTGACCCACACCTCCACAGGAGACCCTCCAACACAACCAGGTGGTTTTGGTTCAGTTTCCTGTGGAGTCACTTCTCCTCTCCTCTGAGTCTTGGTGCACACAAGGTTTTGTTTCATCAGAGACCCTGGAGTCTCTGGTCCCCCAGTCCTATGGGAATTTTGTAATCAAATCCCACTGGCCTTCAAAGTCAGATTCCCTGGGGATTCCCAGTCCCTTTGCTGGGTCCCCAGGCTGGGAAGCCTGACATGGGGTTCCAAACCTTCACAACAGTGGGAGAACTCCTTTGGTATTATTGTTCTCCAGTTTGTGGGTCTCCAATGGAGGTGTGGGTCAGCAGGGGCTCCCCAGAGGGTATGGGATTTGTTTTTATCATAATTGTGCCCCTCCTACCATCTAGTTGTGGCTTCTTCTTTGTCTTTGGATGTGGGGTATCTTTTTTGGTCGGTTTCAAGCGTCTTTCTGTTGATGCTTATTCAACAGCTAGTTGTGATTCTGGTGCTCTTGCAGGAAATGGGCACAAATCCTTTTCCTCTGCCATCTTGAACCTGAAGCCGGGTTTATTCCTGTTGAATACATTCCTAGTAATGGGATGGCTGGGATGTATGGTAGATAAAGGTCTAACTTTTAAAGAAACTGTTTATCAAAGGAGTTTACTTTCCCACCAGAAGTTGGACTGTTCCAGTTTCTCTGCATCCTCACCCTTAATACTGTCAGTCTTCTTAATGTAGCCATTCTGGAAGGTATGTGGTGGTATCTCATTATGGTGGTATTTCCATGGTCACCAGTGATGCTGAGCATGTTTTAAGTGCTTATTAGCCATTTGTATATATTATTTTTTGAAGTGCTTGTTCAGATCTTTGACCCATTATTTCATTGAGTTTTACTTTTCTTTTTTATTGTGTTAAGGGTTCTTTATGCATTCTGGATACCAGTTCTTTGTCAGATATATGTATTGTGAACATTTTCTCCCATTTTATGACCTGCTTTTTCATTTTCTTAATGATACCTTTTGGTATCCATTTTTATTTTTGGTAAAGTTCAATTTATCAATTTGTTATGGTTTCTGCTTTTTAGTTCCTAAGAAATCTTTGCCTAGGCGTTTTGCTTTTAGTTTTAAGATCCATTTGGAGTTAATTTTTGTGTTTTGTGTGAAGTAAGGCTTGATATTGTTTTTTTCACCATAGATATCCTATCATTTCTTTTTAATGCCTCTTTATTCTGATATTGATCATTTGTCCCCTTCCACCCTTCTTTGATCAATCTAGGTAGAGTGTTATTAATTTTGCTGTTTTCTTTTTAAAATAAAATAGCTTTTGGCTTTGTGGATAGAGAATATTATCTGTTTTCTGTTTTATTGAGGCCGTTTGCTCTGATATTCATTATTCTCTTCCTTCTAATTATTTTGGTGTTACTTTGCTCTTCTTTTTCTAGCTTCTTGAGGTAGACCTTAGGTCAGCGATTTTAGACCTTTCTTCTTTTCTAATACACGCTTTTAAATCTATGAATGTTCTTTCCCAGCTCTGCTTCACCTGCAACCTACAAGCTTTAATAAGATGTATTTTCATTATCATCCAGTTCAAAATATTTTCTAATTTCCTTTGAGATTCTTCTTTGACTTATCAATTTAGAAGTGTGTTGTTCAGCTTCCAAACATTTGTGGTGTTCTTAGATATCTTATTGTTTTTTATTTCTAATTTAATTGTTATGGTCCTAGAACATGCTTTGTATGGTTTTCATTCTTTTAAATTTAGTTTGACTTGTTTTATGGCTCAGCATATGGTTTCTCTTGGTTGACCATTATAAAAAAATTCATATTCTTCTGTTTTTGTGTGTGTTCTATAAATATCAATTAGATTTAGGTTCTTGATAATATTGTCTGGATTATTTATGATTTTCCTGGTTTTTGTATAACTGTTCTCTTAGTTGCTCAGAGGGGGTATTAAAGTCCCTTGCTATGATTTCAGACTGTCTATTTAATTTTGTTTTTTACTTCATATATTTTAAAGCTCTCTTATTAGGTACATACAAATTTTTGACTGTTGTGTTTTGGCATGAATTGATCTCTTTATTATGAAATATGGTCACTACCTTTGTTCATACTCTTTGCCTTAAAGTCTCTTTTATCTGGTATTATAATTTCTGTACTCTTTAAGTTTATTGTTTGCATGGTATATTTTTTCCCATCCACTTATTTTTAACTGATCTGTGTTATTTAAAGTACATCTCCTGTAGACAATATATAGTTAGGTTTTGTTTCTTTATACATTCTGATATTTTTATACTGAAGTATACAGTCCATTGACATTTAATTTTTATTGATATGGTTGGATTTAGTTCTGCCATTGTTTGTTTTCTGTTTAGTCCCTCTGGCTTGTTTGCTGGTTTTGTTCCTTCTCTTGCCTTTTTTTGGACTATTCCAACATTTTTTAGAATTCCATTTTAATTCATCCATTCATCAATTGGCATTGTGTCTTTAATATTTGAGTGGTTGCTCTAGGTACTATAATACACATCATTAAGTGTTCACAGTCTACTTAGAGGTAATATTGTACCACTTACTATAAAATATAGAAATCTTGCAGGGTCCATCAACCCTTCCCTCTGCTGTCTGAGTTACCTGAGTTATCTATATATTACTATAAACCCACAGTATATTGCTAGAAGTTTTAAGTTGTATGTATTTTGGAGAAATTAAGAGAAAATAATTGTCTTTTATATTTACTCATATAGTATTTATTTCTGATATTCTTCACTCATTCCTGAAAAATCTGAGTTTCTGATACCTCTCTTCAGGGTGAAGAATTTTTGTTTAGCATTTTGTGTAGTGCAGACCAGATGGGGACACATTCACTTAGTTTTTCTTATTCAAAAATAAGGCCTGTAGTTCACCTTCACTATGGAAATATATAGAGAGTTCTAGGTTGACAGTTTCCTTCATTAGTATTCAGTCTCGCCTGGCTTTCATAGTTTTTGATGAGCAACCTTTGGTAATTCAGATTACTGTTTCCCTATATGTAACAGGATGACTTTCAAGATTTTTCTTTGTGTTTTTCAATAGTTTGACTGTAATATGCCAAGGTAGGTTTCTCTTTGAACTGGTTGTCTGAGTTTGATGAGATTCTTGAATCGGTTATATTCAAGAATATATATTGAATCAATATATAATCAATATATCGGTTATATATATATATTCAATAATATATAATCAATATATTGGTTATATTCAATTCTTGAATTTATATAAATTTATGTCTCTTGCCAAATATGGGAAAATTTCAGCCATTCTTTGTTTTCCCCAAGAACCTGGAGATGTACTACTGCCCAGCCCACTGCCCCCACATTAGTTCTTTGAATATTTTTTCTGCTCCAGTTTCTTCTTTACTTCTGTGATTCGAGTGTCCCTATGTTAGGCTTTTAAAAATTGTCTCACATTCCATGAAGTTTCATTTATTATTTTCAACATTATCTTATCTTGATTGAATGACCTCTATTAATGTCTTCAAGTTTACTGACTCCTTCCTTTGGCATATCCATTTTTTTCTTAGGGCAATCTAGTGATTGATCTAATTTCAGGCATTGTATTTTTCTGCTCAAAAGTTACCATTTGTTTTCTATTTATATTTTCTATTTGTTTTTTTTTTCCCTCCTTCATCAGTGATGTGCAGGAAAATAGACTTGTAATTGTTTTAGAAGGTAAAGAATCTGGTTAGACCCAACTGCATCCTGCCTTGCTATGGTGTGTGATGGGTTAGATCTCAGTTCAGTTCTTTAAGCCTTGGCTTCATACTGCTTTCACTTTGCTCCACATGTACATGGTTCAGGGGTCTGCTGGAGACTGGAACTGAGTTTATACACAGAATATAGAATTTTAGTCTTTTCTGACCCTTCCATTTTGGCTTCCCTCTCACTCTTGGTAACACTTCTATCCCGTAGACTCCTACTGTTTTTTTTTTCCCTACCAGACAGATGATCTTTCTACCCAATTTTTACTGTGTTTGTGCTGCCTCCACTATGACTATTCTGCTCTTGGGCAAAGCTGCAAACAGAAACAAAAAAATCACAGAGAACCCAGCCAATGCTTGTCATCTGCTCCAAGTTTTAACTCCTGTCTAAAACTTACCTGTCCTTCAGTCTCTGAAGACCTCAGTTGTTGTTTGTCTTCTGTCCAAGGTTGATAGCTATTCTTTGCACGAGTCTCTATTTTTTAAATTAAATAATTTATTTAAATTGGATGATAATTTCTTTACAATATTGAGATGGTTTTTGTCATACATCAACATGAATTGGCCAGAGGTATACATGTGTCCCCCCATCCTGAACCCTCTCCCTCCCCATCCCATCCCTCTGGGTTGTCCCAGAGCACTGGCTTTGGGTGCTCTGCTTCATGCATCAAACTTGCACTGGTCATCTATTTTACATACGGTAATATATATGTTTCAATGCTATTCTCTCAAATCATCCCACCCTCGTGTTCTCCCACAGAGTCCAAAGTCTGTTCTTTACATCTGTGTCTCTTCTGCTGCCCTGCATGTAGGATAGTCATTACTGTCTTTCTAAAGTCCATGCTGCTAAATCACTCCAGTCGTGTCCGACTCTGTGTGACCCTATAGATGGCAGCCCGCCAGGCTCCCCTGTCCCTGGGATTCTCCAGGCAAGAACACTGGGGTGGGTTGCCATTTCCTTCTCCAGTGCATAAAGTGAAAAGTGAAGGTGAAGTCGCTCAGTCATATCCGACTCTTAGCGACCCCATGGACTGCAGCCCACCAGGCTCCTCCGTCCATGGGATTTTCCAGGCAAGAGTACTGAAGTGGGGTGCCATTGCCTTCTCCATTCTAAAGTCCATATCTATGTGTTAATATACAGTATTTGTGTTTCTCTTTCTGACTTACTTCACTCTGTATAATAGGCTCCAGGTTCATCCACCTCATTAGAACTGACTCAAATGCATTCCTTTTTATAGCTTAGTAATATTCCATTAGGTATATGTACTACAACTTCCTTATCCATTCAACTGCTGATGGACATCTAGGTTGCTTCCATGTCCTAGCTATTGTAAATAGTGCTGCAGTGAGCATTGGGGTATATGAGTCTCTTTCAATTCTGGTTTCCTTGGGGTATATGCCCAGCAGTGGGATTGCTGGGTCATATGGCAGTTCTATTCCGTTTTTTAAAGGAATCTCTACACTGTTCTCCATAGTGGCTGTGCCAGTTTGCACTCCCACCAACAGTGTAAGAGGGTTCCCTTTTTTCCACACCTTCTCCAGCATTTATTATTTGTACACTTTTTGATGATAGCCATTCTGACCAGTGTGAGATGATTCCTCATTGTGGTTTTGATTTGCATTTCTCTAATAATGAGTAATGTTGAGCTTCTTTTCATGTGTTTATTAGCCATCTATATGTCTTCTTTGGAGAAATGTCTGTTTAGTTCTTTTGCCCACTTTTTGATTGGGTTATTTGTCTGGTATTGAGCTGTATGAGCTGCTTGTATATTTTGGAGATTAATTGTCAGTTGCTTCATTTGCTATTATTTTCTCCCATTCTGAAGGCTATCTTTTCACCTTACTTGTAGATTCTTTCGTTGAGCAAAAGCATTTAATTAGGTCCCATTTGTTTATTTTCATTTTTATTTCCATTACTCTAGGAAGTGGGTCATAGAGGATCTTGCTGTAATTTATGTCAGAGAGTGTTCTGCCTATGTTTTCTTCTAAGAGTTTTATAGTTTCTGGTTTTACATTTAGATCCTTAATTCATTTTGAGTTTATTTTTGTGTATGGTGTTAGAGAGTGTTCTAGTTTCATTCTTTTACATGTGGTTGACTAGTTTTCCTAGCACCACTTGTTGAAGAGACTGTCTTTTTATCCACTGTATATTTTTGAGGAGGCTCTATTTAACTGCTTACTTCTATATACTAGAAGTGTGGCTCTGACTCTACCTAGAAAATTGCAGTGACCTCCTTGACTGATCTTCCTTCCTTATAGTTTTATTTCCTCCCAATACAGTTTTCACTTGGAGCCCAAGTGTTTGAAGTAAAATTTGAGTTTGGTCTCATGGGCCTGGGTGTAGAGGCTTGGTAGTGGCATACACAGCCCTTCATAACCAACTCCTGCGTCCCTGTGTACTACAGTCAGGGGCCTGTTCTCAACCTAGTATTCTTCCATAATTCTGGATTACTCATTCCTTTTATTTCCCTTACTCTCTGTCCCTTGCATAACTCCAGAAAATCTTCACAGACAATCCAGTCCTCCATTCTGAGTTAGACATCCCCTCTGAAGTGCCCCCATGATATGAGACTTAGGTCCCCCTGGCATGAGACTTAGGAGTTTGTTCTGTTATTTTCTGCTTAGATGTCTGTACCCCCAAAAGACTGAACTCCTCAAAGGTTACAAATTATGCCCTATTTCTTTAGCTGCCAACTTCCTCCCCTCACTTGATTTTATATACTACCTGATTCCCAGCAGATACTCAGGTTTTTTTTTTTTTAACTAATAGTATTACATTTTTAAAAGTTAAAGATTTTCATATCAGTGCTTCAGTGAATAGCTGATTCAGCGTTTGAACCCAGGTCTCCTGCACTGCAGGCAGATTCTTTACCATCTGAGCCACCAGGGAAGCTTGACTTGTACAAGAGTTCCTTTGAAATAGAACAAAAGACTTAGGACTATAAGTCCACTACTCACTGTATACCAATTGGGGTACATTTGCTAACCTTGCCTTTTTGCCCCTAACTATAGGTACTCAGCTCAGCATTTTACAGAATCCTCATGATTACAGTCTAATGAAACAGTGGGACTGTTGATTGTTAATGGGCAGGCCTCTCTTTCTATATGAATGGGAGAGTTCAGATATTGTTGGTGAAGCAGTGTGTGTGTGTGTGTGTGTGTAAATGGTGGTTAACCCCTGGCAGTTAGCCAACACCATTCTCCCAGAGCACCAGGTGACAGATGCCGAGCTCACAGATCAGTCATGGCTTGTCAGCAGCTAGGGAACCTGGAGTGCCTTCTCTTCCTTTACGCCGTTTCCCATTATCAGAAGGGATTCCTAGACCTTTACATCCTGCAGAACGGGAGTCTGCACCAGAGCTGCTGCTTTGCACCTTGTTATCACCCATCCAGAGCAAGAGCTCTTTCAGAACAAATGAGCTTCTGTTTCCAAATAACTTTTCAACTTTCATGTGTTGTTGAGTGTCTTAGAATACAGTGCCTTAGCTTCAGCATCAGCTTAGAAAAGACAAATGCTTATTTTTTTCTGATTATGCAAATAAAACACTCATTCCCTGGTGGCTCAGTTGGTAAAGAATCTGCCTGCAATGCAGGAGATCTGGGTTTGATCCCTGGGTCAGGAAGATCCCCTGGAGAAAGGCATGGTAACCTACTCTAGTATTCTTGCCTGGAGAAGAATCCATGGACAGAGGAACCACAAGTTACAGTCCATAGCGTCACAAAAAGTTGGACATGACTGAGCGACTAACACACTTCAAAGGCATTTATACATTTATTCAATACATATTTATCTTGCATATACTATATACTGTGTTTTGAGGAATACAGTCAGGAGCATAGTTATGGTTATTGCCTCATGAAAATTTAGTCTAGCATTACAGAAAATACATAGAACTTTAAAAGAGAAATTAAAAAATCTCTATACACAGAGATAACCACTGTCTGAATTTTTAAAAAGGTGTGTCTTCCTGTCCTTTGGGTTTTAGGCAGCAGCACTTCATCTGTTTTCATTTCAATATCCTCAACTCTCTTGCTCCTTTGTCCTTCATTTCCCCCACGGGGCAAATTTCCAATTCCTGAGCATCTAATCAACCTATGTAATGTTTGGCTCTGGCCTGGAAAAAAAACACTATTTCAGAATGCTAATTTTAATCCCAAGGAGCTTGTTCTACTTTATATGTTTGAGATTCTGAATTTTCCACACCTACAAAGTACTAATTATTAAGTTACAGAGGTATTTCCCTCTAAATTAAGTTAACAGACTTAAACTCATTTTATAGTTTAATGAGGGAGTTTTAAAACATGAGCTGTACCTTATTTATAATTACAAAAAATGTGATAAATATCTAAAGGTCATCAGTAAGAGACTAGTTAAATAATGTAGATCCATACAATGGAATGCTATGAACCCATTAAAATAGTTTGTTGACATAAAAAGAAAACTAATAAACATGGAAAGAGTCACAACACATTGTTGAGTGGGTGAAAAGCAGCAAATAATGGTACAGAGTAGGATATTTTGTTTTGTTTCCATTCAGGTAAAATTGGATACATACGTATGTCCATGCACATAAAGCTATTTGTAAGAATTCAGTCAATGTATTCCTTCAATTCCTACTGTAGAAGAGGCACTTAAAAATACACTGTGATAGATGTCTGTGTCTAGGGAAAATCCGGATAATACATACAAATTGTATCATATGTATTTGTGGGGGAACGCATTTGCTTTACTAACAGCCCTTTTCCCCTCATCTCTAGAATAATGAACTACAAAGCAGGTTGGACTATTTAATAGAAACCCAGTCCAAGACTGGAGTGGAAACCAGAGAGGCTGGAGTAGGCTGTGATCTTCTACCCAGGTATTTAAGAATTTCCTATTGTTCCAACTCAAATTCCCCTTTGACTCAAGAAAATACTTTCACTGTGCTGTTATTCCCAGAATTGCATTCTTTCTATCAAAAGTATTTCTGCAAAGAGAAGTGGTGGCTGCTGAGGGGTCTGGCTGGATTTGTGGAGTGGGGAGGCTGTGCGGAGGCCTAGGGCATGCATGGCCCAGGGGAGACCTGGGGAAGCCACTGCAGAGAGATGAGCCCCATTAGCAAGTGTGTGCATTTGGTCCTTCATCTGTTCATTTATCTGCTCATTCGGCACACATCTGTCGAGCACCTCCCCTGTGCCAGACAGTGAAGATAAGGAGAGGAATTAGACTGGGTTCCTGCCCCAGAGTGCAGGCTGCAAGGGAAATCAGATGTACAGGCAGACATTCTCAACAGTGTGAGAGGGCCCTGTGAGGTGCTTTAGTAACAGAGTAGGGAGACTCTAAGCCCTGCTGCTCCCTAGTACTGTAACAATGTTGTCATGCACTAGACCAGATTCACAAATACATCATCTCTTCAGTCACAAGCACATCAACGGGAACTATAACCTGGTTTGTTCAGCTGTATTTCTGAGCTAGAGGACTGAGCCATGTGTTGTTAAGCTGCTCACAAGCCCAGTACCTGGGTCTCTCCCTAGTCAGGTTAGCGCCTGTGACCCAGCAACCCACCCCGTGTCTCTAGGTGCTCAAAACTGTGCTTGGCTCCAAGAGGACAGAAAACAAGTGCATACCAAGGGCACTGATGGTACATGGCTTGTGACTTGGGTAACCAGAGTCACAAAGTGCCATACCCTTCTACAGGAAGGTGTATTCTTGTATGGTTAGGGGCCTGTGTGTGTGTGTGTGTGTGTGTGTGGTGGTAGATATGAGTAGGTCAGGAAAATGGAGACTCCTGGCTTAAATGGTTATATCCATGGGGAACAGGAATGAGCTGATCGCCAAGCTGGGCTGTAGAACACCCAGCTCTCATCCTCAGGGTTAGGAGCTGTGGGACATGTTCAGGCTGGACTCTTGTAAGCTGGGACCTCCGTTTCCTGACCTGGTAAGTCAGCGAGTTGACCAGGTGACTTCTCAGCTCTAACCAGTTCTCACACTGTAGAACAATGTCTCATATCCCTGTTTATTCATTACTGATGTTGTCTTTTTTGTTCATTAAAATGAGATACTTGCCATTCTCAAAATATTTACCAAAAGCAGGATTAAGCTCTTTTAGTTATTTTTTTGAGGTAAGTCTCATTTATGTTGCTTGTTTTTTGGTTAAAAACAAGGCAATATTTTTCATTCTGATACCATTAACAGAAAATGTTTAAAAAAGAAGGGAAAAGAATGTATAAATAGACTCCAGGTCTCATCAGTGCAGGGGATAAAGTACTTGATAAAAATAGGACCCAAAAGAATGATTGATCATACCCAGGGACAACTGTTAAAATATAAATAGGTTGGCTGTTTTCCTCTTTTTTTTTTAATTTTTCAAGAACCAAGTGGCTTAGTCCCCTCTAATTGCCCACATAATAAATCTTATTTGGTTGAGACGGGTACAAAACTATGTCTGAAACCAATAAATTGTTTGTTTTCTAATTCCCACATTTTGGCCTAAAACAGGGTTTTCAATTTGTATGCGGAGGGATAGCCTGAAGCAAACTTTTATGGCTAAGTTATGAAACCACAAAGCGGTGTTCATAATGGAAGTGCTGACAGACCCTTAACTTATGGCCGCGCTGAACTTGGAAGCCACTTCAGTATCTAAAAGCAGCTTTTCCATAAATGTAACATTTGGTTTCCCCCAGGATCCATCTTAGCACTTTAACTACCTGGGGCAATCAGCAGAGGAAATGAAAACTACGTATCCCCATTTCCGAAAAGGCAGGGTAATCTTTCATTCTTTCTCTCACAAGTATTTATGAAGTGCCTACTATGTGACAGGCGCCGTGCACGTCTGGGGGGCGAGGAGCACAGCCTCTTGAGAGGTGAGGTGGGGCTGTGGTTTCCCACCTGTGCTTTTTGGAACTGTGCACTCTGTGCTCAGGCTCCAGGAGGGGGTTTGGGGTGGGGGCGATGAGGTAAGCAAGGAGCTGGCCTGTGGGGACTGTCTCCCCTCACAGAAAAAACACCCAACCTGAGAAACTCAGTTTTTAGTGTGTTTTATATGTTAGATTCCAAGTAAGATTTTGCTTGAACAAAGAGCTCTGTAGTCACAATCAAATGGGAACCCCCACCCCTGGATCTAGTCTCCCTGTTTTACAGACACCAAAACTGAGGCCCAGAGAGATACAGGGATTCCTTAGACGCCACAGAGCCAGGATTGGAGCCATACTTCATAGTTTTAAAATGCTCAGTAGAGATTGCTAAATTGTGTTCCGTATGTTCTAAAAGAATCCCTGGTTCTCACTTAAGACTTCAAACTGGCATCTAACTAATAAGATTCCATGGTGTTTTCAAGACTATTTTAAAAAACAGGCTCCCCAAATATCTTAGATCCATAAAAAGTAATGAATTAAGCCTGTTATGCAGGTGAGTTTTGTTCTTCCTTCTGGGTCTTCTGCCATACCCTCCAGCTGGGAAGGTTTAGGCTGGGGGGTCCCTGCCCAGCCAGCTGAGAACAGCCCTGCGCCAGTTACTCAGTCTCCTTTAAGCCTCTGTGATTTCCTCCTTACAGTGGAAATGATGATGACAATATCAAATCATATTGGACTGTTATGAGAATTAAATGAAAACATGTATGTAAAGAATTTAGCATGGTAACTGAATAACTTAATAAATAGCTAGTATTCCTATTATCTAAATCAAACCTTGATTTTACATATAAGACATGGTATCAAGTATTTTTTTTAACATTTTATTGGAGTATAGTTGATTTACAATGTTGTGTAACTTTCTGGTGTACAGCAGAGTGATTCAGTTATACATGTATTCATTCTTTTTTAATTCTTTGCTCATATAGGTTATCACAGGATATTGAATAGAGTTCCCTGTGCTATAGTAGGTTTGTGTTGGTTATCTGTTTTATACATAGTAGTGTACACGTGTTCATCCCAAGCTCCTGGTTTATCCTTCTCCCCAGTGTTTCGCCTCTGGTAACTGTGAGTTGTTTTTGATATAAGTCTGCTGCTGTTCTGTAAATAAGTTTGTGTCTTAGTTGCTCAGTTGGGTTTGACTGTAACCTCACAGACTGTAGCCTGCCAGAATCCTCTGTCCATGGAATTCTCCAGGCAAGAATACTGGATTGGATTGCCATTCTCTTCTCCAAAATAAGTTTGTATCATCTTTTTAAAGTGAGATTCCACATACGAGTGATATTTGTTTTCTCTTACGTCACTTACTATGATAATTTCTAGGTCCATCCATGTTGTTGCAAATGGCATTGTTTTGTTCTTTTTTATGGCTGAGTAAATATTCTGTTGAAAATATGGACCACATCTTTAGCTATTCATCTGTCAATAGACATGTAGGTTGTTTCCATGTGTTGGCTGTTGTGAATAGTGCTGCTATGAACATCGAGGTGCATGTCTTTTTGGATTAGAGTTTTGTCTAGATATATGCCCAGGAGTGGAGAAGGCAGTGGCACCCCACTCCAGTACTCTTGCCTGGAAAATCCCATGGATGGAGGAGCCTGGTGGGCTGCAGTCCATGGGGTCGCTAAGAGTCAGACACAACTGAGTGACTTCACTTTCACTTTTCACTTTCATGCATTGGAGAAGGAGATGGCAACCCACTCCAGTATTCTTGCCTGGAGAATCCCAGGGACCAGGGAGCCTGGCGGGCTGCCGTCTATGGGGTCGCACAGAGTCGGACACGACTGAAGTGACTTAGCAGGAGTGGCATTGCTAGATCATATGGTAATTCTACTCTTAGTTTTCCAAGGAATCCCTGCTTTCCATCACGGATGCACTAAATTACATTTGCACTGACAGGGTAGGAGGGTTCCGTTTCTCAGCATCCTCTCCAGCGTTTGTCGTTGGTTGACTTTTTAATGATGTCTATTCTAACTGGTGAGTTGGTACCTCATGGTAGTTTTCGTTTGCATTTTTCTAATAATGAGTGATGTTGAACATCTTTTCATATGCCTCCTGGCCATCTGTATTTCTTCTTTTTTGGAGAAACGTCTATTATGGTTTTCTGCCAATTTTTTGATTGGGTTGGTTGGTTGACAGCTTAATTTAGGGGCTAGTGCTTCCGTATGTGTTGAGTTTTTCAGTTGTCGGCAGTTTGGTATCAGTGGTTTACGCTGGACACTGTGTAGAACTCTGGAAGCCCCAGTGATCGATGAGGTCTTTCAGCTGAGTTATCGGGTGTCACGGTGTGTCCCAGGCACTGGGCACAAAGCCCGTGCTGCTGTAAAGCTGTATGGCACCTACGGCCCATTTCTCCCTGTACCTGCAAGTTTTACATGCTGTGCTACTGCTAACAGCATTTGGTGGCTAACAGTCTGCCTGCCACGCAGGAAACCAGCTTTGATCCCCAGGTAGGGAAGATCTTCTGCAGTAGGGAATTGCAACCAGCTCCAATATTCTTGCCTGGGAAATTCCACGGACAGAGGAGCCTGGCAGGCTACAGCCCCGTGGAGTTGCAAAGAGTAAAACATGACTGACTTAACAATTAGAGCTGCTCAGAGAGCACAGAAAAAATAGAGCAGCTCTAATTGGAAGTCAGTTGACTATCAGAATCTTCCCCTAGGTAAGGAAACAGATTTGAAGAGGTTAGGAAGCTCACACCTCTCTTGCGTACAAGTCCTCATTCCTGGCTGCCTGCTGGGCACCGCCTCATCTTCATAGCCACCCTATCCATAGCTGAGCACATTTTTTTCCATCAAAGTCAGATCCTCTAGTTGTGGTTAAGAGCAATGGCTTGGAAATCAGCCCTGGGTTTGGGTCCTAGATCTGCCTCTGGGTATATCTATAACTTTGAACTAATGCCTAACCTCTTTGAATCTCAGTTTCCTTAGCTAGGGGAAGATTCTGATCGTCATTCCTACTGAAACTTGCTAAGGTGATTCAGATATAAAGTGTCCAGTGTATATGGCCATGTTTGCATATTTCTGTTGATGCCATCACCACAGTCCCAGTTGCCATAAGTTCAGGGTTCTGCACTCACCTTTGAGCTTTGCACCTGGACTCACTCACTGGTGCAGAGCTGGCGTTTTCCTTCATGACATGCTTCATACGCTCTACTCCCGCTTCCCCAGCCTCCTGGAGATCAGTGTTCCGTCTCATCTCAGTCCCATCCCTGGCTCCAGGTTTGCCTTCTCAAATTCTTCTCCTTCATCTCACCTTTGCGTGGCATAGATTTCTGGAAAGCAAGGAGAGAGGGAAGGGGTCAAAGGCATTCACCCTGATGCCAGGGGCTTCTAAACACCTCATTAAAGGCAAAACTCACGAGTCAGATTTGAGAAGTTCGATATATATTAATTAAGGCCATTGAGAGCAATTTTAGGTCAGCTAGCCTTCAAAGAGAAAAGTGGAAAACAAAATACCAAAAGAAAAAAGACTTCTCTCCTTTGTCCCTTAGTGAAACTCAGTTTCCAGTAAACTCATAAATTATGTCTTAATAGGTACATTTTAATGAAAAATATTCCTTGCAGTCGTAAGTTCCCGGCGCATAGTAAGTACTTTAAAATGCCTACATTTTAATATTTCTGTTGTAGAAACCAGAACACAAAGTAGCTTTTTGTCAAGGCATTATTTGCTGACTCTGCTTTTGTTTGCCCCAGGGAACTGCCCCTTTATGGATTAATAAAAGGTTAACAATAGCCTTAATATGTTAAAGAAAATGGCTGAATTTTCATTCTGTGGTTGAAATTATTTGTGTTCTTGAAATCCTGTTGTTTCTTAGTGATCAACTAAAAAAACTAACCTCAATTCTTTTTGAAAGGTTGAGATATGAGAGCCTGTTTCTGAAACCCAGAGGGTTCACCTTTATAAATATTTCTGAAATTTATGGGCTTTTAGGATAGTGTCACCAGAGACTATTTCTGTTCTGTGGAATTTTCACAGGAGTTGGCACAAGTTGCCATCTGGCTCACGCCCCTGGCACTCCACTAAACTGCCTGGTCAGGTCCCTGGGGACTCCTGACCTGTGATATCCTGTGGATTCCTCTCTGTAGCAGGTGATGGTGAAATTGTTACCACTCGTTCCTCAAAATCCATTGTCCTCTGGTTACCTTGGTCATTCATCTGTGTACTGACAGTTCTGTGTTTGGCCTGAGTGAGCTGCTGAGGTCATGAAGATAAGCAAGATGTGGTTTTCACACTTCACGAAATTATAGCTAGCAGAGGATGTGCAGACCAGCAGGTGCAGTGAGATACTTCCATGGGTGTCACAAGCCTCTGTGACAGTCATTTTCAAGGGGAGGAGAGTGTGCAAGACATTGAATCGCTTGGGAGAGTTATGTGAAGACTAACATCCCCCACACCCAGGCTTCTAATTAATACACCTTATTAAGAAGTTGTCTCCCAACCATAGTTGAAAATCACCGCACAGATACTCAGTTGTATCCGACTCTGCAACCCCATGGACTGTAGCCCGCCAGGTTCCTCTCTGCATGGGATTTCCCAGCAAGGATACTGGAGTGGGTTGCCATTTCCTTCTCCAGGGTGTCTTCCCAATGCAGGGATCGAACCTGCGTCTCCTGCATTGCAGACAGATTCTTTACTACTGAGCCACCTGGGTAGCTGTATATAGTTATAAAACTTTTTTCTTGTGATGATTTATTAGCAACTCTCAAACAAGCAATACAGTATTATTACCTATAGTTGCTATGCTGTACATTATATCCTCATGACTTTTATAACTGGAAGTCTGTACCTTTTGACCCCCTTCACCCATTTTGCCCATCCCCCAACCCCTTCCTCTGGCAATCATCCATCTTTTCTTGGTATCTGTGAACTTGGTTTTTGTTGTTGGTTTTTTTTTTAACATACGAATAAGATACTTTGTCTGACTTATTTCACTTACCCTAATGCCCTCAAGGTCCATCCATATTTTGCAAATGGCAAGATATTATTCTCCTGCATTGGCAGGTGCATTCTTCACCACTGAACCACCACGGAAGCCCGATGGGAGGTGTTACTGATGGGGGCAAATTTAGCAAAAGTGAACCTTGTGGAAGGAGAAAACTGAGCAGCGCTGCTCAAGAAAACTGAGGGCACACAGAGAAAGGGATGATGGTTTCTATCACTGCTGTGCAGAATCGGGGGACAAGGTTTGATTCTTGAAATACAGGTAGGAATTAATCAGATTGATTTGATGAGGGGACAGCTGAGGATGGCAGACTGTGAAGCAGTGTGTAAATGAGGAGGGGCCAGGCGGGAGACAGAACAGTAGATGGTAGAGGCCTTTACAGCCTGCAGGGGAGATGAGAGTCCACCCAGGAAGCAAGGGGGAGAATGAAGAGTTTGAAGAATAGTAGTATGCTCCAATTGTCCTTTTAGGAAAATATCTTTGGCAGCAAAATGGACATGGGCTAAACCTGCAAGTAACAGAAATCATTTCTGCCTGTAGAGTCATGTGGTCTACCAAAGTTCAAAGGAAGCTGGGAAAAGTAGTTATATGTCTATAAGGAAAAAGAAATGGGACATTTTTCTCTATTCTAATCACAAAATTGTTACTTCTGCCTCCTAAATATCATCTTAACATTTCCTTGCTACTTTACCTCCAGTGCGATTTTTACAGTTTGAGTTCTCATGGTCTCTCTCACTTTCTAAATAGCAAAACTCTCCTAAATAACCTCTGGCCTCCAGACTAAGGCCTTTACAGTCAACCCTCAGAGGTGCCAAGGAATCTTGCTAGAATAAAAATAGGGGCATATCCTGCCCTCCTTAAAAACGGCTCACTGTCTCATTCTGAACCCCTCAGCAGGGCACAGAGGGCCCTTCTTCCCCCTTCCACCCCAGCCTCATCTTCTGCCACTTTCACATTGAACTCTTTTGCTCCAGTCCTGGCTAAGTATGTCTCCTTTTCACACTGTGGCCTCTGTGTTCACCCTTCTTTGCCTGTACTGCCTCTGCCTGGAATTCCTACCTCTTCCTCACTCACCTGAGGAATGCCTAGGCATCCTTCAGGAGTCACCTTCCCGGGGCTGACTTCCTCCCAGTGAAGCTAACTTGTTCTGCCCTCAGTTTGCCCATAATGTGTTTGTTCTTGTGCTGCTCAGGGTCTTGGCAGGAAGGGAAAATGGAAGACACTTAAATGAAATGACTGTGTACAAATTTGAGGGCAGCTTTTAGGGAAATAAAAAATGGACACTGGCTTGCTCTGGAGCTAGCAACAGTGGCAGCTGTTTCCAGCCTGGGCCTGATGAGATGGGGAGAGAAAGCTGGTAGAGGAGATGAAGGGATGAGCTATAGCGCAGTCTTTGCTAGAGGAATGTAGCCAACTACCGAGCTGCAGCCTGAGCAGAGGGAGCAGATGACTTGGTCTCCTGTGCTCTGTTCTCTGCCTCCACCTCCTAACAGGTCCAAACCAGCTGGAAGGTAACGGGGGAGGGGGTGCACTGATGTCCACCTTCTGGGCAGCTTCCCAGGGCATAGGGGAGAGAAGGATCTGAACAGGCAAACACAGAGCATCCAGTATGGCTCCTTATGCCTTTCCTTATACAGTACCTCAGACATTACAACGATTTAAGTATGTATCTTTCCCATCTAATTGTGAGCTCCTGAACGCATGGGTTTTTTTGTGTGTGTGTTTTTAAAAATTTTTCTGAATCATGGATACCTAGCAACCTTAAGTTGCTAAAACTACTCTCTGGCTCCAGGGAGAAGGGGGTTCAAGATGGTGGAGGAATAGGACGTAGAGCTCACCTTCTCCCACAAAAACATTAGCCATACAAGTGGACCAGTTCACACCGAACATCTACTGAATGCTGAAAGAAGACCTCAGACTTTGGAAAGGGCAAGAAAATCACCACATAACTGGGTAGGATAAAAGGGAAACGAAAGAATTGGGATGGGGCCTGCACCCAGGGAGGGAGCTTTTAAGAAGGAAAGATATACCATATCCTTGGATTGGAAGTAGTATCCAAATGACTGTACAATGGAAAAAAGACAGTCTCTTCAATAAGTGGTGCTGGGAGAATTGGATAGCTACATGTAAAAGAATGAAATTAGAACACTCCCTAACATCATACACAAAAATAAAACTCAAACTAAAGACCTAAATGTAAGCCCAGACACTATAAAACTCCTAGAGGAAAACAGAACACACTCTGATGTAAATAGCAGCAATATCTTTTTGGATCCATTTCCTAGGGAACATATCTCAACATAATAAAAGCCATTTATGACAAATCCACAGCCAACAAAATACTCAATGGTGAAAAGGTAATAGCTTTCCTGCTAAAATAAGGATGCTCACTGTCACCACTTCTATTCAGCATACTCCTGGAAGTCTAGGACACAGCAGACAAGAAATAAAAGGTATCCAAACTGGGAAGAGGTAAAATTGTCACTGTATGCAGACAACATGGTTATACATATATATATAAAATCCTAAGAACTCCACACAAAACTACTCTAGCTAATAAATGAATTCAGCAAAGTAGCAGGATTTAAGCCTAACATTCAGAAATTGGTTGCATTTCTTTACATTAACAATGAAATATCAAAAAGAAATGTAAAAACAAAAAAAACTTTTTAAAATAGCACCAAAAGAAGGAATAAACCTGACCAAGTAGGTGAAAGACTTATGCTGTGAATTACAAAACAATAATAAAGGAAAGTAAAGAGCATTCAGAGAAAGGGAAGATATCCCATGCTCTTGAATTGGAAGAATTAATACTGTTAACACATTACTGACCAGGGGGTTTTTGCAGAAACTAACACTTGTGGCCGGCGATCTGTTATCTAAATGAATACAGAAACATCTCTAGTCAATAATGTTCAGGTAACAAAACACATATTAATACATCTCTGATCAGTAACGTATTAAAATGGCCATGCGACACAAAAGTCTACAGAATGCAAACCCTATCAAAATACCCATGACATTTTTCATAGAACTAGAAAAATAATCCAAAACTTATATGGAATTATAAAAGACACAGAATTGCCAGTCCTAAGGGAAAAAAGCAGGAAGCATAACTCTCCCAGACTTCAGGCAATATTACAAAGTTACAGCATTCAAAACAGTGTATTATTGGTACAAAACCAGACATATGGATCAACAGGACAGAACAGAGAGGCCAAAAACAAACCCACATATCTAAGGGTCAATTAATCTCCAACAAAGGAGAAGAGAATATAAAATGGGGGAAAAGTCTCTTGGGCAAGTGGTGCTGGGAAAGCTGGACAGCAACATATAAATGAATGAAATTAGAAAACACCCTCACATCATGCACAAAAATAAACTCAAAATGGCTTAACGCCTTAAACACAAGACATGACACCATAGAACACCCAGAAGACAGCAGAGGCAAAACATTCTCTGACATAAATTGTACCAGTGTTTTCTTAGATCAGTCTCCCAAGGCAATAGAAATAAAAACAAAAACAAACAAATGGGACTTAAGTAAATTTACAAACTTTTGCACAGCAAAGGAAACTATAAAAAAAAAATGAAAAGACAATCCACGGAACAGGAGAAAATATTGGCAAATGATGCGGCAGACAAGGGCCTAACCTCCAAAATACACAAACAGCTTATATAAGTAGACAACAACAACAAAAAAAGCCCAATGGAAAAATGGGCAGAAGACCTAAACACACATTTCTCCAAAGAAGAAATATAGATGACCAGTAGGCACATGAAAAAATGCTCAGCATCACTAATTAGTAGAGAAATGCAAATTACAATGAAGTACCAACATACATCAGTCAGAAGAGCCATCATTAAAACGTCAGCAAACAATGAAAAAGTTACAACAGACAATGCAGAAATACAGAGATTACTACGAGCAACTATATGCCAAGAAAATAGACAACCTGGAAAAAATCGGCAAATTCTCAGAAAAGTACAACAACCATCCAAGACTGACTCAGGAAGAAATAGAAATTATGAACAGACCAATCACAAGCACTGAAATGGAAACTGTGAGCAAAAACCTTCCAACAAACAAAAGCCCAGGGCCAGATGGCTTCACAGTGAATTCTATCAAACATTGAAAGAACTAACACCTATCCTGCTCAAACACTTCCAAAAAACTGCAGAGGGAGGAATACTCCCAAACTCCTTCTGTGAGGCCACCATCACCACGATACCCAAACCAGATAAAGTTATCACACAAAGAAGAAAACTACAGGCCAATATCATTGATGAACACAGATGTAAACATCCTCAACAAAATACATGCAAACAGAATCCAACACCACATTAAAAGGATCATACATTGCGATCTAGTGGGGTTTATCCCAGGGATGCAAGGATTCTTTGATATATGCAAGTCAATCAATGTGATACACCATATTAACAAATTGAAAGACAAAAACCATATGATAATCTCAATAGATGCAGAAAAAGTTTCAACAAAATTCAACTCACATTTGATAAAATCTCTCCAGAAAAATGGGCACAGCAGGAATCTACCTCAACATAATAAAAGCCGTATAGGACAAGACCACAGAAAACATTATTCTCAGTGGTAAAAAACTGAAAGTATTTCCTCTAAGATCAGGAACAAGGCAAGGGTGCCCATTCTCATCATCATTAATCAACATAATTTTGGAAGTTGTAGCCATGGCAATCAGAGAAGAAATAAAAGGAATCCAGACTGGAAAAGAAGAAGTTAAACTCTGTTTTGCAGATGACATTGATAAAGATACCACCAGAAAATTATAAGAGCTAATCAATGAATTTAGTAAAGTCACAGGATGTAAAATTAATACACAGAATTCCCTTGCATTCCTATACATTAACAATGAAAAATCAGAAAGAGAAATTAAGGAAACAATCCCATTCACCACTTCAACAAAAAGAATAAAATACCTAGAAATAAACCTACCTAAGGAGACAAACGATCTCTATGCAGATACACTGATGAAAGATCTCAAAGATGATACAAACAGATGGAGAGATATATCATGTTCTTGGATTGGAAGAATCTATAGTATGAAAACATAGATTGCTTTGGGTAGTAAAGTCAGATTTCATGCAATCTCTATCAAATTACCAATGGCATTTTTCACAGAACTAGAAGAAAAAATTTTATAATTTGTAGGGAAACACAGAAGACCTTGAATAGCCAAAGCAATCTTGAGAAAGAAAAATGGAATTGGAGGAATCAACCTTCTAACTTCACTCTATACTACAAAGCTACAGTAATCAAGACAATATGATACTGGCACAAAAACAGAAATACAGATCAATGGAACTGGCTAGAAAGCCCAAAGATAAACCTCTGCACCTACGGGCACTTTATCTTTGACAAATGAGGCAAAAGTATACAGTGGAGAAAAGATAGTCTCTTCAGTAAGTGGTGCTGGGAAAACTGGACAGCTACATGTAAAAGAATGAAATTGGAACACTTTCTAACACCATATACAAAAACAGATTCCAAATAGATTAAAGACCTAAACATAAGATCAGAAACTATAAAACTCTTAGAGGAAACATAGGCAGAACAGACATAAAGTGCAGCCAAGATCCTCTTTGACTCACCTCCTAGAGTAATGGGAATAAAATAAAAAAACAAATGGGACTTAACTAAACTTAAAAGCTTTTGCACAGCGAAAGAAACTATAAACTAGATGAAAAGACAACCCTCAGAATGGGAGAAAATAATTGCAAATGAAACAACTGACAAAGGATTAATCTCCAAAATATACCAGCAGCTCAATATCAGAAAAGCAACCCAATCAAAAAAATGGGCAGAAGATCTAAACAGACATTTCTCCAAAGAAGATATATAGATAACCAACAAACACATGAAAAGAGGCTCAACATTGCTTATTACTAGAGATATGCAATTCAAAACTACAATGAGATATCATCTCACACTGGTCAGAATGGTCATCATCAAAAAAATCTACAAACAGTAAATGCTGGGGAGGGTGTGGAGAAAAGGAGGTCCTCGTGTGCTGTTGGTGGGAATGTCAACTGATACAGCCACTAGGAAAGACAGTATGGAGATTCCTTAAAAACTAGGAGTAACACTACCATGTGACCCAGCAATCCCACTACTAGGCATATATGAAGAGAAAGTCGTAACTGAAAAAGACACATGTACCCCAGTGTTCACTGCAGCACTATTTACAACTGTCAGGACATGGAAGCAACCTAGACGTCCATCTGCAGATGAATGGATAAGGAAGTTGTGCTACATATCCACAGTGGTATATTACTCAGCTATAAACAGGAATGAATATGAGTCAGTTCTAATGAGGTAGATGAACCTAGAGCCTGTGATACAGAGGGAAGTTAAGTCAGAAGGAGAAAAACAAGTATTGAACGTTAGTGCATATATATGGAATTTAGAAAAATAGTGCTGATGGACCTATTTGCAGGGAATGAAGGGACATGTAGACGCAGGGAACAGACTTGTGGACACAGCGGGGGAAGTAGAGGGAAGGCTGAACTGAGAAAGTAGCACCAACATATGTACACTACCATGTGTAAAATAGCTAGCTAGTGGGAAGCCGCTGTGTAACACAGGGAGCCCAGCTGGGTGCTCTGTGATGACCTAGAGGGGTGAGATGGCAGCAGGGAGGGAGGGTCACAAGCTAGGGGACATATATATAATTATGGCTGATTCATGTTGCTGTATGGCATAAACCAACACAACATTATAAAGCAATTATCCTCCAATTAAATAAAATGAAATAGAAATATTGTATATTAAAGCATTCATATGGAATCTAGAAAAATGGTACTGATGAACCTATTTTCAGGGCAGGAATAGAGACACAGGTGTGGATACAAGTGGAAGCAGGAGAAGGGGAGGGTGGAGTGAACTGACAGTAGCAGTGAAATATATCTATTATTATCATGTGTAAGATAGCTGGTGGGAAGTTGCTGTACGAAACAGGGACCTCATCTACAAACAGTAAATACTGGAGAGGATGTGGAGAAAAAGGAACCCTCATGCACTGTTGGTGGGAACGTAAATTGATAACAGGCACGATGGAGAACAATATGGAGATTCCTTAAAAAAAAAAAAAAGGGAATAAAACTACCATATGACCCAGCAATCCCACTACTGGGCATATACCCTGAGAAAACCATAATCCAAAAAGATGCATGTACCCTAATGTTCACAGTAGCACTATTTACAATGGCTAAGACATGGAAGCAACCTAGATGTCCACTGACAGATAAATGGATAAAGATGTGGTACACATATACAACAGAATATTACTCAGCTGTAAAAAGAATGAATCAAAAAACGGGCCAAAGAACTAAATAGACATTTCTCCAAAGAAGACATACGGATGGCTAACAACACATGGAAAGATGCTCAACATCACTCATTATCAGAGAAATGCAAATCAAAACCACAATGAGGTACCATTTCACACCTGTCAGAATGTCTGGGATCCAAAAGTCTACAAGCAATAAATGCTGGAGAGGTTGTGGAGAAAAGGGAACCCTCTTACACTGTTGGTGGGAATGCAAACTAGTACAGCCACTATGGAGAACAGTGTGGAGGGAGGCTCCTTAAAAAATTGCAAATAGAACTGCCTTATGACCCAGCAATCCCACTGCTGGGCATACACACTGAGGAAACTAGAATTGAAAGAGACACGTGTACCCCAGTGTTCATCACAGCATTGTTTATAATAGCCAGGACATGGAAACAACCTAGATGTCCATCAGCAGATGAATGGATAAGAAAGCTGTGGTACATATACACAATGGAGTATTACTCAGCCGTTAAAAAGAATACATTTGAATCAGTTCTAATGAGGTGGATGAAACTGGAGCCTATTATACAGAGTGAAGTAAGCCAGAAAGAAAAACACCAAATATAGTATACTAACACATATATATGGAATTTAGAAAGATGGTAATGATAACCCTGTATGCAAGACAGCAAAAGAGACACAGATGTATAGAATGGACTTTTGGACTCTGTGGGAGAGGGCGAGGGTGGGATGATTTGGGAGAATGGCATTGAAACATGTATACTATCATGTAAGAAATGAATCGCCAGTCTATGTTTGATACAGGATACAGGATGCTTGGGACTGGTGCACGGGGATGATCCAGAGAGATGATATGGGGTGGGAGGTGGGAGGGGCATTCAGAATTGGGAACTCATGTACACCTGTGGCAGATTTATGTCAATGTATGGCAAAACCAATACAGTATTGTAAAGCAAAATAAAGTAAAAATAAAAATTTAAAAATAAATAAATAAAAATAAATAAAAAGAATGAATTTGAGTCCGTTCTAGGGAGATGGATGAACCTAGAACCTGTTATGCAGAGTGAATTAAGTCAGAAAGAGAAAAATATCATATATTAACGCACATATATGGAATCTAGAAAAATGGTATTAATGAACCGATTTGCAGGGCAGGAATGCAGACCCAGACACAGAGAACAGAGCTGTGGACACAGTGGCATAAGCAAAGAGTGGGGTGAATGGAGAAAGTAGCACTAACACATATACACTAACGTGTAAAACAGACAGCTGGTGAGAAGGTGCCATGTAACACAGGGAGCCCCGCGTGGTGCTCTGTGATGACTAGAGGGAGGGAGGCTCAAGGAGGAGGTGATATATAAGTATAATTACGGCTGACTTTGTGCTGCTGTACAGCAGAAACCAACACAACGTTGTAAAGCAATTTTCCTCCAATTAAAAAATGAATTAAAAAAAAAAGAGGAAGCTCAGCTTGGGGTTCTGTGATGACCTAGAGGGGTGGGATGGTGGGAGATGGGAGGGAGGCTCAACAGGGAGGGGATATATGTATACTTATGGCTGACTCATGCTGGGGTACTGCAGAAATTAACGCAACATTGTAAAGCTGAGCCCCTGGGGAAGCACTTAAAGCAATTACCCTCCAATTAAAAACTGTTTAAAGATACACTTGAATAATGGAGAAAAAAGTCAACAAGCAACAAATTCTGGAAAGAATGTGGGGAAAGAGAGGCCTCCTATATTGCTGGTGGGAACGTCTGTTAGTGTGGCCACTGTGGCAAACTGTGGAAGTTCCTGAGAAAACTAAAAATAGAATTACCATATGATTCAGCAGCCCCACTCCCGGGCATGTAGCTAGACAAAACTCTAATCCCCAAAGATACATACCCCCCTATGTTCACAGCAGCACTATTCACAATAGCCAAAACATGGAAACAACCTAAACGTCCAGCAACAGATGAGTGGAGACGACAGTACATGTATACATACGATGAATGGTGCTCAGCCATGAAAGGGGTGAAGCAATGCCATCTGCAGAATGTGGATGCAACTGGAGATTAGCATACTAACTAAAGTCAGACAGAGAAGGACAAACACCACATGATATCACTTACATGTAGAATCCAAAATATGACACATATGAACTTATTTATGAAACAGAAACAGATTCATAGACCATAGAGAACAGATTTGTGGTTGCCAAGGGGAAGGGAAGGACTGGGAATTTGGGATTAGCAGATATAAACTATTACATATAGGATGGATTACAGGGTCCTACTGTATAACACAGGAAACTATATTCAATATCCTATAATAAACCATAATAGAAAAGAATATGAAAAAGAATGTCTCTATATAACTGAGTCCACTTTGCTGTACAGCAGAGATTGGCACACGTTGGAAATCAACTATACCTCAATAAAAATAAAATTAAATAAAAATACAAACAAATACCTTGTGAAACTTAAAAGCTTCTACACAGCAAAGGAAATAATAAACAACAAAAAGACAATCCACAGAATGGGAGAAAATATTTTCAAAGGAAGCAACAGACAAAGGATTAATCTATAAAATATACAAACAGCTCACACAGCTCTATGTCAGATAAAAAAAGAAAAAACAACCAAAAAATATGCAGAGGCTTTAAATAGCCATTTCTTCAAAGAAGACCTACTGATGGCCAAAAAGCGCATGAAGAGATGCTCAACATCACTAATTATCAAAGAAACAGAAAATCACAGTGAGGGATCACCTCACCTAGGTCAGAATGGCCTCATCAAAAAGTCTATAGACAGTAAATGCTGGAGAGAGAGTGGAGAAAAGGAACCTTCCTACACTGGTAGGAAGGAAACCTGTGGAGAAAAGGAACCTTCTCAACCTTCCTGGTGGTGGGAAGGTAAACTGGTACCACCACTCTGGAAAACGGTATGGAGGTTCCTCAAAAAACTAAAACTAGAACTACTATATGATTTAGCAATTGTACTCTTGGGCATATAGCCAAGGAAAATCGTAATTCCAAAAAAACACATGCACCCCAATGTTCATTACAGCACTATGTACAATGACCAAGACATAAAAGCAACCTAAATGTCCATCGACAGGAATCCATAACGATGTGGTACGTTTATACAGTGAAATATTACTCAGCCATAACAATGAAATAATGTCATTTGCAGCAACGTGGATAAACAGATAAAAAAACAAACTTATGGTTACCAAAGGGGAAATGTGGGAGGTGGTTAAATCCGGAGCTCGGGATTAACATATACACACTATTATACATAACAAAGATAACCAACAACGACCTACTATATAGCACAGGGAACTCTACTAATATTCTGTGATAACCTATATGAGAAAAGAATCAATAAATGAATATACATGCATGTGTAACAATAAAAAAGGCTGACACCGAAGAACTGATTCTTTTGAACTATGGTGCTGGAGAAGACTCTTGAGAGTTCTTTGGACAGCAAGGAGATCAAACCAGTCAATCCTAAAGGAATTCAGCCTGGACTATTCATTGGAAGGACTGATGCTGAAGCTGAAGTTCCAATGCTTGAGAGTAGCATGGAAATATATGCATGCTGCTGCTGCTGCTAAGTTGCTTCAGTTGTGTCCGACTCTGTGCAACCCCATAGACGGCAGCCCACCAGGCTCCTCTGTCCCAGGAATTCTCCAGGCAAGAACACTGGAGTGGGTTGCCATTTCCTTCTCCAATGCATGAAAGTGAAAAGTGTAAGTGAAGTCGCTCTTTTGTGCCCGACTCTTAGCGACCCCATGGACTGCAGCCTACCAGGCTCCTCCGTCCATGGGATTCTCCAGGCAAGAGTACTGGAGTGGGTTGCCATTGCCTTCTCCATTATATACACTACCATATGTAAGACAGATAGCTAATGGAAAGTTGAGGGCTTCCTTAATGGCTCAGATGGTAAAGAATCTGCCTGCAATGCAGGAAACCCGGTTTGATCCCTGGGACAGGAAAATCCCCTAGAGAAGGGAATGGCTACCCGCTCTACTATTCTTGCCTGAAGAATCCCATGGACAGAGGACTTTTGAAAGTCCCTTGGATAGCAAAGAGATCAAGCCAGTCAGTCCTAAAGGTAATCAACCCTGAATATTCATTGGAAGGACTGATGCTGAAGCTCCCAATACTTCAGCCACCTGATGCGAAGCACTAACTCACTGGAAAAGATCTGGATGCTGGGAAAGATTGAAGGCAGGAGGAGAAGCAGGTGACAGCAGACAAGATGGTTGGATAGCATCACTGACTCAATGGACATGATTCCATTGAGCAGACTCCGGGAGAGAGTGGAGGACAGGGAAGTCTGGCGTGCAGTCCATATGGGGTCACAAAGAGTCGGACACGACTTAGTGACTGAACAACAGTGAGAACTTGCTGTATGACACAGGGAGATAAACCTGGTGCTCTGTGACAGCCTAAAGGAGTGGGAGTTTCACGAGGGAGGGGATATTCCTGAATTCTGATTCATGTTGATGTATGGCAGAAACCAGACAATATTGTAAAGCAATTATCCTCCAAAGAAATAACTTTTTTAAAGTTACTAAAAATAATGGTCCCTCTAAATACTCAACTGTATTACTGCAGTCTATTTCTAAGTGTTGAAAATGGATTTCCTAGAGTTATCTTATCATGTGAAGCATATGGTGAGTTTTGTCTCATATTCCTGATTTGCCTTTTTTCATTTCTCAGCCAAACAGGTAGGACTCGTGAGATCGCAATGCCTTCCAGGAACTATACCCCGTACACACGAGTCCTAGAGTTGACCACAAAGAAAACTCTGACCTAAGCACTTGGAGATGTGTACTTTTTACTGATGGACAAAGGCCCTGGAACCCTGCAGCCTGAAGTCTGGAAAGGGTGACTGTTGCTTCCTCCTGTACACTGTTTTAAGTCCCAGTGGAAATTGCTGAGGTTTTGCTCCACTTCTAAAACATGAGGCAAAGTGGAGGTGGAGGGGGGAGGGCAGGAGAGAGAGGTTTCAAGGTTGTTTTTCAAACCCCCAACTGGTGTATGTATGTACCCTGCTATACTGGGCCGTCATCAGCTTTCCATATAGACGCTGAGTCCTGGCAGGAGAATTCTCTATTTTCTGTTTTACTAGACTTCGGTTGGGAGGAAAAAGGGTATTAACTTGAAATCTCATGCTACTCATGCCAGGATCATTTGTTACAGCATGAAAGTTTTATTTACCTGTGAAAGTATTAGAGGCAGTGTTTCTCTGCTACAGGGAAGCCTGTCCATAGAAGCATGGGCACCTGGGGAAATGTGACCCCAGGAAGGGGCAGGTGCCGAGGACCCATGCAGGGGCTTGGGAGCCTCGGCTGGAGCCAGTCTTTGTGAGGGCAGACATGTTTCATTCTGATGTGCTAATCCCTCAGTTTAATTTGTGCCTTATGCCTTTATGGGGCCAGCTGAAATCACTGTATTTCTTCAACCTGTGATTTACTTTTTCTTTCTCACTTTAAATAAAAGAGAATGTTGTATGTTGTGAAAATTTAATCACTTAATGTTTTCAGTATCAATTATTGTTTTTGTTAAAAGAATGAATAATTTGTTCATGCATGCTCTACTTTGATATTATAACCTATGTCACATACGTTTAATAAATGCCATATATTTTGTTCTACTGATGCTGTCACTGTGTGTCATTCATGACCGTGTAGAGGGGTAAAGAACAGAACCAGGTTCTGGACTGTTCAAGTTAGGGCATCATAATCTTTCAATCATTACAGTCCCTAGAATCATTTATAAACTGTATGAGAGGGTGTGTGCATTTGTGTGTATATATTTAAACCCTGAAATTTATCTAGTTAACTTGCCTTCTAGAAAGATTAATCTAGTTAACTTACCTTCTAGAAAGATTAAGATGCATTCATGTTTATAAAACATTAAAATCATTTTTACTAAAAAAAAAAAAAAATCCTCCTGTGTGCCTAAACTCCCTGTGCTGTGGTTAGTCATTCAGTCATGTCTGACTCTTTGCGACCCCATGGACTGTCACCTTCCAGGCTCCTCTGTGTATGGGATTCTCCAGACAAGAATACTGGAGTGAGTATCACTCCAGAGGATCTTTCCTTCTCCAGGGGATCTTTCCAACCCAGAGATCGAACCCAGGTCTCCCTCACTGCAGGTGGATTCTTTACCAGCTGAGCTACCAAGGAAGCCCACCCAAACTCCCTACCTCTTACCTTAAAAAAAAAAAAAAGCCAAAGAAAGAAAGCAAAGCAACTCAGTTGAATAAATGACCACAAGTCAGCATAGTGTCAAGAGGAAATGGCTTATTTTGAAGTCAAATTTGTATTTAAATTGACGTTGTGGAACCTTGGACGTATCATCAAAGCTCTCTGAATATCAACTTCATATTCTACTAACTTAGGATAATCATGCCTACCTGATTGCTTCAGCAGCACATATACTAAAATTGGAATGATATACAGAAGATTAGCATGGCCCCTCAGCAAGCAAATCAGATCCCTTATGACTATACAGTGGAAGTGACAAATAGATTCAAGGGATTAGATCTGATAGAGTACCAGAACTATGGATAGATGTTCATAATACTGTAAAGAAGGTGGTAATCAAAACCATCCCCCAGAAAAATACAAGAAGTCAAAAAGGTTGTCTGAGGAGGCTTTACAAATAGCTGAGAAAAGAAGAGAAGCAAAAAGCAAAGGAGAAAGGGAAAGATATACCCAACTGAATGTAGAGTTCTAAAGAATAGCAAGTAGAGATATGAAAGCCTTCTTCAGTGAACAATGCAGAACAAAGAAATAGAGGAAAACAATAGAATGGGAAAGACTATAGAGATCGCTTTAAGAATATTAGAGATGCCGAGGGAAGATTTCATGCAAAGATGGGCACAATAAAGGACAGAAACACTATGGACCTAACAGAAAAAAGCAGAGACATCACTTTACCAACAAAGATCCATAAGCTATGGTTTGTGAGAGCTGGACCATAAAGAAAGCTGAGTGCTGAAGAATTGATCTTTTGAACTGTGGTGTTGGAGAAGACTCTTGAGAGTCCCTTGGACAGCAAGGAGATCGAGCCAGTCAATCCTAAAGGAAATCTGTCCTGAATATTCATTGGAAGGACTGATGCTGAAGCTCCAATATTTTGGCCAACTGATGGGAAGAACTGTCTTAGAAACGACCCTGATTCTGGGAAAGATTGAAGGTAGGAGAAGAAGGGGACAACAGAGAATGAGATGGTTGGATGGCATCATTGACTCAATGGACATGAGTTTGAGCAAGCTTTGGGAGTTGGTAATGGACAAGGAAGCCTGGCGTGCTGCAGTCCATGGGGTCGCAAAGAGTTGGACATGACTGAGCAACTGAACTGAACTGAAAAGAAGCAGAAGAGATTAAGAAGAGGTGGTAAGAATACATGAAAGAACTGTACAAGAAAGGTCTTAATGACCCAGATAACTATGATACTGTGATCACTCACCTAGAGCCAGACATTCTGGAGTCCTAAGTCAAGTGGGCCTTAGGAAGCATTACTATGAACAAAGCTAGAGGAGGTGATGGAATTCCAGCTGATCTATTTCAAATCCTAAAAGATGAGGCTGTTAAAGTGCTGCACTCAATATGCCAGCAAATTTGGAAAACTCAGCAGTGGCCACAGGACTGGAAAAGGTCAGTTTTCATTCCAGTCCCAAAGAAGGGCAATGCCAAAGAATGTTCAAACTACCACACAACTGTGCTCATTTCACGTGCTAACAAGGTAATGCTCAAAATCCTTCAAGCTAGGCTTCAACAATATGTAAATTAAAAACTTCCAGATGTACAAGCTGGATTTAGAAAAGGCAGAGGAACCAGAGATCAACTTGCCAATATCTGTTGGATCACAGAAAAAGCAAGGGAATTCCAGAAAAACATCTGCTTCATTAACTATGCTAAAGCCTTTGACTGTGTGTATCACAACAAACTGTGGGAAATTCTTCAAGGGATGGGAATACCAGAGCATCTTACCTGCCTCTTGAGAAACTTGTATGCAGGTCAAGAAGCAATAGTTAGAACAATGGACTGGTTCCAAATTGGGAAAGGAATATGTTAAGGCTGTATATTGTCACCCTGCTTATTTAACTTCTATTCAGAGTACATCATGTGAAATGCCAGACTGGATGAAGCACAAGCTGGAATCAGATTATTGGGAGAAATATCAGTAACCTCAGATATGCAGATAACACCACCCTAACTGCAGAAAGCTAACGGGAACCTAAAGAGCTTCTTGGTGAAGGTAAAAGAGGAGAGTGAAAAAGTTGACTTAAAACTCAACTTCAGAAAACTAAGATCATGGCATCCGGTGCCATCACTTCATGGGAAATAGATGGGGAAACAGTGAAAACAGTGGCTGACTTTATTTTTGGGGGCTCCAAAGCTACTGCAGATGGTGCCTGCCGCCATGAAATTAAAAGATGCTTGCTTCTTGGAAGAAAAACTATAACAAACTTAGGGTAATAAAAAGCAGAGACATCACTTTGCTGACAAAGGTCTATACAGTCAAAGCTATGGTTTTTCCAGTAGTCATGTATGGATGTGAGATTAGGAGCATAAAGACGGCTGGGTGCTGAAGAATTGATTTTTTTTTTTAACTTATTTATTTACTTTTTATTTTACTTTACAATACTGTATTGGTTTTGCCATACATTGACATGAATCTGCCATGGGTGAATTGTGGTGCTGAAGAAGACTCTTGAGAGTCCCTTGGACAGCAAGGAGATCAAACCAGTCAATCCTAAAGGAAATCAATCCTAAATATTCATTGGAAGGAATGATGCTGAAGCTGAAGCACCAATACTTCAGCCACCTGATGCAAAGAGCCAACTCTTTGGAAAAGACCCTGATGCTGGGAAAGATTGAAGGCAGAGGATGAGCTGGTGGGATGGCATCACCGAATCAGTGGACATGAGTTTAAGCAAACCCTAGGAGACAGTGAAAGACAGGGAAGCCTGGCGTGCTGCTATCCCTTGGGTCACAAAGATTCGGACATGACTGAGTGACTGAACAACAAGAAGCATGACACACAAGTTCATGAAGTGTTCCATATTTTTACACAAAAATAAACTCAAAATGGCTTATAGACTTAAACATAAGACATAACATTATAAAACTCCTAGAAGAGATCACAGGAAAAACATTTTCTGACATAAACTGTTTCAATGTTTTCTTAGATCAGTCTCCCAAGGCAATAGAAACAAAAACAAATAGGACTTCATCAAACTCACAAGCTTTTGCATAGCAAAGGAAACCATAAGGAAAACAAAAACAAAATAACCTATGGAATGGAAGAAATATTTGCAAACAATGTGACCAAGAAGGGCTTAATTTCCAAAATATCCAAACAGCTCACACAATAACAAAAAAAGCAAACAACCCAACTGAAAAATGGAAAGGAGAAGACTTCCCTGCTGGCCCAGTTGCAGGCTGTGCTCCCAAAGCAGGGGCCCTGGGTTTGATCCCTAGTCAGGGAACTAGATCCCACATGCTGCAACCAAGAGTTCATGCCACAACTAAAAGATCCCTCATGCCAGAACGAAGATGGAAAGTCCTGTCCCAGCACAGCCAGAAAAATAAGTAAGTATGAAGGAGGAAAAAGGAAAAATGGGCAGAAGACCTAAACAGACGTTTCTCCAAAGAAGAAATACAGATGACCAGTAGGTTCATGAAAAGATGATCAACATCACTAATTATTAGACAAATGCAAATCAAAACTACAATGAGGTACCAGCACCCACTAGTCCGAATGGTCATCATTAAAGAGTCAACAAATAAAAAATGCTGGGCAGGGTGTGGAGAAAGGGAACTCTCGTATGGCTGCTGGTGAGGGTGTAAGTTGGGGTAGCCACTGTGGAAAACAGTATGGAAAATTCTCTGAAAACTAAAAATAGAATGACCATATATCCAGCAATTCCACTTCTGGGCATCAGTTCAGTTCAGTTCAGTCGCTCAGTTGTGTCCGACTCTTTGCAACCCCATGAATCACAGCACACCAGGCCTCCCTGTCCATCACCAACTCCCGGAGTTCACTCAGATTTACGCCCATCGAGTCAGTGATGCCATCCAGCCATCTCATCCTCTGTCGTCCCCTTCTCCTCCTGCCCCCAATCCCTCCCAGCATCCAAGTCTTTTCCAATGAGTCAACTCTTCGCATGAGGTATAGATCTGGGCAAAACTATAATTCAACAAGAGACATGCAGCCCTATGTTCACAGCAGCACTGTGCACAATAACCAAGACAGGGAGACAACCCAGATGTCTATTACAGGTGAGTGGATAAGGAAGATGCAGCACATACATACAGCGGAATATTACCAGCCATGAAAGAGAACAAAGTAATGCCATTTGCAGCAACATGGATGCAACGAGAGATGATCATACTAACTAAGTCAGAAAGAGACAAATACCCTATGATATCACTTATCGGCAAAATCTAAGATATGACACAGATGAACCTATCCGTGAAACAGAAACAGTATCACGGACACAGAGAAAAGACTGGTGGTTGCTGAGCGGGAGGGCACTGGGGGGAGGGATGGAGTAGGAGTTTGGGATTAGCAGATGCCAACTGGTATATATATATAATGGATAAATAACAAGGTTCTACTGTGTAGTATGGAGAACTATATTCAATATCCTATGATAAAGCACAATGGAAAAGAATAGATAAAAAAGAATGTATATCTATAACTGAATCACTTTGCTGTACAGCAGTAATCAATACAACACTGTAAATCAACTGCACTTTAATTAAAAAAAAATCACACCTACCTGATAGGCCAATGTGAGTGCCAACTGAGGTAGGTCCCGGGGCTTGGTGCACAGGAGGGTCCTGTCATCCGGAGGTGTGTCTTAAAGCACTGCTGTTGAGTGCTGGCTACCTTCCCTCTCCAAGGTGCTTTAGCGTGAGAAGCCTTTTCCTAGCGTAGTGTCAAGGAAGAGGATTTCAGGAAAAGGCAGATTCTGGGACCAGGAGGTAATGAAGCAGGACTCGGAGTGGCAGAGGGTTCTGGGAACCCCTGGGCCCCTGGAGAAGCTGGTGGGGAAACAGCTTCTAAATGAAATGTGGTGGCATAAAAAATGTCAGTTTTGGTGATAACAAGAAAGAAATAGAGACTGTTCGGCAAACACTCTACACCCTCCTTCTTAAAATAACCAAAAAAGGAAAAAAAAAATCAGTAATTTTAAATTCAAAGAATGCTAGGAATCATTCTGTAATATTAAAAGTGGTCTGTCCCTGGGCCTTTTGTATTTATAAATTTTTAAATATACCTGCAACATGTGGAGAATTCTAAACATTATTTGAACTATTCAGAAAGACCACTGAAGATACTTCCTCAGTGATACAGACTTGAAACTGAAAAAAAAACCCCAGAGCTGATCATTCTCACCCTTTTGTCAAAATTAGTGACACTCAAGCTACCGTCTGAAACAGAGTGGTGTTTGTTCTTCAACCTCCTCCTAAGCACAGGTTTCATGTAGAACTGGAGAGAAAAACTAATATCACATAGCAAATTTACTCTGAATTTATTCCAAAAATGTATTCCTATAATAATGCCTCAATTAATATTCTCATTCCAATCCTTCCAGACTTTCTTGAACACACACACACACAGACCATTTATTGTTTTAGAATACACAGGACTCTAAACAGAAGCAGAATCATGGCACTCAGGAACATAGGCTCTTGAGACTATCTCAGCTTAGTCACAAGTGTGTGCCTTAAGCAAGTCACAGAACCTCTTTGAGCCCCTGTAAAATGGGATCAGTGACAGTTATTTCCTAACTGTCACTGTGTGCAGATGAAATGGGTTAATATCTGTGGGGTTCCTAGAATAGTGCATAGTAAGCACTTGGAAACTGTTACCTATGGTTGATAATCACATTTCACTTACACACTACAGCATTCTATATAGGTACAGGTGTATAGAGCTACACTGATGTTTCTGAGAGCTAGTTGGATTCTACTTTATTCGTGTACTGTGGTTTATTTGTCCTATCCCCAGCTGTTAGAATTTCGGAATTGTCTTTACTCTTTTTAAAGCAATCCTATGATAAGTTCCTAGAAGAGGGATCACTGGGTCACGAGTTAGGTACATTTCAGTATTTCAGTGCATGTGGTCCAATGTGGCCTCTGGAGATTTAAGTCCACTGAAATTCTCACCAACAGAACGAGAATAGTCTTTCCCTACCTCTTTGCCAACTCTGGGAATGAGCAATGAAGGCATGTGTAAAGTTGGTAGCTTTAGGCAGGCCCACACCCCTCCCCCAAAAACAGACAGTGCAGAAAGTACCTTCAAGATATGGCCTGTGGATACCTGAGCTCCGGACTGTGCAGGTGTGAGCTGCAGGCGTGCAGCGTCCCCATGGTCCAGAGAGTGCAGGGCAGCCGACAGGAAACAGGACTGGGCTTACTTAGGAGCTGGCGTCCTCCAGGATCCTGGAATCAGAGAAGGCCTGCCGCTTAGTGAGTCAGAAGCTAGCACTGGCCATCGTGACAAAAGATTCACCATATGTCTGATAGGAAGTTTGAGTTTGGGTGGCATGTGCCCCAGGGAGTTCTTTTTAGGGCTAGCTGGGGAGAGAATGTTTGGGAAGTGTCTGGGGCTTGGTGATGTGACATGGTCTTCCCAATAGAGGGCGTACCAACCAAGACTGATCCCCAGCGGGTCCAAGTGGATCTGTCTACTCCGGGCACCCTCTTCTCCCCAGTAAATGCCACTGGCCTGCTCCAGGATTCCTTTCTGTCCTGCTTCAGCCCACATCAGACCATAGTGCTCTCCTGGACATCCAGACTCAGAGGCCCAGTTCAGCTCCACCAGCACATGCCAGGTGCTGGAGAGACACGGATGTGTACCCTCAAGACATTCATCCTTTCCAAAATTGTTCCCAGTGAGTCTGTCTCCTCCCGATCTTTGCTTTCTCGAATCCCAGGGGTATTTGTTTCTATCCTATCTTTTCTACTCTCACATCTGATGACAGACCATCACGTCCAGGACAGATGGGCCTGGCGTGCTCCTGTCCATGGGGTCACAAAGGGTTGGGCACAACTCAAAGACTGTTGGACACAACTCAACAACAACCATATAGGTAAGTTCCTTGGGGACAGTTTTCTATAAAGGAGGGGACATTCCACACCTCAACAAGCATGGAGAAATCTATAAACGAAAAGTATCCAGAAAGAGCCCTGGCTAGAGAAAGTAAAGGAGACTAAGAGTTACTGACCTAGGCATAGCATGCAACCACTCCAATCCTCATGGCAATTCTGTGTAGAAAATGTCACTACCACCATTTTGTAGGTAAAGAAATGGAAAGTCAAAGAGAGATAAAAATTGTCTGAAACCACCAGACCTGTCTGACTTCAGAACAGGGGTGGGAAGGCTGGAGTTGGTATTGTCACTAAACTGCAATAGTCCATGGGTGGCTCTCGGGTGCAGTGCTCCCATGAGCAGCTCTGCCCAGGAAGGAAATGGAATTGCACCCCAAAGAGGCTGGCTGGACTCATCATGCGAAACAGCACAGGAGAAGTTTCCAGAGACATGCCTACAATCGACACTAACATTGACCCCTGCTATTAGTACTAGTCATTATTGTGAAGGAGGTATTGTACCAAGAATATCTGCAGACCCAAGGATTTCCTTTTATTGGACACATATTACAGACTTAATGAATAAGGCTTACTTGTGAGTAGGACTGTGTAGAAGGAAAGCAGGGCAAAAGAAAAGTATGTTGGGATAAACAGGATTAAATAAACCATAGACTTCTTTCTCTTATAGGCAAATTTGAAAATAACTCACTGGACTTTGTCAGAGGAGGACAAGCCCCAAAGTAAGACGGGAGATGAGTTTCTGGAAAGAGACCAGTGGGAGACTGCTGCTAAATCTGGATGTAATTTGTTAGGCAGGATTAGATTGCTAATACATGGTGTGAAGTATAAATCAAAGAAGTTTTTGCATATGGATGTCCAATGAATTGTTTTAGCACCATCTGTTGAAAAAGACCATGCATTTTCCACTGAATTGCCTTCATACCATTGTGGAAAATCAACTGGTCATACTGGTGCATAGGTATATTTCTGTACAGTCTGTTATAATGATCTAGTTGCCTGTCTTAACACTAGTCCCACCCTGACTTGATTACTGTAGCTTTATCTTAAGCCTTGAAGTCAGGCAGCATGGGCTTTTTGACTCTTCTTTTTCAAAGTTGTTTTGGCTAGTCTAGGCCCTTTGCATTTCCATAAGAGTTTTTCTCTCTCTCAGTTTCTGCCTATGGGCTGTTGGGATTCTGACTGACATTGCACTGAATAGACGGGGCTTCCCCAGTAGCTCAGTGGTAAAGAATCTGCCTGCACTGCAGAAGCCACAGGAAACATGGGTTTCATCCCTGGGTCAGGAAGATCCCCTGGAGTTTGGCAGAGTATGGCAACCCACTCCAGTATTCTTGCCTGGAGAATCCTATGGACAGAGGAGCCTGGTGGGCTACAGTCGACAAGGTCGCAAAGAGTCAGACACAACTGAAGTGTCTTAGCACGCACACACACACTGAATGGACAGATCGTCAAGGAGAAAACCAAGACCCACTGTTGATTATCAGGCCAGCTTGGAGCTGGTAAGACTAGGTGAGTTCCATGCTGGGGCTGCTTCTGTCTTCAGTTGGGAAGGTAATAGGTAAAAACTTTCATGGAATTCTGAACAAAATATTATAAGAAACATTAATTTGTGCCCAAGGGCCATAAAACTGATGTAATTTGAATGCAATAAAATATAAATAAATGGCAAACAGTTCTTGGGGGTTTTCTCTTAATTTTTCAACACATACTTTCGAGTTTTAACATACAGCATTTACAGCATTCACCTTCCTGAATTGGGGTGGGAGGGGGGTTGAGAAATAATTAGTAGGCAATTTTTTGGCCCTGGGACTTTTCTTGTAAATGTTTTCTTTGGCAGCCATACTCTTGAGAACAGGAAGTTACTCTCTTGTTACAGATTTAAGACTTTTCTGAGCCAAATAACAGAAAGCTGGATTAGTTCTGAAATGAAGGGGGAAAAAAAACAACTCTTGGCTCTTGCTGGAGATTAATGACATCTTGCAAATATTTTAATTCTCCCCTTTCCTCTTAACTTGCCACCTCCTAAACAAAGCACATTCAGCCTGAAAAATCTTAACTGGTCATTTTGTGGTCCAACCCTAAAATAAAATATCTTTATGGTACCCACAAATTTATTTAAACAAAATTTTTGATGGGCTGGGGGAAAGAAATAAATGCTGTCTCAAGTTGACCTTTTCTGTCACAAAATCCCAAAATAGAATTTAAAATAGAAAATGTAGTTGTAAAGATGCTACAGTATCATAAAGATTTATCATTTTCTTTGACCCTTTAAAATCCATTTTGCTATAGATAAAAATGATAAATCAAGCTTTGTAAACAAAGCCTATATATTGTTAGAGATGCTTGCAAACAACTTCTTAGCAATTGTTCAAAATAACAGAATTATATCCTTTGACTACAGCATTTATTAGTCTGACTACAACATAAGCAAACTGGTTTCCCCCAGAAAAGACTTAGGTTCTTTTGAATTAATATCCACTTTTTACATTTGATTCTAGGAAAAAAAAAACACAAATGCCCAACAGCTTGCAATGTCAGTGAAGTTTACAACCTGTAGGGACACTAACTACAAAATCAGCGATCTTAATTCCCTGACCAGGGACTGAACCTGTGTGCCCTGCAGCAGAAGCGCAGAGTCCTATCCACTGAACTGCCAAGGAATTTCCTGTAGGAATTCTTAAAACACAGATGATCTTTAGGAAAACAGATTTAGAAGTGAAGAACACCTCCCTATAACAAGTGATCCCTAGGAAGTGATCTGCTAGTGATCTAGGGAGTTTCCATGGTATTACACTCATCCCTCAGTATCAAAAGTGGGGGACTTGGTTCCAGGCTCTCCATTCCCACAGATATAAAAATCCACACATGCTCAAGCCCTTATATAAAATGGTACAGTATTTGCATAAACATCCTCTCATATAATTTAAATCATCAAGATTATTTATAATACCTAATATAACATAAATGCTTTTTAAATAGTTGCCAGTACACAGGCAAATTCAAGTTTTGCTTTTTTGGAATTTTCCAGGATTTTTTTTCCTTTTCTTTTTTCTTTTTCTGAGTATTTTGGTTCCATGGTGGTTTAGTTGCTTAGTTGTGTCCGACTTTTTGTGACCCCATGAGCTGTAGTCTGCCAGGCTCCTCTGTCCATAAGATTCTCCAGGCAAGAATACTGGAGTGGGTTGCCGTTTCCTTCTCCAGGGGATCTTCCCAGCCCAGGGGTTGAACCCCCATCTCCTGCATCTCCTGTACTGCAGGCAGATTCTTTACCACTGAGCCACCAGAGAAGCCCCATTTTGGCTCAGAGGTTTCTCGAATCTGTGGATGTGGAACCCACATATATGGAGGACTGACTGTAATTGCAGCCTCTCAAAAAAGAAAAGGCCTAAAATTTCATTTATACTTATTTTTTCACACACCAAACTCAAATGTCCTGGTGGCCGGGAAGTTCGCATCAAGGTGGCAAGGGTCTGTGGTAGGATATTGGGGGTAAGTGGCTGGTGGTGGGGAGCAAGAAGGATACTCAACAGGATCACTAGTAACATGTCCATCTTAAAGTCACTCAAATTTGTAATTTTGAAAAACTCTGTGCTGCCAAACAAACTCATCTGCAGACTGCATGTATGCTAAGTTGCTTCAGTTATGTCTGACTCTGGGACCCTATGGCTCCTCTGTCCATGGGATTCTCCAGGCAAGACTACTGGAGTGAACTGCCATGCCCTCCTCTAGGGGATCTTCCCAAACTAGGGATCAAACTCACATCTCTTACGTCTCCTACACTGGCAGGCAGGCAGGCAGGCAGGCAGGCAGGCAGGCAGGCAGGCAGGTTCTTTACCACTGGCGCTACCAGGGAAGCTTCATCTGTAGATGCGATGTGGCCAAAACTCCACAATTTGCAACCTTTTATTTACATTTTCTAATGTTTTCCTTTCTGTGCATTATAAAGAAAAAACTTATTCCTTTAAACCACTTTTTTTCTCTAGTCAGCATGAAGTGATGTTCCTCCCACATCATTCATTATAAGTTTGTCTGTCTTCTGCTATTTTGACAACTTCAGGGTTTTTTTTTAACCTTATAAACAATCTTAAATTACTCAGAGCTGTCATCCATTAGATATAAAAATTAAATTAAGCCCAAGAATTCTAGGTGATGGAAAACATGATCCAGTCCCATAAGATATGGGCAACCACGGGAGTCCAGCAAAGGCTGATAAAACCCTAAATTTCATCAATGTTGAATGACTATTTATTTAAAGGGAGCTACCTGCTTCCTGGTTTCCTGCATACCAAATATTTCTTTTCAACATTTATGAGCTTAAATAGATGCAGATGTTGCCAAAGAATGTATTATAACATCCATCATCCTAGAATCCTATAATTTAAGCCCTGAAAGGCACCTTGGAGTTCATCTGGTTCAATACCCTCATTTTAAATGGGAGAAAACTGAGGCCTAGGAAAATTAACTGGATACAAAGTTGGTGGTACACAGACCCTCTCTTCCCAAAATCATCGTTGTGGATCAACAAGTTTCACCACTATCCCTTCACTTCACTTCTCTGATCTGGATCACCTTTACTGTCCATATACTATACTTGACTATTCTCTCCTCCAAATTTTGGAGAAAATCAAGGAGGACTTTTTCCCCTTGGTCATTCTCCCGATTCTATGCTGTGTGGGCCTCCCTTCTTCCTTTTCTCCTATTCCCCCTTGCTGAAACTTTTCAGAGCAGTATTCTTCTTTATGCAAAACAGAAAATTAAAGGTGACTAGATATTTGATTCTGGCCAGGGTCTCACGAGAGGAGAGGGGTGGATAGTTTTCTCTAAATCCATTTTGCTGCTGATCATCGGTTTCTTTGTTTCATGGCCTCCAATGTACATTGGATTCCAAAGAGTGAGACATAAACAGTGTGCTGGCACTGAAGTAGAGACCTGGTTATTCTTTCCCTCCACTAAAGGCACAACTCTCAAGTCCCTCTCCTATGACACTTGGAAGAAAATTATTAAATCTCACCCTTTAGTGACTTTGCAAATTACCTTCCTTAAACAACGCACTGGATGTTTTACCAAGAATCTTGGGTGACAAGACCCACGTAAGTATAGAAGGATCTGCCCTTCGGCACAGAATCTGAATCGAGTCTAACCAAACTTTGGTTTTAATATGCTCACTTTTTGCCTACCCTACATATTTGCCCAATTGTGAAAAGGTGGTCTTCTGCGGTCTTTCTGCCACCTCAGCTCTCTCTGTTGCAAAACTCTCTCTGGCCTACTCCTCTCCACCGCCTCAAAATTCCATTTTCTCCCTTTCTCTTCTAACAAAGCCCACTTTTTAGTGCAGATATCACCTCAGTTAGCCTTTTGTGAGGAAGCCATTTGGAACAAACTCACACTCAAGTGTAAATGACTGATAGGCCACAACCCTTCTAGAAATATCTACGTCTCAAAGGAAGATCCTTGTTAACCTAGTGATTCTCTTATCGGTGGAATTTTAGCCAATCCATCAAAGGGAAGTGAAGTAAGTCAGACTTGAACAAAGAGAACAGACTTCTGGTTGCCAGAGGTGGGGTGGGGGGGGGGGGGGATAGTGGGTAGATGGAGTGGGATTAGCAGATGCAAACTAGTTTATATAGGATGGATAAACAATAAGGTTCTACAGTACAGCACAGGGAACTACACTAAAGAGCCTGTGATAAATCATAATGAAAAAGAATACAGAAAAGTATATATATGCATAACTGAATCACTTTGCTGTACAGCAGAAATTAACACAACACTGTAGATCAACTATTTTTCAATAAAATGTAAGTAAAAAAAAAGTCCTTCTTTTAATGAGAGAGGAGGGGCCTCAGCTACAATGTCTGTATATTCTATAACACATATCAGCACATGCTTGCTTTTTTTTTTCCAGATGAATTTAAGGGTGGTTTAGTATTTAAAAATTTACCATATTGAAGGAATATAGGAGTAAAATCATATGATTATCTCAACATAATTTTTTTGCAGGTTTAAACCTTTTATTTTGTACTGGGGATATAGCTAATAAACAATGTTGTGACAGTTTCAGGTGGAGAGCAAAAGGGCTCAGCCATACATACACATGTATCCATTCTTCCCCAAACTCCCCTTCTATCCAGGCTGTCACATACATTGAGCAGAGTTCCATGTGCTTCAGTACCTGGAACTGTGTGTTCCAGCAGGTCCTTGTTGGTTATCTATTTTAAATATAGCAATGAGTACATGCTTTCTTTCAAGAAGTTGTTTTTTCTTCTGGTTTATGAGTTTATTCATATGAAAAATCATAGAAGGACTTCCCTGGTCCTACCTGGTGGTCTAGTGCTTAAGAATCCACCTGCCAATGCAGAGACACTGGTTCAGTCCCTGGTCTGGGAAGATTCCACATGCCACGGGGTAGCTAAGCCCATGTACCACCGCTATGGAAGCCTGAGTACCTAGAGCCTGTGCTGGGCAACAAGAGAAGTCACCATGAGACTAGAAGTCAGTACCCGTGCAACGCAACCGGAGAAAACCTGCTTGCAGCAATGAAGACCCAGTGCAGCCAAAAAGACAAACAAACAAACAAACAAGTGTTTTAAAAATGGGCAAAGGATCTAAATAGACATAAAAATAAAATTCACAGAGAGGTGTTATTTAATCACCATCAGTCACATATCTAACCAATAATCTTCATTAATGTTGCTAATTACAAAGTAAAATCACCTGCAACTTTAGTGTACCAATAATTTTTTTTTTCCTGAATTATCTCTTTCCATGCTAACAGAAATATCATAAAACACTGTGATGGCCCGAAATGAGAAATTTGTCACCAAACAACACTCAACTGTGTGAAAGTCTGAAGAGAAAAGTGTTCTTTTCCTTTGACTTGAACCTTATTTGACTGGGATTTTCTCACCAGAGTCTTCCTATTTTTTTTCCATGGGCAACTGCCCCCTTGATTAATCCCATTTCCCTCAGTCTTCGTTTTTCCAAGCAGCTGAGCAAACAAAGATGGAGGCAGCCATTTTAACGTGCTTCCTCCCTCCAGCCCTCTGGGATGGGCCGTCTGTTCATCCTGTTCATAAACCAACGGCCTGAATGTGCTTGGAGAAAGCAGCAAGGATCTTCTGTCAGGATTAATTTTAATAGTTCCACAGTCTGTCACTGGGGAACCACAGTCCTGGAAAATGGCTTTAAATTACTATTTGCTGATAAAGAGAGAGATATGAGCTGAAAATTTGGTTCCTTGTTTCAAACAGTTTGGATAACTCATGTAAGACTCTACCTGTAATGTGGAGTATATGCACTTTACAGCCTAAACTCTTGGGTAGCTGAGGAAAACCTTTTGTTGCAGTGGGATCACAGTGAAATGCAAAGGGGGGAAACGTGACATTGTGTAGAAGTATAAAATTTCAGAGCTGGAAGAGCGATGAGTTTGTGGGTGAATTCCTCAGCATAAAGCTTCCTATGACACCTTCTATTTCTGGTATCTGTGGAGAGAAACTGATTCCCCTTGTTACCCCGTCCAGTTTTTTGTCTCCCTTCTACCCATTTCTTCCTCTTTCCTTTTCTCACTCTTTTTCTCATACCCAATTCCAATTGTCTGTTCCTTCCCTTACCTTCTCTTCCCTACCTGGCAAGGCTGCTGTCAGTTGTTTGATAAGTTCTGTGCTGAGGCACAGATGAGGCAGCCAGCAAGACTGACCCATCAAGGGACTTCCCCGGTGGTTCAGTGGCTAAGACTCTGTTCTCCTAATGCAGAGGCCCTGAGTTTGACCCCTGGTCAGGTTACTAGATTTTCCTAACAGATTGATGCTACTAGGCTTTGTATTAGTCAGGCGTCAAGACTGAAGGCAAAAGAAGAGGGTGGCAGAGGATGAAATAGATAGCATTACCAACTCAACGGAGACAAATTTGAGCAAACTCTGGGAGATAGTGAAAGACAGGGAAGCCTGGCATGCTGCAGTCCACGGGGTCACAAAGAGTCAGACACAATTTAGCAACTGAACAACATTAGTTAGGGGTCATCAGAAAAAAAGACCCAGTAGGGTGTGTGATTTGTGTATCAGCCATTATCAGAGAGAGATTCATGTTAAGGAACTGGCTCAGGTAATTATCCCTGCAGGGTAGACCATCAAGTTAGAGAACCAGGAACTTACAGTTCAAGTCTGGAGGCTTTCTGCTGGCAAAATTCCTGTGTGGTGGGTGGGTGAGAAGGATGGTCAGTCTTTGCTCTCTAAAGGGCTTCAGCTGATTGATGAGGCCTATGCACATTTTAGGGGGTGATTGGATTTACTCAAAGTCCAATGATTTGAATGTTAATCTCAACCAGAAAATAACTTCACTGAAACATGTAGAATAATGTTAGACAAATTTATTCACTTGTGGGGCTTCTCTGATGACTCATGGTGAAGAATCTACCTGCCCATGCAGGAAACACAGGTTTGATTCCTGATCTGGGAAGATCCCATATGCTGTGGAGCAACTAAGCCCATGCACCACAACTTTTGAGCCTGGGCTCTAGAACCACAGCTACTGAGCCCATGTGTCACAACTACTGAACGCTGTGAGCCCTAGAGTCCACGTTTGGCAACAAGAGAAGCCACTGCAATGAGAGGCCCACACACTGCAACTAGAGAGCAGCCTCTGCTCACAGCAACTACAAAAAAGCTTGGGCACCAAAGACCTAGTACAGCCAAAAAAAAAAAAAAAAATCTCTTCACTTGCTAAGCCTCTTGGTTATTGATTAAAGAACTAGATAGCTGGGGCACCCGTTGTGAGGAATTCAGATTTGTATTATAGTAACTTGAAATCCTAAACTATGTTGTGTAAAAGATTCTGTCCCATACCACTGAAAATTATGGTTAAAGTTTATATTAAAAGCTTAAGATCTGCAATATATAGAAGGGTGTTTCATTAAGAAGGTGAATATAAGGGAAGGACAGGGAAAAAATTATGAGAGAGGGAGATTCTATCAATTAGTATCTGCTACCTGCCTTAGGGGAGACAGAAAGGCACAAATAACAGCTCCTTGACAGAATTCCCTGACTTCACAGTTTGTTAGAAATCGCCATGCACAACACCCCTGGAGAAGCACGGTGTGTTCTAAGCACTATAGTTATGCTCAGAGCGCAATTTGGGCTGGAATAATCTAGGAAGGCTCGGGGAGGAGGGGAGACTTGAACTAAGGTTTAAAATGGGCTAGGGGAAAAGGGACAGCCTTCCACAAAAGGAAAACAGCTGGGGGCAAAACTCTGAGGCTTGAGAGAAAGCATCCTTGCTTGGAGGGTGCCTGTGGCCCAGGTCGGAAGAAAGGGTTTACTATCACCCGGGTGGGGGGATGGGGGTGAGAAGGTGGGGAGGGAATAAAGGCCTTCAGGTCCAGTCCAGGAACAGAGGGAGAAGGCTAAAGTGAGGAAGGCCTTGGGGGAGCTTGCCACAGGACAGATACCTGACAAGGGCCTTTCTTGAGTATTTCTCATTTAGAAAGATATGGAGCAGGTTACTGAAATCCTTGTTTCAAAGCAGTTTATGTTGAGACTTTTGATATGTTAAACTGATCAGAATGGACTAGACTGTAAGGATACAGACACAGTTTCAGCTGTACTTCCTGAAGTAGCCTCATATTTTATCTAGAGCTTCCCTCTGATTGGGGGGGGAATTGTTTGTTTGTTACAGCACCTTACAAAGGACTAGCAAATGTAAATTTTCCATATCAAAGAAGGGAGAGACTGGGGTTGGAGGTTATAGGGTCTTTCAAACCTCACAACTGATGTCTGTTAAGGCTATAGCATGCTTCCTACTTTTTTCTTTGGGATCCAGCTTTCTTACCTGAACTATAGAGAAGAGTTAGGTGTTACACTGAAGAGTTAGCAGTTACACTGCTTTCCTCAGCAGCCTAAAAAACTTTCTTGCTCTTTGGAAGATTTTTGAATTGGGGTGGCAGAAAGACCACCTGGGCATTTGTGTCTACAACAATGATGTTCTCACTTACTAGTTTTGTGCCCTGGGAAAACTTCAGTTTTTGTGCCTTTGTTTTTCCAAGGGCAAAAAGGGTAATTGTGAAAAAGAGGTTCTCCGTTCGTTGTGCACCTCCCACTATCATCACCTCTTGTGGGCCTTTGAAATCGTGTGTGTGTGTGTGTGTGTGTGTGTGTGTGTGTGTGTGTGTTGGGGAGATGCATTTTGTACCGTTACAAGGACTCAGGAGTGTGTGTGTTGGGGCGGCAGGGGGCGGGGGTGCGTTTTGTATTGTTAGGATTCAGGAATGCCAAACCAACTAGAGAGCAGAAACCCAGACATCAAATAGACACCAAATATCTTGCAATACCTGAGGCAGTCCTGAAAACGAGGAAAAGTCTTGCTTCAAATGCCACAAAGCCGCCTTAAGAAACGCTGATGGTTCTGAATGATCCTTCCAACATTAATGTTTGAGGTCTTCACTAAACCCAGAACTAGGAAGGCCACGCCATAGGCCAGGGCTTCACGTGCCGGGTACATACCCCCACTTCACTAATGGTTAACCAACTCATCACTCCTGTTTCCACGTGTCTTTCACTTCGTTATTCCTTCCTTGGTGCCCATAGCCGTCTTACAATTCTTCCATTTGTTAATTGATTAATGTCTGCTCTCCTCCCGCACTCAGCAGACTCCTTAAGGACAGGGCCCCAGGAACTCACTTTTTCTGAATACTCAAGCCGAGACCCAAGGCACAGGTGAAAAATAAGCAAACTAGAAAGCGCGCCACGCCGGCGCGTGACGTCACCCCGCTATTCCCGCCCCGGCCGCCACTCCCTCAACTCTGTCCGTGTTTGTTTCCGGCATTTCAATAAAGCTCGATTCGGCTAGAAGAAGACCTGTTCTTCCGGGAAAATGGCGACTCCCGCTCGTTCGCCGGAGTCCCCGCCGGCCGCGGATCTGGCGCCAGCCACGGGGGCTGCCGAGGACGCCGAGTGCCCACCGCCTCGCCAGCCTCAGCCCCCGCAGAATGTCCTCGCTGCCCCGCGGCTTCGAGCCCCAAACTCCCGAGGACTTGGGGCAGCGGAGTTTGGCGGAGCTACGGGAAATGTTGAAGCGCCAGGAGAGACTTTTGCGCAACGTGTAAGCTTGGGTCCCGCGAAGTCACCGCAGGGTTCCTCGGGTTCGGCACGCTGGGACGCGCCCCTCCCCGCCCCCATCCCGATCTCTTTCCTGGAAGGTCACCTTGTCTTAGGTCCGTTCCAGGTCCACGGGCTAGTGGCCGGCCTACAGTCACAGAGCTACCGCGTACAGCCCGGGCGCCGGGCGCCCGTGTTTCTGGCTCTCCAGCGTTTCGGCTCCTCATCAGCTCCTCGTTGATTTTATTTACTCAGTGCCTGTGTCGGCCCTCCAAGGGGCCAATCCTTTCGTTCCCTTTCCCCCAAATAGTGCCCCAAACACCTAGTCAGTTTCATCTCTAGATCCCATTTTTTTTAAACAGGAACTGAGGAAGTGGGAAGAGTAGGGTAAAAGAGTGGCTTATTAGGCAAAGTAAGTTTGATTCACACTTAGCTGTTAGACTTAATGGGTTTTAGCAGAGGATAGGTGTAAAAATAATGATTTTTTAGGAAGCTTATTTTAGCAGTTTGGTGCAGGATAGTTTGAAGGAATAAGAGGCAGAAGAGACTAGGAGGTATTTTCAGAGAAGTTCCCCAATAAGGGGATTCTAAAAAAGTGAACTACAAGGGTAGCTGTGGGATTGGGGAGACTAGATCAGGCTTAGGATCATTTGAATATATGGTTGACAGAGATGGCTGAAGTTTCCAACCTGTATGGAGCACCATTAATAAAAGTAGGAAAACTGGAGGAGGGTAATAGTCTGACATTGATTTTACTTACTGGAGCTTAGTTAATGGAAAAGTTAATTACATTTGATTAAAAGCTGGAGAAGTGGTCATGAGGCTGGAGAGAGAAGAGAACATTGGGAAAATACAGACATCTCAACTGGGAGGAATGTTAATAGAATTGGGAGAATGAATGTAGTGTCATAAAGAAAAGATGGTGTGAGCTGTAACCTTCCCTCCACATTTATTGTATGGCTAAAGAAAAGGAAATCAGAAAAAGAACTTTTGCCACTTAGCCAAAGTGGCAAATGATCACTTGGGGACTTCCTGGTAGAGACAACTATTTTGACTGTGAGAATGAGTGAGTTAACTTTTTAATCTCAGGACCGCTTTAACTCTGAAGACTTACTGAACATTTTGAAGAGCTCTTGTTGTATGTGTGCTATATCGACTGATAGTTATCATTGTCTTAAGAGTTACAAGTGAGAATCTTTAAAACACAAGAATACAAAAACGCATTCTATTAGCCATCAGAACAATGCTATCATCCATATCATGTGGCCTCTGGAAAACTCCCCTGTACTCATGGTAAGAAAATGAGAGTGAAAATGACAAATAGTACCTTAGTTATTATAAATAGTTTTGACCTTGCAGATCCATCCACCTCCCCTCACCAGGAAGGTCTTGGAAATCACACTTTTAAAAACTGATTTGGGGCATGTCTTATATTAATATCATGCTTAAAATACTTTTGCAGAAATTCTAATTGTTAATAGATGAGACAAACAAGACATAGTCCCTAATCATCCTGTAGTCCCTTGTTTTGAGGGGTATTTGGGTAATGATTCTCTTATTTCTGGGGCAGCTGGAAATCAGTTTTTTGACTTAACGGTCGATTTTTCTCCCTTTAAGAATACTACTTTGTATATCTCAAGTTTAAAAACATGGCTCTATGTAACGTATACCTATTCTTTTCCTTTTGTAGAAAATTCATTTGCAAATTGCCCGACAAAGGTAAAAAGATCTCAGACGCTGTCACCAAACTGAAAGCTGCCATTGCAGAACATGAAGAAGTTAGAGGAAGAAGTGAACTCTTTTATCCTGTTAGCTTAGACTGTAAGGAGAGGCAAAAAGCGATTGCAGTTGTTGATGGGGACAGAGATAAGGCCCAGAATTCTGACCAGAGACTTGATACTTCATCACCTGTTCCTGGCTGTTCCTCTGTAGCTAATATCACATCATCTCAGACAACCTCACGACAACAGGGACTGGCACACACGACTCGCGGAGATGATGCTGAGGCAACTGAGGCTGAACACACAGTGAGCAAGCACTCACCTTCTAGCCGCAGAGCCCCAGCGCCTTCCTCATCTGAAGCTAGTGAGGGTCTCCCTCAGCACCGTGCTGTAGGTCAAGTGGAGGATCATCCTGGCAGCTCAGACAACCTGTTCATTGATAGATTACAAAGGATCACAATTGCGGATCCCACTGAACACCACTCAGAAGGAAACCAGAGTCCTGAGAACTTGGCCGGCCTCTGGAGTAGGCCGCAGAAGAAGCCTCATTACATGGAAGTGCTGGAAACGCGAGCTAAAAATCCCATGCCCCCGCCACATAAATTTAAAACCAATGTGTAAGTGCCATCAGACACAGGCTTGTTACAGGAGCATGATCTTTGTTAAACTCCCAAAACTGGGAGACTGCATTAAGTTCAGTGGACTTGGTGTGAGAACTGCTTGTACTTGGGAATGAGCGTATTGTAGAAGCAGTAAAACGAACATGGCTGGAGTGGAGGATTCTGGCTGGAAAATGCTTTCTTTTTTTAGCCAAGTAATTGAAAAGGTTTTCAGTAGCAGATGGAGCATTAAACTTCAGGATACTTAGGCAAAATTTTATATAAAACATAGAATTAGAGAATTTATTATAATTGTTTCCAGAACCATATTCTTGTACATAGCTCCTCCTCTAACTAGACTATAAGCTAAGAGGAAAACAATTGTAGGTACCAGCGGCCATTCTCAGTAAAAAATATTTGTGTGCTCACTGTATGTAAGCAGTAGGTGCTGTGACGACACACAAGTAAAGATTCTGTTCCTCATAGAGTTTAGGGTCTAGATAAGGACTCGAGGCTTACACACTTGGAAGAACATTAAAGTATATAATCATTTCAGGAGGAAGGGAGCTGAGAAAGGGTTAAAAAGGCAACACAAGTTTGGGCAGGAGGGGCAAGTGAACTGTACTAAGTTCCTTGTCATAGTTTTGTTTCTGAGATCTTCAGAAAAAAATCTCTTCAAAAAGAGTATTATTTATTTATGTGCAGTTATAACACTCAAATCAGGGAGTAGTTTTATAAGACATTAATATCAGATACAGGGAGCTTCCCTGGTGACTTAGTGGTAAAGAATCCCACCTGCCAGTGCAGGAGACCCAGGTTCAGTCCCTGGGTCAGGAAGATCCCCTAAAGAAGGAAATGGCAACCCATTCCAGTATTCTTGCCTGGGAAATCTCATGAACAGAGGAGCCCGGCAGGCTGCGGTCCATGTGTTTGCAAAGCGTCTGACACAACTTAGCAGCTAAACAACAACAGATACAAAGTTTAACCACTACTGCTTTTCTTTGAAAAACTGAAAGCTTGTAGTTACAAGTACCTAAACCAATTTTTTTTATTATTATTATAGAAACTTTAAAGTTCAATTGTATCTCACTATTCATTTTTTTAAACTTCAAAACTATTTGTTCTGCATAGAAAACCAGAACAAATAGTTTTGAGTAGAAAACCAGCGGAGAAGGCAATGGCACCCCACTCCAGTACTCTTGCCTGGAAAATCCCATGGATGGAGGAGCCTGGAAGGCTGCAGTCCATGGGGTTGCTGAGGGTCGGATACAACTGAGCAACTTTCACTTTCATGCACTGGAGAAGGAAATGGCAACCCACTCCAGTGTTCTTGCCTGGAGAATCCCAGGGACAGGGGAGCCTGGTGGGCTGCCATCTATGGGGTTGCACAGAGTTGGACACGACTGAAGTGACTTAGCAGAAAACCAGAATTAATTTTTAGTTAGGAATAAAAAGTAATCTTTGATTAAGTAATTACTCATCTTGTGTGTGGTGAGGTATCTTTCCTCACTTCGAGGGAGGCAGAAAACCAGAAGCATCATCTAGTCAATACATAAAACAGAGAGTACACTGACCCTGATTCTGTATTGTGGTCCTTTAGCTGGAAGTGGGAGGAGAGGAAGGGAGTATCTGTGAAGGTTCCCAAGGGAAGTTTGTGAGCCATAGAGACAGGTGCACTCATCAGAAGAGGCTGGGCTTTGGGGAGCCAGGCGGTAGACAGTTGGAAGTGGCGGGGGATGCAGGTGTCCCTTGGCCGCCTCTTGCATGCTCTTCCGGCTCTTCTGATGCGGGAGGCTGCCTCTCATCTCTTCTAGCCCTTGTCTACCCAGAACTTCAGATTTGCAGTCAGTTACCTATGAAACCCGGCCACATGGGGGTGATCTGTGCACCTAAGGTTTGTCCTGTACAAAGTAGAACTCACTTCTTCCCAGACTACTTTGTCCCATATTCCCTAAGCCAGTAGTGCCAGCACCTTCTTTCTTCCCCTCCTTTCCATCTCTGCCAGCCATGGGGCCTCACAGTGTATTTCCTGGACCCTCGTCTAATCATCCTTATGTTCATCTTTTCTCCTGTCCAAGTGAAGATGCTCATCACTGTCCTGGCCTGTAGTTGTGGTCTGTCCTGGCCTAGTCTTAACTCTACACCAGTCCATCCTGTCCACTGCTGCCAGAGTGCAATTTGTAGAATACTAACCTGAACCTGTTATGCAGACTAGAAGTCGTCTATGTGGCCTGCACCCAGCCTGCTGCCCCAGCCTTTTCTGTACTCTCCAGCTCCCATGCTTCCTGTGAGCTGCAGCCCTGTCAGTCCTTACTCTCTGGTGAAATGCCATCAGAGATCCTATCATTTACATGTTGAATCCTTATTATTCCAAGACTCCTCAGATTGCACTCCTTTTGAAGTGTTTCTGCCAGCCGTCTTGTCTCCCATTACAACAGGCCATTCCCTTGCCTGTGTTCCAGTGGGCCTGTGCCATAGTACCCATATTACATTACATTACACTGAAACCGTTCACAAATTTAATTCCCTCTGCTAGATAGTAAGCCCCTTTGCAGGCGTTTTTGAATGAGAATAGGCTTCAGCTCGAGTATAAGCTTTTGGGGGGGCTTCCCAGGTGGCTCAGTAGTAGAGAATCTGCCTGCCAATGTGGGAGACGTGGGAGATGAGGGTTCGATCCCTGGGTGGGGAAGAGCCCCCTGGAGGAGGAAATGACAACCCACTCTAGTATTTGGAGAGAGGGGAGAGGCAATGAGTGTAGCTGCTGTTAGAGGAATGCATTGTCAAATTACCAAAAAAGGTGCCAATTTAAATATTTGTTTTTGAGGTAAATATATTTAAAAAGAACATTTTATCTCTGCATGTAAATAGTGGTAAAGGCCTTACTATTACCTTTGTAGAACAGTTAGCTGCTAAGGTTAAAGGCCACTTTTGTTGAATGATACAAATGTGTGTCTGTGAAAAGGTGGTGTAACATAAGGGTTGCTGCCTGCAGATTACCTTCACAGCCGCATGATTCATCGAGTGCTTGTCAGAGGAGAGGGTCTCCCATCTCCTCAGAGGAGAGGCGGCGCAGGGACAGGAAGCATCTTGATGACATCACGGCGGCCCGGCTTCTGCCACTGCACCACCTGCCGACACAGCTGCTCTCCATAGAGGAGTCGCTGGCACTTCAGAGACAGCAGAAGCAGAGTTACGAGGTATTTAGAGCATGGCTTGTTCCTGTCTGCATGTTGGATGCTGCTTACATGAGTCAGAATTTACTCTAGGCCTTTGGTTTTCACAAAAGCTAGGTTGGCATGGATTTTCAAGGCACCCGTTTTTAAAAGCCAGTTTTCGTCCTCTCAGTTCATTCAGGTTATTGCATAGTTGTGACTAAGCATTGAGGAATTGCTTCTTACCTTGTTTGACCCTAAATGCCTGTCTGAAGTTATTTTTAGGTTGAATTAAACTGTTCAGTTTGGAGTTGGTTTCCTTGGCAGAGAAGTAATAATTCCACTTCAGTCCCACCTACCTGTACTACCCGTGGCCTGAAGGAGGGACATAAATGAGTTTGACTGGGTTGGGGGCAGCCTGAGAAAAGTGAACCAGATGAGGAATGAGCATTGTGGCTTGCCAGTCAGTCACTGACACCGTCACTGGGTGTCTGCAAGCACATTGCCATTGTTTAAGATTTACTTAGGCTTTTTATTGCATAGTGATTTTCATGGGAGTTAATTTGGTGAGGGATAATCAATTTTTAGTATTCTTTGATTTTTCACTGTGGCACTGAAATGTCACTCTCGAGCCTAGAAGCCGTAATCTAATCTAGGAAAGAAGGCTCTTCCAGTTGGAGGGTCAGTACAGCACTGGTGGCTTTTGACAGGGATGGCTCAGATTGCTCTTCAGGGTTGTCTATGCACATGCGCATGCCCACATGCTAGAAAGTAGTTTCCTGTGTATAACTGTCACAGTGCCAAGCTGATTGCTCAGTTTCTCGCATAGAAGTCGGATATCAGTGCACACCGTTCATCAGTGGAAGTCTGTCATTGCCACTGTAGCAGGCTGGTAGCTCTCTCCAGCCCTGCCCTGTGATGGCTGTGCCTCATTCTCTCAGAGGGCGGTAGAGAGCCCAGAAGTAAAGGGGCATGCCATTCCAGTGAAACTGGTTCTGTTCCAGTGACTTCCCCTTGAAAAATTGTAGGGAAAAGGTATGAGTGTCTAACTTTTTGCATTTTTGTCTTAAAGGAGATACAAGCCAAGCTCGCAGCACAGAAGCTAGCTGAAAGACTAAATATTAAAATGCAGAGCTATAATCCAGAAGGGGAGTCTTCAAGGAGATACCGAGAAGTAAGGGACGAAGATGATGATCAGTCCTCCGAGGATGAACTCTGAAGATGGACGTTCAGATCATCTCCCAAATCTCTGCCTGTTGAGATCTCATTATCTTACATCAGACTGCCTAACAAGTATCAAGATCAGTGTCAGACATTGTTGAGAGAAAGAATTTTGTAAAGTTACGCTAAGGAAACTATAAAAAGAGCCCACTTTCAGATGATAGTTTTCATGTCCTTGAAAAGTTAAATATTTGAATATTGTGTTTAATGACACTATATTAAATTTTGGCAGTATGTCCTGTGTTGGTCTGATATTTTAGTATATAGTAAGCACATTTTTTCTCTAAGCCAAATGAAAGCAGGTGATTAAACTGCTTTTTTCTTTATACTTACCTCTACCAAATAATGTTTATTACATGTCTTAGTGAATTATTTAGTTGTCCCAGGCATCACCTAAAATGAATTATGAAGATATAATTCCCTCTTTTTTTGAATAACAAAGGAAGAAGCCTAGAGAATTTTGTGCATGTTTGCATGGGGGCTATTACAGTATTGGATGTTAAATACCAAGGAAGACACTCAAAGAAAATGCTTAAATATTTGTTTGTTTCTGTCTTCCCTTAGGAAATATGTTTTCTTTCTTCTGATAAGGAATATGCGGTACTTTTAGTTAATTCTAGAGGGTGGGTGGTCTTTCTAGATGACCAGATTGGCCTGGTCATGAGTAACATGAGGAACAGGAGAAGTCTTAAGGTGACTGATGTTTGTGAAGGGAATAGCTGTTGGTGGTTTAGTCACTCAGTTGTGTCCAACTTTTTGCGACCCCATGGACTGTAGCCTGCCAGGGTCCTCTGCCCATGGGATTTTCCAGGCAAGATTACTGGTGTGGGTTGCCATTTCCTTCTCTAGGGGATCCTTCTGACCCAGGGATCGAGCCTGTGGCTCCTGTATTGCAAGCAGATTCTTGACTGCTGAGCTACTGGAGAAGCCCTATCTGTTGTTAGGCTTGGCCTGACTTGACTTCATTGTTCTAGCAGATGATAGGTTCAATTTGATAAGACAACCAAAAAAATTTCCAAAGCTACAATTGTTTTGTTATCAATATATATTGCTTCCCCGCCCCCACCCCCAAAGAGACTTATGTAGGCTGCAAAAATCTCAATTTCATGTATAATTTCAAAGGATTATATGGTTGTCTCCAGAGAAATTAACAAATATGTTGTCAAAGTTTTGTCTAACATGTTGGTGCCTTTAAGCAGTGTTGAAAGAATAAAATATTAATTAGAGCAACCTGAAAATGCTGATGGTGATGTTTTACTGCTGCTTAATTAAATGTAACTTCGCTTTGAAGGAGGCTTTTCATATATGAAATTTGAATTAGGATACATTTAGGGAGATGTAGGTGTGGTAGGAAAGGCTCAGTTCTGTGTCCTGTCCTTTTGGGAGTAACTTTATCGCCCTTTTGCTTTCCTCCCCTCAAAAAGCAAGTGTAGGACTATCCTGCACAGTTTCATTATTTTTAGTTTTTAAAACTAATTATAAATGATTTCACATCCTAAAGTTATTTGATGCTCCTTCTTTATTAAAATAGTCATTCAGTTATGTCCGACTCTTTGTGACCTCAAGGACTGTAGCCTGCCAGACTCCTCTGACCATGAAATTCTCCAGGCAAGAATACTGGCAAGGGTTGCCATTTCCTTCTCCAGGGGATATTTCCATCCCAGGGATAGAACCTGGGTCTCCTGCATTGCAGGCAGATTCTTTACCGTCTGAGTCACCAGAATAAATAAACATTATTCCTGGAAAACCTGATCATGGGAGGGCTCCCATGCACATACATGCAGTCCCCTGTAATCCTACCACCCAGAGAAGGCCTCTGTTAATATTTGGGTACAAGGACATAGGCATACTTTTCTATGCATAGCTATACATTTATATTTTCAATAATGCAGTCGTACGCTGGTTAATATTCTGCTCTATATACCGTTAACATTTCCACATACTAAATACTTCACATTTTAGATAGCTGCAGATTATTCCATTTTATGGGTGTGCCATAGCTTTTAACATCAGTTTGTTTCACGATGTGTTCATTATAATGCAAATTGAAATGATACAATCAACATCTTATGTCACATCTGTAAAAAAGTGACTTATTTCCAAATGGTACCTTTCTAGAAGGAATTGCTAGGTGAAAGTAAATTTTTGAGACTTGACATCCATCACTCCCCACAAAGGCTGTTTTCCTTAACATTCCCTCTAGCAATATATTAAACTTCCAGAATTGCAAGTTGCTATTCAAAATATTTGCCAATAATTCCAGAAAAGGGCTTCCTTTAAAATGTGTTTCTTTGATTATAAATGAAGATTTGAGAGTCTTGTCATGTTTATTGACCATTTTCATTCATTGTTTTGAGCATTGCTTCTTCATATGTTTCCTATATTCTCTTGGCGAGTTTGCCAATTTTACTGGTTTATAAGTTACTTTATGAATTAAGATGTCCATTTTGCCATGTGTTATTACTGTTTCCAACACGTGACTTGGCCTCTCATATAGTTGGTGGTGTTCCTGTGCAGAAGTTCTTTTCTTAGGGTCTGCCTTTCGCAGGTGTGCTGTATGTATGTGTGTGTGCTCAGCTGTGTCCAGCTCTTTGTGACTCCATGAACGGCAGCCCGCCAGGCTGCTCCACCCCTGGATTTCCCAGGCAAGAATACTGGGGTGGGTTGCCATTTCCTAGTCCAGGGGCTTTTCCTGACCCAGGGACCGGACCTGAGCCTCATGTCTCTTGTGTTGGTGGGTGGATTCTTTACTGCTAGTGCCACCTGGGAAGCCTGTGCAGGTGTGCTAGGGCGTGCTTTCCCTACCCCAAGGATGAGTACAGATTTATCCTTATTTTCTTTTAGTACCTTAAAAAATTTCACTTTTATACTTACCTTTAATTCAGAAGGAAATTTTTAATCCATCTCAAACTTGGGAATATTGTATGAGGTGAGATTTAGTTTTTTAAAAAATCTGCATTGTACTGGTATAGAATATTAAATTCCTGTGTATCTTTTGTGTCTTGGACCTAGGCCTTCTAGTTTTTCCACACTATTTAAATAAGTATGATTCTAGTCAGTGGTATGTTTGGTAGTATGAGTTCTTCCTCATTCTTTTAAATCTTGTGAAATATACAAGAAGTACATAAAACAGGTGTGCAGTTTAATAGATGAAGCAAACAGCTATGTAATCACAAACCAGAGGCTCAAAAGCCACTGCCAGCACTCCAAAATCTCCCTGTGTGTTCCTTCCAGCCTCCCCTTTGTCCCCCAGAGGAAACTACTAGCCTGACTTTATGGCAATACTTCTTCTCTTTTAAAAAATGGTTTTGCTTGTTATGTGTACAACAATATTGTTTGTTTTCCCTACTTTCAACTTAAAAACCTGGAATCACACTGTATGTTGTGTCTAGTGCCTTTCCCTAAACACTTACACAATGCACGCTGCGTGTCAGTGTGATTTACTCATTTTCATTACTGTGTGATAGGCCATTTCATTAGTACCACTTTATTTTACTGAGATGGGCGGGCACCTCTATGATGTTTTCCATTCAGGGCTATTACAAGCAATGCTGCAATGAACATGTTTTGCACTTAAACATTTCTGTAGGGCATTTACCTAGGAGTTGAACTGCTGGATTATGAGATAGGTATATCTTTAGCATTTATTATCCTTCCCCTCATCCCTCACTGTGTATGAGAGTTCCAGTTCAACACTTGATGTTGCCACACTTTAATTTTAGTGTGTGGTGTTTTTATAGAGACGTTCACTGTGCTTTTATTTTGCATTTCTCTAATTAGAAACAGCCTTTGAGCATCTTCCACATGTTTACTGGTCACTTGATTTCTTCTTTTGAAAAGTGCCCATTCAAAACCTGTCTCTGTTGTGTGTGTGTCAGCCATCTTACTCATTGATTTGTATACATTCTTCGTACTAATGGTTATTGAGTTTGTTGTAAATATCCTCTCCTCTGGTTATTTTTCATTGTCTTCATGGTTTTTTGATGAATAAAAATTCTTCATTTTAATGATAAATATATTCATCTTTTATGTCTAGTGTCCTTTGTATCTTTTCTTAAGGAACGTTTTCCTACCCCGAATTCATGAAAATACTATCTTTAAAAATCTTTTCATTTAAATAATGCTTTTTAATTTTGCCTTTCTTACTATGTTATGCTTGACTTCCTGTGGGAGGTACCTGTGACTGTGTGAGGAAGGGTCCTTCTGTGTAGCCACTGATCTGGCACTGTGCAGTGCCCTCCTGCCATGCAGTAAGCACCAGTCTGTGCAATGCACAGAGTATATTTCTGTGATCCTCTCTGGGTCCTCTCCGTTTCTCCAGTCCATTAATGTGTTTGTGCTAATATTATGCCACTTTATCTGTGATAGCTTTATGATAAGTCTGGTGTAGAGCCTATCATCATGTTGGGAGTAGCTTGACTGTTTTGGGGCCTTTGCATTTTAAATTTTATTTATTTGGAAAGAGAAACAAAGCAACTTATTTCCTTGTTTCTTTTTGCTTTTTGTAATTATTACCGAAAGATAATTTACAATTAGATCATTTTTATATTTAAATTTTAGAATCAGCTTGCCATGTTACATAAAAGGAAGCAACATAGTGCAAATCTCGCTGGTAGTACAAATCTCCATTCATTTTTGAAAAATGCTTCATATTCTGATATTTTTATTTCTGTATTTTGAGACTCAGGAAATCTGAACCTTTGCCATTCATAAACTAAATCACTCTTTCAACTAGGTCATTACTTTTAGTCTATACAAGTTAAATAGAAAATTCACAAGATTTTTTTATAGTGTGAATACCCTAAAGTATTGTGTAGTTTTGCAAGAAAGAATTTTTTTAAAAGATATCAAAGTTTGGTTTAAACCAGGAAAAATTAAGTGAGTCTGTAGTCATGAACTCTTACCTTCGATTTTCAAGGGATTATGTTAAGAGAAGAAAGTTAAGTGCTAAAGTTTGGGGCTTTACTTACTCTGGGGAAGAGGTTAGGAGGATTAATCACATTATATAATAGTCATCTATAGGGTAATTTTCATTTTCATAGGACCTGGCTCTGATCCATATCACATTCTCTGGGGAGCCAGGAGCTGTTGAGTCAAGGGGGAGGTAGATAGCTTGTGGGATTATCTCTGTTTCCTGTAACAGGGATGTTGAAGTCATTTTCTCAAGGGCACTCAGAGGCAGCCAAGAAAAGAACCCGGTGCTCAAAATTTCTGGGCGCTGGAGCACATGGCCTTGCACATGAATACCACAAATCAAGGTTATGTATGGGCTTTAAAAAGTGCTAATGCTAAGCAAGAGCTCAGGTTACTCTAGGGGTATTTGTCCTGTCTCTATAACTTAAACTACAAAAGAGATTTTTTCCTTCTGATAATTTTTGCATTTGGAATGTTTTATGTTTAAGCATCTTATCACTGTGTGACCATTTTGGCCACTGATGGAATCTTGATCCTTTCCTCCTCATTGGTAGTTGGTTCATAAACCTTTATCAAAGAAAAGATGTGAGAGAAAATGACATCAGATATCATGGGCTTTATTTAGGTGACCCTTTGCAGGCTTCGTGACAATTTATAACACTAAAAGGAAGTAAAGTTGTTTAAAAAGAAAAGATTATGTCTTTGTGTAGGAGAAGTTGAGCGTGCCTATGCTAAATAAATGAGAGTTCCATATCCCGCTTTTATAAGGAGTCTATAGAGTCATCTACAAAATATGGCAAATGGCATTATTGACTAGCTATATGACAGGGAGGGGAAACTCACAGCTATTATTTTAATTTCTGGCTAAAGTGAGGAAGCTTTGATACAGGGCTGATGAAATCAACCTCGTGTTGGATAATACTGAACTAGAGCCAGACCACAAATCAGAAGCGATTCTGAAAGCACAGCATAAAAGCCTGAACAATTAAATATGATCTATTACTTCCCAGATGATTTTAGAAAACTTGGAATTAAAAAAAGGCCAAAAAGAGGCTAAGCCACTGGAATAGCATTAGATTATTAGATTTAGGATTTAAATGCCACTATTTCCTTTCAATCCAGTGGGAAGTTCTGTCCTCTCCTGACTATTTAGTCTGTAAGCTGAGGTCAGTGACCCCTTATCTAATGTATGGGGTATGTTTTGAGAGAACAAAATTTCAAAGTGTGGTCTTCATAGAACACTTTGAGGTCTAAAAGGGAGTCTATATGAAAACCTTATTGTAACGATGGTAACAATTATGACTGAAGTAGTTTAGGAGGTTCCTTTTGGCATCTGAAGCAAAATGTTTTAAAATCACCACCATATGAAGCTTTTAATTTAGTGTTAAAATTAACTGAAAACAATAGAGACTCCCTAAAAAGCTATTTTGACAAGGGGAAATTAGGACATTGAGCTAAGGAGAGACCCAGTTTCGTATGGAAAAACTTCACATTATTAAAGCAAAAGAATGAGAGTTGTAAATCAGGTCCTTGGAGTATACAAAAAAGCTCTTTGAAAGATGGAGACTCAGCTTGGTGCTTATAAACTCTGCCTGAAAATATTGCTAGTAAATACAGCAATTCTCTCAATCAGTACCACATCTATTTGTATGGAGTTAAATAGCCCTTCCAGTGCTTGTGTTGTAAAAATGAAAGCATATCTTCTATTGATTACTTAGATTTTTAAATAAAGATTTCTCCCCTTCAGTCAGTCAGTCACGTCCTCCTCTTTGTGACACAATGGGCTGTAACCCGCCAGGCGCCTGTGTCCACGGGGACTCTCTAGGCAAGAACACTGCAGTGGGTTGCCATGCCCTCCTCCAGGGGATCTTCCCGACCCACGGATCTAACCCAGGTCTCCTGCCTTGCAGGCGGATTCTTTAACATCTGAACCATCTCAGCTACACTTAGCAGGGTTAAAATGAAGCACATTAGCAAACTGTGACTGGCAATAGAAGGCAAATCTTATCACAAATTAACATCTTTAGTTCTTAAGGAAGGAAGGAACCAAAATTAGGCATTATTTTTCCATATCTCATAACTGGGGAAATTGAGGCGTGGAGAGGCGTGGAGAGTTGCCTATGGTTGTGCAGGTGCTTTTGACAGAACCAACCCTTTCTGCACTACCCATGCTGTCTGCTTAATGTGGAGTCTGTGCCTTGCAGGCTAAGTTGCTTCAACCGTGCCCGACTCTTTGTGAGCCTATAGACTGTAGCCCACCGGACTCCTCTGTCCATGGGGTTTTCCAGGTAAGAATACTGGAGTGGGTTACCATTTTTTACTATAGGGGATCTTCCTGACCCAGGGATTGAACCCATGTCTCCTGTGTCTCCTGCACTGGCAGGAAGGTTCTTTTCTGCCAGTACCACCTGGGAAACCCAGTGTGGAGTCTGCTCATAATTAATTCCTTAGCAGATTTGTGTAAAATTATAGATAAAGCACAATGCCAGAAATGTATTTTCTAAAATTGTAGGCATCTTTAATTTCTTTACTGTAGTCTTAACTATGGCAACTAGGCTCAATGACAATAATTTTCTTGAAATACAATGGATAATATATAAAAAATAAACTAAAAATAGATAATTTACTTAACATTATTTATAAGGGTTATCCTATTTTTCCTTTTCACTGTGTAACTTGGTCTGTTCTGAATGTCTCCACTCTCACACTCTTTTTCTTTTAGTCATCAGAAGGTTGACTTTCACTGGCTCATCAAACCTCTCACCAGTTCCCTCTGTGAAATCTCAGTTTGGGGTTTGACTGTCATTGCCAGTTAATCAACATCATTAATAAAAATGCCAGGAAGTCAAATGGCTTCTATGAAGCAGATGAACCTTCTTTGAGAATTCTTCTTTTTTAAAAATTGAGGTATAATTAATATAATGTGAAATTAGTTTCAGCCATACAACAATGTCCAAAGTCCCTTGGACAGCAAGAAGATCAAACCAGTCAATCCTAAAGGAAATCAACCCTGAATATTCACTAGAAGGACTGATGCTGAAACTAATACTTTGGCCACCTGATGTGAAGAGCCAACTCATTGGAAAGGACCCTGATGCTGGGAAGGATTGAGAGCAGAAGGAGAAGGGAGCAACAGAGGATGAGATGGTTGGATATCATTGACTCAATGCTCATGAGTTTGAGCAGACTCCGGGAGATAGTGAAGGACGGGGAAACCTGGAATGCTGCAGTCCATGGGGTCACAAAGAGTTGGACATGACTTAACAAATGAACAATGACTCAATATTTGTATACATGGTCAAAGGATTACCACATTAAGTCTAATTAACATCCATCTCAGGCTTCCCCAGGGGCTCAGCTGATTAAGAATTCGCCTGCCAATGCAGGAGACACAGGTTTGATCCCTGTGTAAGGAAGATCCCCCAGAGAAGGAAACGGCAACCCACCTGGAAAATTCCATGGACAGAGGAGCCTGGTGGGCTATAGTCCATGGGGTCGCAAAGAGCTGGACATGGCCGCACACACGTGCACGCACATACAACATCGATTTCTGTAAACGATTGCAAAAAGTTTTCTGTGTACAATGAGAATTTTGAGGATTAACTTTTTAAGGACCTTTCAAATATGTAATACAGTATTATTAACTATAGTCACCATGCTGTATATTACATTCCTATGATTTATTTATAAGTTTAAGTTTGTAACTTTTGATTCCATTAACCCACTTAATCTCCTTCTCCCTTAAATTCTATTTGAATTAAGATATTAATAAAGTGTCTGTGACTACAGCAAGGCGTCAGCTAAATTTCGCACTTCTTGATTCTCTCTGACTCTCCCGGGACAAGGAGGAATTCTCAGAGCTTCCTAAATCTTCTGGCCCTTCAGTCCTTTGGCAGGCAGGCTGTCTGTACCTCCCTTATGTGCTGCTGAGCCATCTCTGTGATCAATACCTTCAACGAAGTGGTCAGATATGGAATGGAGGAGAGAGTCCTCCTTGCCTGATTGGTAAAGTCTCTGGTTTTGTTACTCTTGTTGCTAATTATCATTTCTCAGATGGCCTCTTGCATCTGGCTTTTTAATCATACAAAATAATGGTTTAGTTTGCTGTCCAGGGGTGTGGTTGGCCTTGCTCTTCATAGCACCCACTGCTTGGTCTTATCCAGAGAGGAAGTCTAGATGGCTGTGGGTTATGTGCAGGTCTCAGTGTTCAAGAAGTAACTCCACTTGGCCTTTATCCTCTCTGAAGACAACACACTGAGATCCTCATTAGTATGGGGATTCCTCAGATAATTTACGAACTAAAGGAAACCATTTTGACTTTGGGACTCTGTTACAGTAACATAGTACCTAGCATACTTCACAACTGGTGGAGACTCATGGTAAGTCTTGATATGTCCCTGGACTAGCAATGCTCTCGACAATGACCTTAATGTTCTGTGCCATCTTCTCAGTATGAAAGTTTATTTCAAAATGGAAAATTTCAGATCTGCAAATTGTGCAGGTCAAACATAGCTACTGGATAATGATGGTTGGGGTCCATGCTTCAGTGTCTTTTCCCTCCTCCAATCTAGCTGCTATGGTTTCCTCTAGTGCAAAACCCTGTTTATCTGTCAGAGTTCTATGTTAGAATATACATTATCTTGAAGATAGCAAAATGTCAACAAACTCATTAATTGATCTCTCAGTGGATGTCCATTTATTAGATGGCTTTTTCTTGGAGGAAAGTAGAACTTCAGGAAATGGGAGATGAAACAGGCAAGTTTTGAGGAAGGGAAGAGAGGAAAAGGAAAATGGAGAAGGACAGGCTGGAAGGGAGGCCAGAAGAGTTAAGGGGCAGCATGAAGTGTAAATTGGAAGAGTGGTGTCTTTCACTGTCTTCAACTCCTCTCCTCCCATTTTCTCGTGAACCCACTCCAATCAAGGGTCTACTCACAAAGTTCTCCCAAAAAAACTTGTTGAAGCTACCAGGGCCTTCATGTTGCTAATTCAGCATGAGTCATGAAACACTGAAATGCTCAAGGTTCTCTCCTTGAATCTCTTTTCTGCCTATGCTCACTCATTTGGTGATCTCATCCTGCCTTGTCGTTTTACAGCCTGTTGATACATCATGACCCCCAAGCTCTTATCTGCAGCTCTGAATTGCACACTCATATTCTGCTGCAACAAGAGTGCTCTGGGTGAGTCCTGGACTCTCAGGTGAGGAATCAGAATACATTGGTGGTGGTGGTAGTTTTGTTCTTAACACAATGAATATTTTTGGCCAAGTTGCTTAACTTTTTGGGTCTTTCTGAGTGTTCCAGTTTCTAAAATGAAGGTTGTTGCTGTTGAGTCACTAAATTTTGTCTGACTCTTTACTACCCCATGGACTGAAACATGCCAGGCTTCCCTGACTTTCACTATTTCCTGGAGTTTACTCAAGTTCATGTCCATTGGGTTGGTGATGCTATCTGACCTCAGTTTTACAGTATGTAAAGGCAAAAATGAAGGAGTTGGCAACAAACAAAATTCCAGGATCCAACAGCTTCACAGGTGAATTCTATCAAACATTTAGAGAAGAGTTAACACTTATCATTCTGAAACTGTTCCAAAAAACTGCAGAGGAAGAAAAACTTCCAAACTCATTCTACGAGGCCACCATTACCCTGATCAAAATCAGACAAAGATACCACAAAAAAGGAAAACTACAGACCAATATCATTGATGAACATAGATACAAAAATCCTCAACAAAACACTAGAAATCCGAATCCAACACACATGAAAAAGATCATACACCATGGTCAAATGGGATTCAAAACAGGGATGCAAGGATTTTTCAATATCTGCAAACCAAACACTGTGACACACCACATCAGCAAACTGAAGAATAAAACGAGGGAGGTGGAATGGGTCAGCATCTCCCCAGATGCGTGTCTTATAACAGAAATCTTGAGGAAAGTAGGACTTGGCGGTCCAGGGAGGTAGCGTGCTCCTTTGCCTGACTGTTGTGGGGTCTCCTACCTTTTGTCCCTGCTTCTACCTTTGTCCATGTCACAGAGGTGTTGCAATACAGCAGCCAGAATGAGTTTTTAAAGTCATCATCAGATCAAGTCATTTTTCTGCCCCATGCCTTCTCCAGTGGCTCCCAACTCAGAAAAGAAGCAAAATTCCTGTTGGTAACCTACACAGCTGCACATGACCCCACCCTCAGTAACTGACAGGGGCACCCAGGCCTCCTAGCTGGTGCCCTAAAGTGTGCAGAGCACTTCCACCCAAGGGCCTTCACACAGCTCCTCTCTCTGCCTTGACACTAATGGGCCTGGCTCCTCATTTCCTATGTGTATCTCCCCAAACGTCTCCTAATCAGGGAAGCCAATGAGTATAAACTGACCCCCCTTAGCTGCTTTTTCTTTCCTCCATAGAATTGTGTGTTCCTGTGTGCTTATGGCCTGACTCATCCCACTGGAGTATGAGGGTAGGGATTTTTATTTGTTTGGTATATTGCTATCTCCCCAGGGACCCAGAACCATACCAGACACAGTGGGCACTCAGTAATATCTTGTAACTGAATGAGAGAGCAAATGAACGAAGTGAGAGGAGAAAATGAGCAGATGGAGGTGGAAGCAGGGGGCTTGGAAGCCACCCTCTGCACAAGCCTGAGGGCCCCCTCGCTCTTGCGTGTGATCCTGATGCCAACACCCCAGGGTCACGTGTTGTTTAGGTCTGGGCTTCACATCTGTGGTCTCACTTGCTTCTCATCCATGTCCTGGGAGGGAAGTATGATCATTCCAGCGTTTTCCAGAGAAGGAAACAGAGGGTCAGCGAGGGAGAGACTTTCTCGAGGTCACACACTGTAAAGGCCTCTTTCTGTTTTTCTCTAAGTGCCCTTTTCAGTTTCCCATGCTGCCCCGCCTGTGTGCTCTGTTTGCTGGGATTCCAGACAGCCAGTGCCCTGCATTCCTTGGGGACTGTTGAGGATGGGGGGAGAAGTGAGATCCTGTCACCAAGCCTTACACCGCCAGGGTGGACCCTTCCCTAGGTCTTGACATCAGAGCTGCGACAGGCTGTGCCTTTCACAGACATTTTCCTTAATCAGAGGAGATGACGATGATAGTGGGGAACAGGGGGCAAAGAACATAAGCACAGCCCAGGCAACAGTCCTTCATGGTTCGTGCCTGTCCAGGTCTTGAATCCTACCTTTTAAAGCCACCACCTCCCCGGAGGGCTGTGTGGCACTTCAACACTAGCCTGAGCCAGCAGCTCAGACTCGCCACTTACTCCCAGGATAACGCTGCTTAACAGCTGTAAGCCTCTTTGTCTGAAAAGGGAGATTAATAGGAATATTGTCATAGTCAGAGGCTTATGGTGAGGATGAGATAGTCTTAAGTTTACAACAACTGTTAGCTCTTCTTCCTACATCCAGCCTGCCTCTCTGAGGAGAGATCTGTTCCACACAAACACCTCTCCTCCACCCTCTGAGTCACTGCCTTGCAGAAGAGAACAGAAGAGCCAGGCTGCCAAGCTGAGCCCTCTCAGGAAGCATGGGTTTGGCCTCTGTCCTCAGAAGTGATCCTAACTTCACACATCAAGGGGCAGCAGCATTCAAAAGAACTAGACTTTCCTTCAGTGATTGGGGTTGTTCTGTTGCATTATGGTTCTTAAGGTTGGGAGCCGGTGGAGAAACTTGTCCAGGAAGAGACCAGAATTGAAGGGATGATAAGATAAACACTCAGCTTTGGAGCTGTCCCTGTGGGAGGTCCTTGAAGACATGTCTAGTGGGCCGCTGGAAAGCAAGCTTAATCCTTGGGAAGTTGGTTGTCCTGGAGGCCAAGGATGAGGCCCTTCCATAAAGACAGGGTTGTTGGAACCCATAGATTCTATGCCCAGAGAGAGTGCAGAGTAGGAAGAGAAAGGACCAGTGACAGAAATGTGGGAAGCACCGAAGAGCAGGGGAGGGCCAGGCCTGACAGGCAGCAGCCTCTAAGTGGACTCAAATTCTGCCCTCCCAGATCTTGTAGAACTGACACGTGTATGAATAATTCTTATCCAAAGTATACAGGGCTGGGACTTCCTTGATGGTCCAGTGGCTAAGACTGCACTCCCCATGCAGGGGGCCTGGGTTCAATCCCTGACTGGGGAACTATTATAGATTACATATGCTGCAAATAAGAGTTTGCATGCTGCAACTTTAAGATCCCGTGTGCCATAACTGAGACCTCAGTGCAGCCAAATAAATAAATGTTTTTAAAAAGACATAACAAAAATATAGGGTTAAGTGACTAAGAGAGACCAAGGACCTCTCAGATAGGTGGGCCAGGAAGACTCTGTGAAGGAGGGAGTTTGAACTAGGCTTTGACCCTTGGGTGGGGTGGGGACTGGCGGGATGGGGAGACGGTTAGATGTAGCATTAGAAAAGTCCAGGAGGCAGGAGAATTCAGAATGTCAGAGAAACTGTGAGAAGGTGGTTAATATCTGGCCAGAAGAACTCATGAGAGTTGGACCATAAAGAAGGCTGAGTGCCAAAGAATTGATGCTTTCAAACTGTGGTGCTGGAGAAGACTCTTGAGAGTCCCTAGGACAGTAGGGAGATCATACCAGTCAATCCTAAAGGAAACCAACCATGAATATTCACTGGAAGGACCAATGCTGAAGCTGAAGCTCCAATACTTTGGCCACCGGATGAGCTGACATGTTGGAAAAGACTCTGATGCTGGGAAAGATTGAAGGCAGGAGGAGAAGGGGGTGACAGAGGATAAGATGGTTGGATAGCATTATCGACTCAATGGACATGAGTCTGAGCAATCTCTGGGGAGATAGTGAAGGACAGGGAAGCCTGGTATTCGGCATCTTTATGGGGTTGCAAAGAGTTGGACACGACTTAGCAACTAAACAACAACAGAGGAACTCATGGAACAATGCAGAATTGGATTCAAATTTAAAGGAATTAAAAATACGAGTCACAGATAGAAGTTTGGGGAGACTTTGAAATGAACACTATTGTTGCTGACACTGAGGTGATTAGTGGGCAGGACATCGATTAGGCAGCTTCCTGAAAGAAGCATCTGTGGAAGGGACGAGAAGGACACAGGGTGAGTTGTGGGGAGAAGATGGGAGGTGCTGAAGTCTCACCAAAGGCTTAGGTGACCTTGCTGGGTGCTTGGGTGACCCTGAAGAGCAGTTTCCCTATACAGGGTCTAGAGGACTGAATGAAAGAAAAGTGGCCGCAAAAAGATATATCTGCGTTCTGTCCCTCAGAACCTGTGACCTGATTTGCAAATACAATTAAGGCTCTTGAGATGAGATCATCCTGCATTTGGGGCCCTAAATCCAATGACCAGCATTCTCATAAAAGAAAAGAGGGGGAGATTCAGCACTCAGACAAACAGGGGAGAAGGCCAGGTGAAAACAGAGACCGAGATTGGAGAGAAAGGCACCTACAAGCCAAGGCATACAGGCATTGCCAGCAGGAGCTAGGAGAGAGGCTGGAACAGGCTCCCTCAGAGCCTGCCGCACGAACCAGCCTGCTAACACCATGATTCCTGCCTCCGGAACTGCGAGAGAATGAACTCCCATTGTTTTACGCCACTGAGTTTGTAGTAATTTGTTATGGCAGCCCTAAGAAATGAATACTGGAAGCCAGACCTCATTGCCATGCATGGTCAGCCACCAGATGTGGGCTGCCCCTGGAAAGGAGCCTGGCCTCGAGTGAGTCCCTTTTCTGCAGCAGGCATAGTCCCCTTAGAGGCCCTAGTCTGAAAGCACTCCCAGCAGCCTGAGGAATACACTGCTCATTCCTGAAAATGATTTGGACAAGGCATTATAGCAGCTGCTCTTCTATCCCTCAGTTTTCCCATCTCCATAATGGGAATAACCATAAGACCTATCCTATAAGGTTGCTGGGATACAAAATTAGATGATAGTACTAGTTGCTCTTGTTGTTTAATTGCTAAGTTGTGTCTGACTCTTTGTGACCCCCATGGACTCTAACCCATCAAGCTCCTCTGTCCATGGAATTTTCCAGGTCAGAATACTGGAGTGGGTTGTCATTTCCTTTCCTGGGGAGATCTTCCCAACTCAGGGATCAAAGCTGTATCTACTGGGTCTCCTGCATTGGCAGGCAGATTCTTTACCACTGAGCCACCTGGGAAGCCCCATTAGTACCAGTAGCTAACAACATTTATTGAGCACTTACTGTATATACGCCAAAAATGCTTATACATGAGTTTATACTTGTATGTTTCCCAGCATATTGTAAGCACCCAGGAAACAGTAACTCTTATTATAGGGGGTGCGTCCAAGGTCACAGCTGCTACATCAAAACCTAGAACACCCCTCTTCCTGGAATAGGTCCCTTCTCTGCATGTGCCTAATCAGGCCTTCTTTTCATGACAGGAATGTTATTTTTATACAGTGAAACCAGATCTGTGCTTCACAAATGAAATGTTATTTTACCTTGTCATCTGAAAGGAAGAGCTCTGAGTGGTCTGAAATTCATTCACACTCTCACAGGCAGACTCTGTGTGACCGAAGACATTAATTTGTGAGACAGGCAGGGGCAGGAGGGGCCTCTGGGGCTGGGCACAGGGCCCCGCTGCCTACAGCTAATTGGCTCCACAGGCTCCACTCCCAGCATCTGCTGACAAGGCATTCCTGAGATGTGGGGAGAGGCCAGACACTATCATTTTAAAGAGGACAAAGTGAAGGACAGAGAGATTACCGATTTGCCCTCTTAATTATGTGGTGAGCTAGAGACGGAGCCAAGAATTGAATCCAGATTTCCCAAGTCCCAGATGGGCTTTTTCATCAGGGGGTCCTGCCACATTCCTTCCCATGGAACTGCTCCCTCTCTGTGTCCCAGAAACACACATACCTGGGTTGAGTTCAGGGGTGTGTGTCTCTCTGTGTTACTGCTCCCTTTGTGTGAAACTGATTTTTAAGAAGAAAGATAAAGTTTTTACCCTTAATATTGGCCCCTTAAATGAGAACAGCATAGATGATATACAGATTGTTTAAATGCTCTTAACCACATCTATTTTTCAAGAATTTTGGCTTGGCATGTCCAGCACCCAAATGGAAGAGCTCTGGAGATTGGACTCATGCCGTTCTTTCCAGAAGAATTTATATACAGAAGCATTGTGCTAATTATTCATGTTAAAAGGTGCTTTTTTCTTCATTCAAAAATCTGAGGGAAAATTCACATTGACACAGTCTGGGACTAGGAAGGGACAGTGGCCATCCAGAAATTTCCAGAAGCAATCCTTCCCACCTAGAAGGCCCTTTAAGAACCATGCTGTGGACTTCCACCACTAGAGGGCTTGACCTGAATTATACACGGAGGAATGGTCTAAGTACAATCCTTGCCCATTTCCAGATTTTCAGGCAAAGTCAGCTTCCCACCAAGGTGACTTGCCACAGATTACTCTTACTGTTCACTTTTGGTGCATCAGAGGTACATCCCTGTTATGTGGCCCCCTCCTCAAACTAAATTCTATACTTTAAAATATGGACAAAGTAAGACACAAAGCTAGTTTGCTGACTTTGATCAAAGGGTCAGCAGTTACTGGCTATACTGCTTTGGTAACTCATCTTGTGAAACCCTAGAGGTGAACTGCATCCTGAGAGGCTCCCTGGGGACCGTTCTGCCTGGCCTCCCCTGGCAGCCTCTTGGTTCCTGTCTGGATCTTCTTTGGACATACTTTTCTCTTGGTGTCTTTTGGTGCTGGTGGGTAGAGGGATGTTAAGTCATTCTTTCCAAGAGTGAGAAGTTCCTTAAGACAGAGCTAGTTGGTTTGTCCCTTTTGTCATTCTTTCCTTCCTTCATTTTTTGCTGCAGTGAGTGGCATGTGGGAACTTAGTTCCCTGACCAGGGATCGAACCTGCACCCCCTGTATTGGAAGAGTAGAATCTTAACCACTGGATCACCAGCGAAGTCCCTCTCCCATCCTTCATTTATTCAGCTCATGTTCACAAACACCTAGAAGCTCCTAGGCACTGGCAGACTGTAGCACTAATTTCTTGACCTCTTGCAATTAACAGTCTAGTGGGGAATGCTAACAATTACCTATGTGAGAAGTGTGATGGAAGCATAAATTCTACTTACTCTTCCCTCCAAAAAAAGTGATAACTGCTCCCTTTATGTTCATCTCTCAAAAGAGACCACATCTTACTAAAGTTATTGTAGCACGTCACCAGGTAATGCTGCATTATCTCAACTTGCAGGTTTATAAGGGTGTCCTCTTGGGGCTCCAATAAAAGCAAAAATAAATGTCTTAGCAGGAAAGCAGTGAAAGAGCTCAGAGGAAGTGTTCTAGGCTCTTAAATCAAGATATATTGGGTGGCAGGGAGAGGGAGATGTGGAGATGAGAATGGGAGGGGAGAAAGTTCCTGCTTTGCTGTTAATGACTTGAGCACTTGGCCTAGTCACTTAACTGCTGGAGATGGGAATTGTCCAGTTTCTAAAATGAAGTCATAGGATTGCGGTTGTCTTTTAAAAATGCGTCTCTTAAAACAGAACTTCTGAGAAAAAGGCAATTTGGTGGTAAGATGAGTTTGGGAGGTACAGCATCATGCCCCCCTTACTCATTCACTCTGCCCTAGGAATTCAAAATCACCTTAGCATGTTAAAGGCTTTGATGGATCCAAGAGTGCAAAGCCTGTTTAGCTTTATCTAACTCAGCATTTCCCAAACATGTTTGCCTGGAGATCCAATTTTATGTTAATAGCTATTAATATAGAAATTTTAGACTAGATGTTCATTGAAAAGCCAATAAACATTTATTGAGCGCCTACTTTGTGCTAGGAAGTTACCTCTCGGGTTGCATTTCATGAGTTTCTGAATCTCATGATTACAATGTAGATGGAGATTTTTCCCACAGATAAGACCTTCTAATTAATCTGTCCACAGTTCCCAGGAGTGATTTCCAGAGGGCACTGTCTAGCATCATTAGTGGTTTTTTCACACCAGTGCCAATTTTTTTTCTCTACATTGTATTGGAGTTCAAATCAGATTTAATTCTTTAAATTGATACAGTGAACAGCCGTGGGTAAGTAGTGTTAACTTCATGCTGCTTTTAATCTGCCCAGCAGCTTCCACCATAAGCTTGAACAAGGCTTCAGATGCAAAGATTTTTTTTTAAAAATATTCAAATAAACTTCATTTACTCATGTCTCCTTTCTTTGAGTTCTAGGTACTTTAACAATTTGAGGAAAATTCAGTTAGTTTTGGGAAGGAGGTACTTCTAAAACTTGTTTCTTTTGTACAGCTGATTAAAAATAGAATCCCCATCTGATCAGCTCAAGAACAGACTCATTTTGTCTTCTGCCACTTTCTCATGAAGAGAAAGGCTGTCATCTGTCTTTAAAATGTTCTCCCAGGTGTCTTTTTCTGCAGAAACTATAGGAAGTGAGTTTTGACAGAGGGTCTGTTTTCCTTTATTTTAAAGTCATCTCACTTTAGTTTCTCAAAAGAAGACAGGGTAAGAGAGGCTGAAGGAGAGAAACGGAATGAATGCACGTGGATTCGGGGTGAGAAATCCCATTGCTTGTTCTAATTCTGCCTTATCTAACACTAGGGAAAAAAGAACAGGCAGGAAGTTGGAATCTGCAAGTTTAGGCATTCTAAAATCTGGATTCTGTATTCCTTTTTATTCTCTGAAACTGACTCTATGCTGCTGATTGTAATGCCAAAATGATAACTGCTGATAAATATTATCTTTGTGGAGACATAGGGCATCATCATATGTCGAGTTTGCAGACTAATTTTTAATGCAAGCCCAGCAGATTTTTGTGGATGTGGGCCAGGAATCTTAATGAAAGAAAACATCAAAGATGCAGAAGAAATGAGAATATTAGTCAAGGAAGATACACAGCGATGCTCTCTGATAACCCCTGTTATTGACATTAGAACTCTGTGGGAGCAACTTAAATAAACATCTGGACACTGAGTTTAGACATTTTCAGTGACAAACCCCAGACAGATCTTTTCGACTTGCAATAATAAATATTTCAGAGGCTATATGAATCAACTGAAAATCCTGTTTTCAATTATTCTAGTTTTATAAATAGAGCATAGTTAATTATTCAAGTATAGAATTTCTTTTGAAGATTAGGTGAATTTTATATTTCCTTTGTCCATGTTATACTTCAGTTTTATTATTCATCTCAAATTTATGTCTGTGTGTTCAAAAATAATATAGTTAGCTTGCCAGATACTATTAAATCAGAATCCAGCTGAGCTTGATTTTTTTATTATTTTATTTTCAGGAAAGACTTTTTTACAGCCCTCAGCACTGCTGTTCTGTGAACTTGTGCAGCATGACCAGCTCCAGAGAAGACACCAGTGGTAGTAAAGGAGGGACTCCCTAGGCTTTTTGACCAAAGTTCTTCAATTCTTATTTGTCTGTGAATTAGGAAGGGACCAGAAGCTTGTTGATAATGCTTCAACAAAGCAGAACTCAAAGAATAAATTGACTGACGTAAAAAAATAGCTAGAATCCATGACCTAAGCTACTCAAATAATCCTACTGACTGCTGCAGTACATTTTATAACATGACTACAGGCTTTCCTCTAAAAGTTGAAAAGAAAAAAGAAAAATGTGATGAAGTACATATATTACCTCCAGAGCCTAAAACTCCCATGTATTAAAATTTAGCATCCATGGTGGATAGCCCTCAAAATTAATGTCCCAATCTGGCAGAGTACATCATGTGAAATGCTGGGCTGGATGAATCACAAGCTGGAATCAAGATGGCAGGGAGAAATATCAACAACCTCAGATATGCAGATGATACCACTCTAGTGGCAGAAAGTGAAGAGGAACTAAAGAGCCTCCTGATGAGGGTGAAATAGAGTGAAAAAGCAGGCTTAAAACTCAACATTCAAAAAACGAAGATCATGGTATCCGGTCCCATCACTTCATGGCAAGAAGAAGGGGAAAAATTAGAAGTAGTGACAGATTTTATTTTCTTGGGCTCCAAAATCATTGCAGACAGTGACTGTAGCCATGAAATTAGAAGATGTTTGCTTCTTGAAAGAAAAACTATGACAAACCTAGAGAGTGTATTATAAAGCAAAGGCATCAAATTGCAGACAAAGGTCCATATAGTCAAGGCTATGGTTTTTCCAGTAGTCATGTAAAGCTGTGAGAACTGAGCCATAAAGAAGGCTAAGTGCCACAGAATTGATGCTTTCGAATTGTGGTGCTGGTGAAGAATCTTGAGATTCCCTTGGACTTCAAGGAGATCAAACCAGTCAATGCTAAAGGAAATCAACCCTGAATATTCACTGGAAGGACTAATGCTGAAGCTAAAACTCCAATACTTAGGCCACCTGATGTGAAGAGGTGACTCATTGGAAAAGACTGATACTGGGAAAGACTGAAGGCAAAAAGAGAAGAGGATGGCAGAGAATGAGATGGTTATATAGCATCACTGACTCAATGGCCATGAATTTAAGCAAACTCTGGGAGACAGTGAAGGACAGGGAAGCCTGGTATACTGCAGTCCATGGGGTCGAAAAGAGTCAGACATGACTTTGTGACCGAAAAACAATAACTGGCATGAAGATTGCAACATGGAGAGGGTCATCTTGCTTAGAGGCTGGTTTCATCGCTATTGGAAGCTTCTAATGTGGCACTTACCAAGATGTATTTGTGGAATTGTTATGCACACACTTGTTCCTTCCCAACCTGACCAGACTACAAACTCATGGACTGGGAGTAGCTCATCCCTGAGTCTGGCACAGAGGATGCCCTTCAAAAATGGTTTAAATAAAGAGGTTCTAGTTTTGCTTCTGGTTATTTGGGGAAGAGGAAGTTTTAGGCAAGCCACAACATCTCTATTGTCCAGTTTTCAATCTAGGATGTGATAATAGCAGCCAACATTCACTGAGCTGTTATTCAACACAAAGCACTGTGTGAGGAGCTACATTAAAGAAATACATGTATATAATATAAAAAGTAAAATACAACTAGAGGGTTTGTAATGAAAAACAGCAATCCCCTTCCCAATCCTATCTCATTCCTAAAGCCACTACTTTAGCTGCTTCTCACTTATTTCTCTCCAGATTTCTAAATCAGATGCTTATGATATTATTACTTAATTTTTAAAATACACACTATCTGTTGATTAAAGAGTGTGGTTCAGCTCCTTTACCCATCCACCCTGTCACATTTCTGCTCCTCTGATCCTCCCCATTTTTAACTATTCAATGTTTACATTGTAATGAATGTAAACAGTATTTTCTATCAACAATGCTTCCAAAGTATTCTAAGATTCCATGTCATTTGCTATATGACATGAATTTGCTTTGAAATTCATGCTCACTTTATTTGATTGCTTGCTTTTCTATCTGCCTAGAAAAAGGAGTCTCAGATTTCCCAACAGAAGCATTAAGCTCTTCTCCATATTGTCACACAAATTAAGTAAACTTCAGTTTGCTTTCATTTGGAATGTTCCCTGCTAGAGTGCCCTGTGCTGCTCCACTCTGGCTGACTGGTATCTTGGTCTGCCACATGCTGTCGTCCTGAGCCTTACCTTCTCTCTTATCCTGGAATTCTTTTTACCTCACTCTTATATATGTGATCTGTTTTCTGGATCCCGTGTCTTTGTCTTCTCTATTTTTTTTCTCAAGTTTTGATAAAACACATATTCCATCCAATAAGGAAGCGGCAAAAGAGCAGAATTTTATACCTTGCAAGTTTGATGAGCACGTTAGAGGCTCTCTTCTGATCTCTTCTATCTTGGATCTCTAGTGAGTTAACAAGAAGTAAGGGGAGGACCTGCGTGTGGGCCTTGAGTGATGGGGGCACCCAGCCTTTCTTTGGGAGGTCCCCTAATGTCAGCACCTATCCTCCTCTTGTGCTGGTCAGGTTCTTTAGAAAGTCTCCTGTCTTTTGGGTGAACCCCTAGCTGCCAGTATGCAGGGGACAGTATGGGACTCTCACTGTTCAGCCTGCCATTTTCCCTCCATCCCCTAGTTTAATTAAATGCCACCTCCCACTTTCACTACGTATCCACGAGTGTCCTTCAGTGTCCATCGAGTGTCCTTGAAACTATCCATCTCTGATTTCTCTCTCTAGAGGGGTGACCACCACATGCAAGTGTTGGGGGAAGGGGTTTGGGGGTCTGTCTACCTCCTATGCACATGATTAATGAGTCCTCTGGCTGTTAGCCTAGCTCTTAGATTGACTCGCAGAGCACCCTGCTACCTCCCTGTCTGAAAGTTTTTGGGGTTCTGTGGTGTAACTTGGCTTGCTTTTTATTAGTTTCTCCCCATCTGCAGACACTTACCAACCAGCTTTCCCTACTCTAGTAGGTGGGTGGATGTGTGGGTTGGTATAAAATTTTTATTCTTCTACTATCATTTCAGTAGGGCTTCGGAATAGAATAGATTTAAATGCATGCACTCAATCTGCATGTTTAACTGAAAGTCTGCAACAATCTATACAATAACCTTACAGTGTACAAACAGTTATTCTCCCTGCCTTAGGGGGAAACAGGCATAGTTTAGATCACAGCCAGGAAGTGATAAAGTTGAATCTTAAACCCAGCTCTGTCTGACCCTCTGCCTCAGAGGACAGGACTTTAGTGGTCTCCAAAGCAGTGGTTCTCAACACTGTTTGACATTAGAACCACCCAGGGAGCTTTAAAAAATGTTAATACCTAGGCTACACTGAAACCAATTAAATCAGACTCTCTGAGGATGGACTCAGGCAGTGATGGTTTTTAAGAGCTCTCTTGGGACATTCTAATGTGTGTCCTGGATTGAGAACCACTGTTCTGAACTCTCCTCCAGTTCTAGGATTCTTTCTACCACTTTCCTTTTAGAGCAGAGCATTTCCCTGCAGTGGGATAGCCTGGACCTCCCGGTAAAGCCCCTCAGGCCCCTTCCTTAATCACCCTCCATTCCTTCCACTCTATTTACTTTGTCATCAGCTCTATTCAGATAAGGTTGCCAGATTTAGCAAATAATATACATATATATATATATGAAAATGGGAAACCTAATTAAATTTGAATTCCAGGCAAGCAAGTTTTTTTAGTCCTAGTGTTCCATATTTGTGACATACTTATATTAATAAATTATTTGTTGATTCTTTGATATTCAAATTTACTGGAGGGTCTTGCATTTCATGTGGGAACCCTATATTCAGAGCTCCACTTTGCAGCACATTCAAGGTTGGTAGAACCTTCTGTTTGGAAGCAGCTTAGGCTTCACGCCTTCTGCATTCCCCAGGCTCCCTTGGCATTGCCAGCCCACCTCTCCCCTGCCATAGTAGAACCCAGTGGCTGGGCAGAATCTGATACTCCCATCTCCTCTCCTTCTCCTTTTATAAAAAGTCATGTTTCACAATGACTTTTTCCAATTCATCTTCCTCACTTTTTCTTCTGTGTCCCCACAGCATTTTGCTTGAGGCTAACGAATAGAGTGAAGTCCACTCTGTGCTGTGAGACACTGCATGTCTGCTTCCTTGTTTGGTCTGAAAGCATCTCCAGGACTGAGCCCTTGTCGTATTCACCTTTGAGTCTCCTCAGCACTGTGTCTCCTGGGTGTGGGTTGGAAAGGGGGGAACATGGAGGCACTTAGGAAGCTGGGCGGTCTTGTCTTCCTTGCCCTCTCCTCTTTTAGGCTTCCAGCTGTCCTTTGCTTTAGCAAATCTCCTCTTCCTGGTGAGCCAGGCTCTAGGACATATGGTTTAAGAAGGCGCTCACTATTCAGGGGCCTATAAGGACTGCCCCTGAACTGGCATGACTCTGAGAGTGAGTGCCTCCTTAAGTTGCACACCCAGGGCCTCACTTGCCTCCCTTTAGTATGACCCGCCTCTTGAGAAGGAGCCCTTCCTGCCCGGCCCAGAAGGAAACACGCTTCAGATCACGCAAGTAACAGAGTGCGTTTCCCATCCCCAGTTGCTAGATAAATGTCTCCCTTGCCTCATCCACAGCATGTGGAGGCTAGGACCAGGCATATGGTTGGGCCTGTGGGACCACCAGCACACTGTGAGAGTGAAACACAATTTCGGTATGAAGAGTCTTCCAGACTTTGAAGTCTACAGGCAAATATTGAGGAAATATGTAGTTTTTTAAAAAAAAAAGAATCTTTTCCTATCCTCAAGAAGTTCATGGTAAATATCTTAAATTTATGTACTCTCTGTTACTAAATTAGATTCTTCCAAAAAGGAAGACCAATCACAAAACTTTCTGCGTTATCTTTAGCAAAAATAAGGTCTTTAATGCTACAAACTGGCTGTGCTATTGCAGAAGTCCCTTAACCTCGTGGATCTTCGTTTCTTTGTTTGTAAAGTGATAGGTATCAGATGAGACAATCTCTAGACCCCTCTGTATTTTAAAATTTCCATGATTTCTCTTATCTTAATATTTCATTCCCTACTAAACTGGCACTTATGTCCTAGCAAGTGACAGAAATATTTCTATTTTGGAGATCTTTCTTGATTTATCACTTATTTTAATCTAGTTCCATATCCTGGCACTGCTTTGTCTAAAACCTGTATTATAATTTTTTTAAATGCAATTTGTCCTTTATAACTCTTTTTCATGTCCCATAAAAATGATGGATAGGGGAAGGTAGATAAAGCTACAGATCAATCTTAGATTCTGATAATCTAATAAATGCTTTGAGCACCAATCTTGCAGTTTATGACCTCTTGCCAATTGATTTATGGCCTTGTAGTAAATTTTCTCTCCCACTTATCCAATATTTATTGGAACATCTTGTTCTTAACAGACAAAGTACTGTATAAAACATCTGTCAAAACAAAAGGCAATTCAATTAAATATATTTTACTTCCAAATCTACTTCTTTGGTTCTTTCTAGCAGCTAGATTGCAAAACAAGGTATTCTATGCACAACTTTTGAGCAAGGTTCCAGGGATATAGAATATACTTGGAAAATCATTAAAATAAAAGTTGACCTGAAAAGAGTGAAAAATCCTTATTTACTCCATATTAAAGGCTGGAGCCTGGCCAGACTGATACTGGTTCACCTAGTGGTTCCCAGTCTTTTGGTCAGCCATGGCTCCGTTACTCATTTCCCCCTCAGAGACTTCACGATTTCAAAAATTTTCTTCAGAAGCAAACTTTATCTCCTTGGTGGGGACTGGCTTAGTTATCAACCTAGAGATATTAACCACCAACTTCCCCAGTTAGTCTGTGATAATCTGTGTTCACCCATAGAGTTGATATAATTCTAGTCAGAAACAAAGGGGGGAAAAAAGTACATACAATTTCTTTAGCAGGTTGAAAAACTGAAATACCTCAGGGTCTCTCCCTTCTGTCTTTGAAGGAACCACTAAGTAAAATACAAACTTACAAGTGTTTCACTCAGATGTTCTTCTATCAAGTCTAATGCAAAAAAAAAAAAAAAAAAAAAAAAAAGAGAGAGAGAAAGAGAGAGAGAGCGCGAGCCCAATTCTCTAAGAATTGCAGCAGTGAGAGGGAACTTTCTATTCTTTGCCGTAGAGATGCACACGCCTGTACTTCTTGCAGTCTTTCCTTCTTGTCTGGGTGAGAAGTGCTCTGATCAGTGCGCTCAGCCCCTCATTTTGACCTGCAGACGTCTGAGCTCTACTCTGAAGGTCAGTTTATGGATGGTTTGTGTATGTGGCTTAGTGAGCCCCGACTTGCTATGTTTCCAACAGTTTAAATTTCTCCGGAATTCAAGGTTCCAATTTTGTTGTTCTTCCTGCTAAATGCTCCCCAAATGTAACACGGACAGATGACATATTGAAAGCATATGTATATTACCTCCATATTGATGTCATTTCCTATAACACCAGGAATTATATGTGAAGTGCAGGGAGGTGGGGAATGAAGGGGGGTCTGACAGGCAGAAGCAAAGGCCAAATGTAGTCCAGGAGAGGACTCTAGTATTTTTGATGTTAAAGTTGAAACCTGAAATATATTATCTTTTAATTTTATATTGGAGAATAGCTGATTAACAATGTTGTGATAGTTTCAGGTAAACAGCAAAGGGACTCAGCCATACATGTATTCATCCTCCCCAAACTCCACTCCTATCCAGGCTGCCGCATAACACTGAGCAGAGTTCCGTGTGCTATTCAGTAGGACCTTGTTGGTTATCCATTTTAAATACAGCAGTGTGTACATGTCCATCCCAAACTCCCTAACTATTCCTTTCCTCCATTCTTTCCCCTTGGCAATCATTAATTCATTTTCTAAGTCTGTGAGTCTGTTTCTGTTTTGTAAATAAGTTCATTTGTATCATTTTAGATTCCTCATATAAAGAGTGTCATACAATATCTCTCCTTCTCTGTCTGACTTACTTCACTCAGTGTGACTATCATTAGGTACATCCATGTTGCTGCAAATGGCATTATTTCATTCTTTTTAATGGTTGAGTGATATTCCGTTGTATATATGCACCACATCTTGTTTCATCTTTACAGGAAAAAAAAGCATTCTGTAGATGGACATCAAGTATACTTGAACCATTTTCTTTCCCATCCTGAATCACAGGAAGTTTAGGAAATGACCTTAACTGTAGATTTTCATATTGTCACCAGGATGGCTATTTTTCCTCTGGGATTAACCCTTCAGGTTTTCAAACCTTGAAAATTGCCCTTGGGCATTTAATATTTTAATGTCAGCCCTGAGTTTTCCTAATACTGAGAAAAATCCCAGTGAAAGCAGGTGGACCTGCAAGAACCTTCATTTAACCCTCACAGCCCCCAAAGCTCTCTGAGTGGTGCCAACTTCTGGAACAAAACTGGAGCAAAACTGTGAGGGAATAGTGTGTGCAGGGAGGCTCTGGGGTTACTACTTACTGGGTCCCCATGTCCCCTGCTTTTTCGACACAGACGCTGCAAAGGTCACACCCCCTAGGACCTGCCTATCTGTCCCAGCAGTGCCCCTCACTGACCCACTTCCCAGGGCCCAGGGTCCTGCCGCTAGAGAGCATAGGTTCCTGGATCAGAAGTCCCCACTGGCTTTTGGCTGACTGGAGGACCTGGAGCAAGTTACTCAGTCTTCTGTATCTTGTAACATGAATTTTGTGAAGATGAAATAATATGACTCATACAAAGCACTTAGTGCAGTGATCAGTGCTATTAGGAGCACAGGAAATATTGGTTCTTCTTATTAGGGTGATTAACAACATTTGGATGAAAGTGATCAGGTGTGACAGTACCGCAACCCTTTCTCCTGCAGAGAACACTTTCTTCTGCCTCCAAATGTCTTAGGCCAGAGTATGGAGACCCTGGATCTTGACTTCATGCCTCTATGTAAGGCTGCCTGAGGCCAGAGTGTGTGACCATGGAGGAGGCGTGAGCCATCCTTGGCAGCCAGAGCTAGAAAGGCTGGGAGATGGTGGTGAAATTCAACAAAGCCCTCTGCTGAAGGATCCTGGAGCTCTGGCTGGGTGCCTTGCCTGAGGATGCTGCAGTGAGTGAGGAGGGTGGGTTCCTGTCCTCAAGGAGCTTCCAGTCAGGCAGGATAGAAAGCAGCTACCAAACCATTTCCCCGCAGATGTACAGAAATTTCCCTTCTGTTACTGGTTATATACACTGTGCTTCCTATGATGTCTACTCCCTGCCAAGGTCCACTCTGCCCCCACCTGCCAGAAGTTTGGACCATTTCTCCTTGTTCTTATGTGATACCTCTCTGCTGTGGGTCCCAGTTACACTCAGGCTATGCTCCTGGAATGTACAGACCCATTTACCTAAGCGGACCAGCCCAGTTGCAGGGCACAAAGGGCAATGTGAGTATTGGCTTTGTCTGGCAGATTTTTGATATGGTTTATCAGTCTGTAACCTTCAGGTCAAGTCCAACGGGCTCAGTTCCTAAGGAAGCTCCATCTCCCTAATATTCCTACTAATAAACAGTAGTTTCAAAATTCAGATAACATTGATTGAACTTTCAGTATGTGAGAAGCCCTGTGCTAAGTACTTGATATACATTATCTCACTCATTTTTCTTCTTACCAACTTGAAATTGGTACTATAATTATCCTGATTTTAAAGGTGAGGAAACTGAGGAGGCTAAGGAGCAGGTCCAGATCCCAGAGTCTGCCAGCTGCAGAGCTGGGGCTGAATACTGCTTCATATTCTCTTTTCTTATTCATGCGCCTTCTGCTGGGGGCCCAGGTACTTCTCTCTGGGACTCAAGTTCTATTCCATCCAAAGCCTTATCTTTCTGTCTGACACTTGAGGCCTTCCACAGCCTGGGACCAGCCAGGGCCCTACAGTCACCTGTCCTCTCCCCCTCAGTACCCCCAGACTGCTCTCTGCCTCCGCAGCACCACCCGGAGGCCCGTCTCCCTCTCCCAAAGACCCTGCAGCCTCCAGGATCTGACTTGAAATGTGCTGCCTCTACCACATTGTCTGGGACCCCACTTCCTTGATTCTCCGGCAACACTTCAGAGATGTCACCTCTCCAATTGAAGGCTCAGCTCTGCAAGCCCTTGACCAGCAGTTCATCCTCCTATGACTCCTAGCGCTGAGCTGTGCACCCTGAGAGTACTGGGGGTGTTTGCAAGCTTGCCTCCAGCCAAGGCTGCATTCCCTGTGACACAGATGAGGTGAAAAGGCTTAACCAAATGTAGACTGTGGATCTGGCATTTTGAATTACTACTGCTGGGCCTTCCCAGGTGGCTCTACTGGTAAAGAGCCTGCCTGCCAATGCAGGAGACACAATCAAATGTGGGTTTGATCCTAGGGTTGGAAGATCCCCTGGAGGAGGAAATGACAACCCACTCCAGCATTCTTGCCTGGAGAATCCCATGGACAGAGGAGCCTGATGGGCTATGGTCCATAGGGTTGCAAAGAGTTGGACACGACTGAAGTGATTTAGCATGTATGCATGGCCTGATTGAGTTTATTGTTGCTATGTTGCCTAGTCAATCAATAAATAAACAATAAGAAAGGCTGAAAAATAGTGGCATGATGGTGCTTTGGGAAAATGATGAGATGTGTGACATTCATCTGCTTGTTTGCTTGTCCTATCTCTTTGAGTTGTGCCTTTGTGACCTGTCACTTTGCCTTTGAACATGGTACCAAAACCTATCTGAAGAGCCTTTGTAAATCCCCAGATATGGCCAATTGAAAGTGTTCTTTGGAGGGGCCGCTTGTTTGAACCAAAATCTGAGTCTTAAGGTAAGGGTTCAATGGAGGGGCTACAGGCCTCTTCAGGCAAGAAGTAGACTTGCTGAGCCCTCTGAAATTGTGCTGAGACTACTCGACCTCATCTTTGTGTGGACATTTTTGTTATCGCCTAAAGGATAATTTTTTTGCAGGAAGATCTCAGGGTGGGAAGCCTGGGGCCTGCTGGCTGAGGGAATTCCTGCACCAGCTGATAAGTGTGTCTGTCAGCTCCTGAAGAAAGGGGCGCCCCTCAACCTGACCTCACTCTTCTCTTCTTACCTCTGGGGCTGCTCTTCCACGCGCACCTCTCCTTACCTTGCCCGCCAACAATGGCCGCTTTCAGCCCAGCCCTTCTCTTCACCCTGCCCCTCTCTGCTGGCTCGTCTGCTCTCATGCTTTCATTAGCACCTCTCTGCAGATGACATACAAGTCAACTCTTGCAGCCATGGCCCTGGCCTGTGCCCCAGACTGCATTTCCAACCGCTGACAGGACATCTCCGCTCACGCCCTGCAGCCCCCAGCCTCTGTGCACCCGGAGTGCCCCTCTCCACCTGCTCACTCCCTTCAAGATGTGCAGGTGCCTCACAGCGCGTTCATTTCAATCAGGGCTCCTGCCAGGCTTTCAAGAGTGCTTGGCTAGGAGCTTTGGAGTCAGTTATTAAAAGTCTGCTGCTGCTGCTGCTGCTGCTGCTAAGTCGCTTCAGTCGTGTCCAACTCTGTGCGACCCCATAGACGGCAGCCCACCAGGCTCCACCGTCCCTGGGATTCTCCAGGCAAGAATACTGGAGTGGGTTGTCATTTCCTTCTCCAATGCATGAAAGTAAAAAGCGAAAGTGAAGTTGCTCAGTCGTGTCCGACTCTTAGCAACCCCATGGACGGCAGCCCACCAGGCTTCTCCGTCCATGGATTTTCCAGGCAAGAGTACTGGAGTGGGGTGCCAGGCCTATTGTGCATCTGGCAGCACGCTCAGGCTTGGGGTAGAAAATCTCCGAGAGAGGCAGTGGGATTAACTGGGAGACTGAGACTGACATATACACACTACTATGTTTGAGCAGGCTCTGGGAGTTGGTGATGGACAGGGAAGCCTGGCGTGTTGCAGTCCATGGGGTCGCCAAGAGTTGGACACGACTGAGTGCCTGAACTGAACTGATAGATAAAATAGACAACTAATGAGAACCTACTGTGTAGCACAGGGAACTCCACTCAGTGCTCTGTGGTGACCTAAATGAGAAGGAAATCCAAAAAAAAGGGGATATATGTATAGGTGTAGCTGATTCACTTTGCTGTACAGTGGAAACACAATGTTGTAAAGCAACTATACTCCAATAAAAATTTAAGATATTAAAAAAAAGAAAGAAAATCACCAGTAGAATTAAGGCACTGGGTCTCAGTAAGGAAGAAAGGCATCAACAATTCAGGGAATGCCTAGCAGAGAGGGGGTCCCTAGTAGAGACAGGATCTGTAGTAGAGAGG